>NC_142741.1:21936912-22536912 GCF_051943395.1 Hippocampus bargibanti
GAGATGTGAGACAATCTCTTTTCGTCAATGGATGCTACAGCTGCGTGTTTGCTTTCAACATTTAGCTTGTAGTAGACAAGCACATTCCACCATGACGTCCCTGATCCACTGGTGAAAAGGACGTTTTGATCTCTCCCATTTCATCTAGAACTGCTTCATGTAACAGAGTACAGAAAGTGCTTAAGAATGAATGACTCTCTGTGTCTGTTTTGTCATTATTTAGTTTTTTTTATCTCTTGCGCCTTTCCAGCAGCTCCTGTATTTTGTTTTTCTACTTCTTTCATTCCTTTCATCTTCCTTTCTAACTTTGCTGTTGTGGAATGTAAAGTTCTCCACTGCGAGACTGAAAAAGGTAAATCCAATCCAAGTTGTATTTTTTCCCACCATAGAAATTAGATATGATTGGATATAATGCGACAGTGCTTACCTTCCTCGTACTGTTCATTTTGGATGTAGGCCTCGGCTCTGTCCTTAAGCACGTTGATGTTGTCCGGGTTCAATTGAAGAACTTCACCGCACACCTTGATGGCTTTTGCGGCCTCTTGTTGGCCCTGCAAGAACCAAACAGCAACTTTTTAACATGCGTTCAGAGAAACGGAAAATGGTGGCAGGGCCTGGCGGTCTTACGTGTGTCAACGCATGACAAATGCGCTCCTTTGCCATGGTTGTGAAATGAGCCACGTTGGGCTCTGTTTTCATCACTGCTTCAAATTTACTCACGGCGTCCTCATACCTGAAAGGTCATTGCCAAAGAATGAGACAAAGCTACTGAAGGATGATGTAATGCACTCATTCTCAAACCACTAGTGGTACGGGGGCTCCCACTCCTGGCAAGCACACAGGAACTCTTTTTTTTTTTTAATCAAGTACAGTAAATTTGTAAACTACAGTTCAATTGTATTTAATTTACAAAAGGTCATATCTTGTAATACATTTTTAAACAGTTACACTTTTTTGTTGACTTGTTTCATGCATTTAAATTCTCTTTTTAGGGGTGAGGTGCAGTCGCCATTCCCCACCCCTTTATTTTAGCTCAAGCTCAAACAATACATCACTATATATTGGCATACAAAAATAACATCTGCCTTATTTTTGAAGAATATTTGGGATAACATGGAGCACTTCTGCATTTTAACTCATTCACTGCCAGAGACATGCTAAACTGTGTCAACTCCAGTGCCAAGGTTTTTGTCATTGTCACTCAAATTGCAGGACCCACATAATTTGCTGTTACTTCCAGGTACAGTGACCGCTGGTGCGAATGGCTGCCGCTGCTCACCCGCACACAAAAAAATATGTGACTGTAAAGTTTCCTTGAGAGTTTTGAAAGGTGCTTATAAAGGAAATGTATTATTATTATTATTATTATTATTATTATATTGAGTTTTATGACAACATAAACATTCAATGCAGCGTAAGAAACCTTATACTATAAACTATAAAACTATAAAACTACTATAAAAAACTATATATATATACTATAAAAAAAAGAGTTCATTCCTAAATCATATGGGTCTGGAGTTATATGAGCGTGAAATGACAGCGGCTGTCCATAATACAATGCAATACATACATATTTGTTTATATAGCACTTTCGCAAAAGCTGAAGCTGGAACAAAGCGCTAACATGGGGAAAAAAGGGAAATGCTACTCCCTTGTGGAAGGGAAAAACATTGCCAGAGGTCTTACCGGCGCTTTATCAACACCCCGCAAGAAAAATCAAAACCCGAACAAATTCGGGAATGGCCCTACACGTCATATTTTCAATTCCCAAATAAATTTGGGGATGGCACTGAATGAGTTAATGCTGGTCACCATGGTGCTAATCAATGTATTAACAGTATGAGAACTACTGATGTAAGGCATAGTGTTTTATAGGATGCACACACCTTTTTTCCTGAATGAGTTCCTCGGCAGACTGAATTTGTTTGTTGAGCTTCTTCACTTGCTTGTAGTGACTGAAGCACTGCTTGTGATCGGGATCCAGTTTTAGACACTCGCGTACCTCACTGCATATCGCCACCAGAGGAGAAAGATACAAATATCAAACTTAACAACAAATTCAAAATTCTGAATTGGGTATCTGAATGAGATACTTTTGCTATTATGGGACAGAAAAAGACCCCACCACAGGCTGAAGAGGACAAAAGAAAATTACGGAAGAAGGAGAGCGTCGAAAAACACGAACGAGGTGTGCGTTTGTGTGACTTAGCGTCCCAGTACGCTAAGACGACCATTGCTACATGTGGCTAAGGGTGGTTCTGTGTCGTTTAAGCAACGGTCTCAGGCAATAGAAGAGGTTGAAAATTTTTTGTTGATTTAAATTAACGAAAAGCAGCTAGCAGGAGACGGTGTGACTGAGGGTATTATCGCCAAGAACGCATGGCAATTTAACTCAGATATCAACAAGAGGCAACTACATCAACGACCATCACAAAGGTAAATCAAACGACTTTATTATATCATACAGTTTATTAATTTAATTACAATACAATAGCAATTTATTATACATAAAATAAGGTATATTTTGTGCAGTTTTAAGGCTTATTTAGTAGAAATTGATGTTTTATAGGGACCCGGAAACGGATTCTTCTAATTTTTAATGTTTTTTTTTATGTGAAATAAATGTTCGGCAGATGAACTTTTCACTTTACACGCACTTTCTGGGAATCAATTAGGTTTGTGAGCTGAGGTATCACCGTACTTTAACATGCGCAGTAACATTAAAAAAAGTTTCAAGTTAATGCCACAAGAAATTGCAAAAACCAAACTGCATTGAATGCTTCAGTGAGAAACAAACAGTCGAACAATCAATACAAGTGGATCACAAAAGGTCTCTGTTTTTACTTGAACCGCTTGGCCACAATATTACAGTGTTATTTAGTGTAAAAATAGTGTAAACATTTTTTATCAAGATGTTTATGCGGATGGATGGATCCATGGCTTGAGGAGCCCGCGATAAGGAGCATCAGCGCAGAGCGCCGATACGTATGTGGAACTGCCGCGGCATGGAATTGAAGCGGATTTATGTGTGACAGGAGATGTGAGACAATCTGTTTCCGTCAATGGATGCTACAGCTGCGTGTTTGCTTTCAATATTTAGCTTGTAGTAGATGTGCACATTCCACCATGACGTCCCTGATCCACTGCTGAAAAGGACACTTTGATCCTCTTCTCTTTCATCTAGAACTGCTTCATGTCACAAAGAGGGTACACAAAGTGCTGAAGAATGAATGAATCTCTGTGTCTTTGTGTTGTCATATTATTATTATTTTTTTTTTACTTTGTTACTTCCAGGTTGAGTGAACAATGGCGGGTGCGGCTGCCGCTGCTCACCCGCAGAAAAAATATCTTGTGACTAATGTGTTCTTGAGAGTTTTGAAAGATGCTTATACATGAAATGTATTATTATTATTATTATTATCATCATTTATGTGATGTATGTGCTGTTTTTATGTCCGGAACAGATGTTCAATGTACTTAAACCATGTTTCTCCTTTTTTCTAACTGTTAAAAAAAAAAAAAAAAAAAGTTTAATAACAAAAAAATATATATATTTCCACATGCTAACGTAACAAATTACACCTGTACCTCAAAGCACCACTGTGCTTCATAGTACAACTGTACTTCATTGTACACATTTCATAAGCAGAATCAATTTCAATAGAAGACTGGACTGTAAATTGCTTCTCTAAAGATCGCATCTTGTGGTCCCTTTCATGATAGAAAGGCCAATAAAACAACAAATGACTTGTTTATCCGTACTGATGGAATCAAAATGCACGCGTAGCTTCTGCCGCAGAAGAAATTCATTGTATTCTTACTTGAGGGACATCTCGTGGTCTCCCAGGTTGTAGTAGATGGTGCTGAGCTGGTAGAAGGCATGCGTGTTGTCGTTCCTTAACTTGGACGAGACCTTCAGGTCACTGATGGCCTTCCCCATCTCATCCATCTGGATGAAGCACTCGGCACGCATCTCGCGGGAGCTCACGTCCCAAACGCAAGTCTGTAACATAAGACGCGTGTTAGTCAAGCTGAGGATGAAGGTGACCGAGCAGTCGGGTAGAAGTGTCCTGCCTCAATGACGGCGTCCAGCATGGCGGCTGCCGTCACGTAGTCTTTACTGTCGTAGCTGCGTTTTGCTTCAGCCACCAGGCGTTGCATCTCGTCAGATTTTGACAGCTGATTCTGGGCCTCGGTTGCCTCCTTCTCACTGGGGTGCACCTTTAACTAGAATACAGTGTACCGGTCATGGAATGGAAAATTCAAGAAACACAATACAAAATATTTGCTTTCTGTGAGCATAACAAGGATATAGAGTTAAGGTGCTTGCTTGAATACAGTACTGTGCCATAGCCACACATAATGCACATGTCATAAAATGTTTTGACTTGCAATTAAAATAGGAAGAAGACTGAAGCTTCGGTGAGTCACGCAACTGGCAATCTAATTGCGGAGCAACACTGACACCTTCAGGTCAAACCAAATTTTGGTCAATGTTGTCACATAGTCCGCTCACCACTTTCTGGAAGTCACTTTCTGCTTCGTCCAGTTTGCCTTGCTTCAAAAGAAGGTTTCCCCTCTGGAGACGTGCCTGATAAAAGGTGAGAAAACTAATTTGTTACATCCCATAAATCGCATGAGGATGCACAGAGTAGCAACGCAAAGGATTAAAACCACAAGTTTTGTTTTTCTTTGGCCTTTTCTAACTACAATAGTTGTACAGGTTAATTTGAGTCACCATTTAACTCATTCACTGCCAGATATGAGCAAAACTGTCCACTCCAGTGCCAGGGTTTTTCATTATCACTTGAATTACAGGACCCACACAATCCCGCACTACATAATAATAATAAGAAGAAGAATAGTGATGGTGATAGTAATAATACCAACAACAATAATAATAATAATACTCAGAATAAGAATAATAAGAAGAAAAATATGAATAATACATATAAATATTTAATGCAGCGTAAGAAACTCCAGGGGGTTTTTGTCATTGTCACTCGAATCCCGCGGAATATTGACTTTTAGGACTACATAATATTAATACATTTTATTTATTAGCACCTTTCAAAACTCTCAAGTTTTGAAAGGTACTCGGGGCCCATTTTAAAAACAGTTAATTCCTAAATGATATAAGTCTGGAGTTATATGAGGTTGAAATTAGGGTGGCTGTATAAAATACAATGCAATACATACATATTGGTTTATATAGCGCTTTAACAACAGCTGAAGTTGGAACAAAGAGCTAACATAGGAAAAAAGGAAATGCTGCCCCTTGTGGAAAAGAAAAAAAACATTTCCAGAGGCCATGGCCAGCGCTTTATCGACACTCATGCATGAAAAAAAAAAAAACGAACAAATTTGGGAATGGCGCTTTACGCCATTTTCAATTCCCGAATATATTTGTGCGTTAAAAGGGGGGATAACACCTTTTGTATGGTGAAAACAGTTGAACTGACGATTTCCATTTTTCCAATTTGCAAACGTGACACTCACAGACGTAAAGTCCGGTTTGAGTTCGATGACTCTGCTTAAATCTGGTAGTGCCGACTTGGATTTTCCCATGGCCAGATACACCGTAGCTCTCCTGTAATAGGCCAAGTAATTCTTGGGATCTCCATCTGACCAGAAGAAGAAGGTTTATTTCTATGGCAATGCATTGTTAACGAAATTGCACCTTTAAGCCACTTACCCACGGCGGCATGGAAGTGAGACAGAGCGTCGGCTAGTTGTCCTGCAGCGAGCAGCTTTTTGCCCATTTCCATGTGATGGTCCACGCTCCCTTCCCTGCCACACTTGACTTCTGCAAAAACATACACAAGTTGGTAGCAGTTTACTGTAATACTCAGTCACGTAGGTAGAGTGAAAAAAAATACCTACACGACAGTAAAGCAACCAATCTAACATTGTTTATGACACACTGGTGCAAAATTCAAGAAAGCTACTTATAGTTGGCCTTTAAGTTAGCCTATTTATTGCTCTTAAACTTGCTTTGGTGTAAAAATAAATGGGGAGCTGGAAAAGTGAATGCCAAAGTGTGTTTGCTTCATCTGCAAGACTCTCACTACCATTCCAAGGAATATGCTACGGCATTGACTTCTTGACCAAGAACCGAGCTGGGAAAGAGATATCCCAGCTGTTTTATCAAAACCAGTCACGCTTGTGCGACCATTTTCAGGAGCACACTAATGTACAATTAGACAAATAAATACAGTAAATAAAACACTGGTTGTATTGATTATCGGTTGACATTTCCAATGTCAAAGAGCTCAAGTCCGAGGCTGATTGGCAGTTTGTGGGATTTATAGAGAAAAAGAAACTGCCACCTTCTGTGCTGCTATTTTATCAGGCTCCAGACCGCTTATTGTTTGCAATGTCCTACATGAAGATGAATGAGTTAGTTCTAGTCATCAGGCATGAAATGACAACAAAATACAAACTTAAGTAGTAAGATCATGCGTTATGAGTTTACGCCGTCATCCTAGGTTCATAAACTTCGACCACACATACGAAGATGATCCTATACGTATGTATTTGCATTTTTGTGCGTCGTTGCTAAGTTTGACTTGTTTATTGTCAGTAGCTTGCAAGTGGAAATGATGCCGTCACCAGTGATTTAAATCGACAACATTGTTGTTAAAATCTTTTCTTTTCAATGGCTGTACTGATTTGATTACTATTGACCATACTCATTCATGCTCATGTATTTCTTTTTTCTACTTTCATTCCTTTCATCACTTTGCTGCTGTGAAATGTAAATTTATCCACTGTGAGACTAATAAAGGCAAATCCAATCCAATCCAATCCATACACTATGTATGCCACTTTTTGTCATGAGGCACTAAAAACACAAAGAAGTGGTTTTGGGTCAATAAAACGCGAACAAGTATTGGAAAAAGTCGGTTTAACGATACCACGAATGTATGGGGGAGAAAATTGGAAAATGCTGGCTAGCCTGCTAATGTATTGAATTGTAAGGCTATTCTGACGTTAGCACAGTTATCGATTTAGCTCAGGCTCCGTCGTAGTGAAAAGAAATGACAAATAAAGCAGACATATAGTGTCGTGAAACACAGCACTATTTCCACGTTACGACTGGATGACTTACCTTGGTATTGTATGTCAATCAAAACAAGAACATATGGTAAGAAAGTTAGTATTTTGCGAGCCACGTGCTCCATCGAAACCATGGTTAAAGTGACACTCTAGTTTTTTTTTTTCT
Organism: Hippocampus bargibanti; assembly: GCF_051943395.1. Taxonomy (NCBI): domain Eukaryota; kingdom Metazoa; phylum Chordata; class Actinopteri; order Syngnathiformes; family Syngnathidae; genus Hippocampus; species Hippocampus bargibanti. The sequence goes on from NC_142741.1 coordinate 21,944,141, forward strand.
CGGTGACAGTTGCGAGATGACAAGCGTCCAAAAGTGGCGATATTCGTAACGTGTTTGGGAGTAATGTCCAAACTAGTTCCATGTGTTGACAGCGTTGAGGCGATGAGCTGTCAGGAAGCTCTCTCCTTACTTTGTCTCCTTCACTGGCAGCCACACACAACTCAGCGGACAGGTCGTGGGTCACGATGATTGGCTGCCCGCGAGCGAAACCACGCCCATTCCAAGAGGTTCAACTCAGTGACGCCACGAAAGCAGTCGGCTTTAAAGGACAACCGACGTCATCAGAGAAATTGTGTCCATATTTTGTAAAATGACTTCAAATGACTTCTACTGAGCGTATTTTAATAAGATTCCACCGCATATAGCTATATTGCGCTGAATATTCAGGAAGTCTTGTTTTTGAGTTGTTGACGAGTCCGTATGTGACATTAAAGACGTCTGTGTAAGCTCTCAGTCGTACAGGAGTGGTCCATCGATGAGAAGGTTTCTTCAGCCGTCATCTGTACAAATGTGAAGGTTTCGGACGTTTCGCCTCCTATCCAAGAGGGATATATAAATGGGGCCGATACGACCAGTCAGACTTTAGTTCGCTGACGGAGCCTCTTGGATAGGAGGCGAAATGTCCGAAACCTTCACATTTGTACAGATGACGGCTGAAGAAACCTTCTCATCGAGTGACATTAAAGAGTTTGATGGTTCTCTTTATTTGTAAGTAGGTTCGTTGTCAGATCTCCCAGGCAGGTGACGCGCAGAGCTTGATCGCGCCGTGGAGTTGAGCAAGTCGCTCTGTGATGTCCGTGACTTTGCGGGGCTTTGCAAGTCTCTTTGAGTCTGTGAGTCCGAGATTAGTCTGAGCTGATTCTGCCCCGTGGTTCGCACAATCTCTCTGTCACAGCTCCTTTTATACCATTTTCAAGCGTGTGCTTTGCGTCAGGGTGAGACGCACATCAAGGAGATCAAGGAATTGAAAGACATGAAATGATTGAAGGGCGCACTTCAAAATCATACACAAATCATACACACGTGTGACGCCACAACATCACTAAAGGAACGCCCCTGACCGGAAAAAAGACACATTGTAGCAGTCCTTCCATCACGTCAATGTATTTTGCTGTACTTGTTTGGTCTGAAAACCTCGGGTTGCACCCAAAAGCCGCCAGAAGAGGGCGTCCAAGCTCCATGGAAGTAATATATCAGCCTGTGGAAACGGGCTGATTCATTCCTCAGGAGCTGGTCGCCATTTTTCTGTCTCTTTTCTGGGACGCTACATTGCAGTCCAGATGCCTCAAAATGACACAGAAGGACTTCTTTAATCGATTGCAAACATGTATGCTTTCCTCTGCAGAACTATTTGAATCATATTCATAACTGGGTGTGTAACAAAAAAGCATATTCTCCGAATCTGAAGCCATTGTTTTGATTCTCCAGCAATGCAAGAAGTTTTGACGTGACGTCACGAACTGGGGGCGGGACTTTCTGAAAATGCCCAATTCGCAGCTCAATTTTTTGCAGATTTTGGACACTTTCAGTCATTTTTATTGCTGTTTTGCATTTGAATAAAAATATCATACTGCCAAGTACTGCGGTGCACCCTATACACCAGAAAATAACAGTACATGTACATAGTTTTCAGGTGAAGATTGCCACAAAAACAAAATACCATTGAGTTTCTGTCAATGTTTTTACAGTACGGAGGAGTTGGCTGACTCTTCTGGCTGGGAATTTTTTTAGCTATCAACTGTCCCCTGAAAAAGGTGGAATGAGAGAAGCAAACTGTTTTGTCATGTCGATGTTTTAATATTATAGTCATCAAAATAATCACAAGTCAATTTCTGTAAAGCGATTCAACATGTTGTACACCGCAATTCATATTTTAAAAAAGCCCACATATTCCATTTGGGTTATACTGAGGTCTCACTGGTTTGGGAGACTCTCTCTCTTTCACACCGCAATTCATATAAAAAAAGCACACATACATATTCCATTTGCGTGATACTTAGGTCTCACTGGTTTGAGACTCTCTCTCTCTCTCTGTCTCTCTCTCTCTCTTCTCTCTCTCTCTGGCGGTTGTGGTCGTAAGTACGGGTGGTCGTAACTCGCACCGGTCGTAAATCGGATGTTACCTGTATATGCACTGTCCCTCATTTAATATGAACTCAGACATATGCATTTGTTGCAGATGTTCCGGTGCTCCTTGTCACTGCAGACACAACGCTGCTGCTGGCTCTACTACTACTACTACTTCTACTACTACCTCTACTTCCTCTACTACTGCTACTACTACTACTTCGACTACCACTAATACTGCTCATTGTACGGCTACTTGGTGTTTTCTTGCTCTCACTCAAATCTGACAGAGTCACCTTCTTCTTTATCGGCTGAGCCAGGTAGGGATCAGGAAACACGTAGGCGGGGTCTGCTTCATAACTGAAATGAAATTCAGGGATTTTATTTTATTTTTTAAAGTATTTTTATGTTGCTTTTGGCACAGGCAACATCCATTTTATTACCTTGATTGACAGCCTTCCCTCCCCGCAAAGATACTGTAAAGAAGACCTCCAACCACCAGTAAAGTTGAACCTCCCCAGCCGATAAACACGCCAACGCCAATTTCAAACCTAAATAATCCAAGCACGTCATGTCAAAGCCAAAAGAAAAGCAAAGCTTCAGTATCAGAAAAGATTATCATCCGATATCTACCTAAACATTGGTGACTAAAGGAGTCGGAAAAGTATACCGGTAACTACTGTAATGTTATCCAACAAAAGTGGTGTAGTTGGCAGCAATGGTTTGTTGTTTCCTTTGTCACATACTCTAGGTCTACCTGTGGTCCCCTTGGAAATGAAAACAATCCTTATTTGCATGAGTCAAAATGCTGTCACATCAACTGGAGTGTGACAAGTGAAAATTGTCACGTTTCGGTTTGCGACCAATGGGTGGCATTGTCGGGCCCCCGCCTGCAGCTGCACAGATGTTGGTCGTTTTAATCAGTGGCAGTTAAAAGGACTCCCGACATGACCATTCAGTGTCGGGTCATTGTTTGTTTAACCCTGTCAGGTGTGTTTCGTCTTGTCATGTTTTAGTCATGGTATTGTTTGATACATTGGACCTTTTTGTTCTGATGACTTTGTTGTTTTAGATTTTTTTCCTGTGACTTTATTTCATAGATTTGTCAAATACACCCTGGTCCACCCTCCTGCCTGCATTTTTGGAACCCACCACCAACCACCACCGTGCAAATGGAGACAAAAATAAAGTGAGTAGTCCTGAGTGAATTTTGATGGAAGTGTAAATGCAGACGATACATTTGTTTATGACTGCTATCCCATAGTTGACCAGCAGATGGCGGTGCTTTATTTTCTTGACATTACGTTGGGTTGTTGTGACTTCCAGTACCGATTTACTTTCCGCCAAATGTATCAGCTGCATTTACAGTAAGAATGTGAGAGCGTTTTTGTAACACCAATGAACTGCTTTAAATTGTGTGTGGGTGGGGGAATAGTACGTGTCATTTAATTATCTTGATAAATGTCCTTACTTTTGTTCTCTGTAATTGGGATCCTGAAATTCTGCTCTTATTTTGTTGCCATAATAGGAGAAAGCAGTCATAGAACACAACCCTGAAACAAAAAGACACAAAATCACAAAAATATTTACCAGACCCAATATTAGGCATGTCTGGAAAATTCTAATCGTATCCAAAACCAGAGATGTATCAGAGAGATATCAATGTTAGACAAGGTATGTTTATTTAGATAGCACACATGTGCTAGGTTAAATTTGCTTCCCCCCCCCAAAAAAAAAAAAATAGATGATGTGGGCGTAGTTTGCTGGAAATTCAAGGCTTTGTGCCGGGTAATAAATGCCACACCTCAAATGAATTATATTTTTCCCCCTAAAAAAATACTTTAATGATGACTAACATAACGATGTGGTCTGGTCCACATACTCTATGCAGATGAGGTAATAAAAAGTGTATAAAAACCCTGTCACATGAAACCGCGCATGCATGTCATTAGATTACACAGCCTGCCTGCAGCAAGGTAAATCTTACCGGCAAAAAGGTAATTCATCCCACCAGCAAAAGTCACTCGAGCCTTGGCCAACTCAGAGCCACCGATCTTGGTGCACTTCATTCCCACCATGACGAGGACCGAGCCGAAAAATGCCAAAATGATGGCGGTGATGATGAGAGCGCGGCACATGTGAATATCCCCTGCAAAGAATTTCCACACACCAAAACAAGTCATACATAGTGTTGGCTTAACAAAAACGGGCAAAGTACGCTACTCCAAAACACCAGCGTCATTATACAGTCGATTGACACGGTACACGACTTACAGTTGAGTGCGAGCAAGGACGGGATGCCCTTGCAGTCGGAAACGCCAGTGGAGTCGGAAACGCAGTCCTTCCACAAGTTGGAGAAGTAGTTAGAAGTGGTCAGGACAATACTGCCCACTTCAGACCAGGTCCAGATCTCAGTTGGCATAGTGGAGCACACCAAGATCCATCCGGACACACAAACCACAAAGCAGCCGATCTCCATGTACATTACCACCGTCCTGTAACCCATCTTTGGTTTAAAATGAACAATTACAGGAAGATTTTCTGGTGTTTGAGCTTTCCAAGGTAGCCTGCGTCTTGGTGTATACCCTCATACCGATGATGATGATAATGTGAAGGCTGTTTGTGTGCGTCGCTCATGTTTAGTGAGGGTCACAGTGACGTGTTTGTTGTTAGTAGGAAATCAAAACGCTTGCCAGCATGGCTCCGGTTTGTCATGAAGAAGAAAAGTATCTCTGTCAAAATCCAATGAGAAATGCATAGTTGCCAAATCTTTGCAGAAACAACCCCCCTTTTGTTTTTTTTTTCTTCTTTTTGTTTCTTTTCATAAATATTTAAAAGCAAATCATACAACTCAGGCAGGTATATAAAGTCACCACAAAATATTATGATTATTGATGATTAATTTTGTGTTGTCAAAGGACTCTTTGTAATTTTTCCGAAACTCCTGCAATGATTCATTGCAGGAGTTTCGGAAAAATTACAGAGTCCTTTGGCAACACAAATTTCCTACTTATTTCAAACCAATAAACACGTTAAGGCAAAAATTAGTGCATCCAAACAATAGGCTACAAAATGAAAAACAAAGTAATGTAGTTTATTCAATACATTGTAAGAATGAAAATTGTGAAAAGCAGTACATTGGGGAGACTCAACAAATTCTCAAAAAAAAAAGACTTTATCAACATCACAGGGATAATACAAGTGGGCCTCAATCGGCAGTGCATTTGCACCTAAAAGCTAGCAACCCCTCATTTGACGACAATGAGGTTAAAATCTTAGCGAAAGAACATAGATGGTTTGAAAGGGGGGTAAAAGAAGCGATTCTTATAAAACAACAAAATCCTTCATTAAACCGGTCTGGTGGGTGAGGTTCAATTTGGATCGTTCATACAATAGCCTGCTTAGGCAAAACAGGTTAGGCAACATTCGTAATACTGATGAGGTGATACCGATGAGAGTGGGGGAAATGGGCCAGTCGTTAGTCAGGAATGTAGGAATAATCAGTGGGGCCACAGGGAGTGGTCCTCTGCTCCCCCCAACCCGAGAGTAGGGACCTATCATAGCTGTGTCCGGCGCCGCCATGGCTGGACATTAGGGATATATAAATAGGGCCGATACGACCAGTCAGACTTTAGTTCGGTGACGAAGCCTCTTGGATACGAGGCGAAACGTCCGAAACCTTCAAATTTGTACAGATGACGGCTGAAGAAACCTTCTCATCGATGGACCACTCCTGTACGACTGAGAGCTTACACAGACGTATTTCCAAAGTGTGTCGTAATGTGTTCTCATTTTGATATTTGTTTGTTACCATTTATAAATTTGGAATAAATGTAGTACGGGGGGAGCTTTGAACAGTTGGATAATAATGATTCTCCAATTTTGTTACAATCAAGTTGTAACAAAGAAAAAACTCGTTAATTAAACCTGAAAATCACCCTGTTACAAAATGTAAAACATACTGTGTATATAGATCTCAAGTAAAGGAAAGATAAATGTTGCATTGTTACTCCGATGAAAAGGTTTCTTCAGCCGTCATCTGTACTTCTTTGAAGGTGTCGGATGTTTCACTTCTCATCCAGGAGGCTTTGTCAGCTAACAAAACTTTTGCTGGTAGCTCTGGCTCTATATATAGATCCTTACTGTCCAGCGGTGGCGGTGCCAGACCTCTGCTATGATAGGTCCCTGCTCTCAGGTTTGGGATGAGTAGAGGACTATTTCCTGAGGCTGCACTGATTACTTCTTTTGTCCTGACTGATTAAAGTCTACGGCTGGCCCGATTGCCCGATTTGCTCTGGTATCACTTCATCAACATAACTAAGCCTATGTGGTAATGATCTCAGAAGTGTTTTGTAAGCATGATCCAGATTAAACCTCACTCCACCATGGGTATTTAGTGAAGGGTTTTGCTGTTTCATAAAAATGGCTTCTTTTACTCCCCTTTCAAACCATCTATTTTCTTTTGTTAAGATTTTTTACCTATTGTTGTCAAATGAGTGGTTGCTTGCTTTTAGGTGCATGTGTACTGCAGATTGAGGCCCACTAGTATTATCCTTGCGAGGTTGATACAATCTTTTTTTTAATTGGTTTACTCTCCCCAATGTATTGCTCTTTACAATCTTTCATCTTCATCTGAAGATGCAAGTACAGATGACGGGTAAAGAAACCTTTTCATCGATTGACCACTCCTGTGCGACTGAGACTTTACACAGACTTATTGCATTTTTACTGTAGTATTTTGTTTTGACAAGAATGATGTAAAATTATGAGAAAGTTATAATTTCCTGAGGCAAAAAAACCCTCTAATTTATGAGTATAGTTGTACACCTTAGAGGTGAAAACCGCCAACCGACGTCCTCCAACAGCTCCAACAGCTACCGGTCAAAGGTTGGAATGGACTTTTAAAAATTTTCATTCCGGCAAGTAGAAGTCATTTGAAGCCATTTTACAAATGATGTCCCTCAGAAACCTTTCCACAAGCTTCAACTGGTCCAGAGTGTCCATGGCCGGACACTCTGACGAAGGAGGAAGTATACGCCGAAACATGTAAGTAAAGAACCTGCTTTAAATTACAATCTTACAGTTCATGTTATTTGTAGGCCTTCATCAGTCAACCAAAATTTGCATTATTAGTTGAAAATGATTTAATAATAATACATTTCATTTATAAGCACCTTTCAAAACTCTCAAGGTCACTTTATTCCATCTGTAAATGTACAAACTTGTATTCATGTTTATATGGGGATATTTATATTCAATCATGAAAATACTTTTTTACGTGATTTTTTAATAGACCTTGTTTTCCCTGATTGACAACTTTTCCCCGAAAAGAAAACAAAAAAACTACAATACTTATTGACTTTCACCGTAGCACTATCAGTCTTTTATATGCAAGGCACTCTGGAGGAAACCATTTAAAGACATTAAACAAATGCGTCCCTTTCAGAAAACCTCTCGGGTGTTGTCGCAGAGAGTTTGGATATTTTGGAGCTGCCTGATCTTCCTGAGCCGTAGTATGTTCCATACAGTCTATTTGGTCTGTAGTAGCCTCCAGTGTACATACTTCTTCCTCGCAAACGAGGATCCATGTATGTGCCTCCTCCGTAGGCATAGATCACTTGCCTGCGCAGGCGGGGAAAAAAAATAAAAACTCAAAAGATATGACAATTTTCATCACTTTGTTTTAAAAAAGTGATATAAATTGATTATACCTTTTAGGGATGATTACTCTGAACACTGTGGCTGCATAAAAGAGAGATCCTAAAATGATGAAAAAACTTCCAACTAATCCAAGAAATATCGGAGGGCCCAAGTCGTACCTAGAGTTACATAACAGATGTCACAAACAATCAACGGCAAGTACACTGTTGTTGTTGTTGTTTTTTTGTCGACAATACCTCAAAAATTATCTTTGGGTATTCTAATATAGTCTGCTGAGGGTGTCGCAAAGTTGTTTTCTTTTGAACAACAAGAATATACAGACGCTCCCCAACTTACAAATGAGATACGTTTTGAATGGTCATTTGTAAAGTGAATTTGTTCATAAGTTTATTCAGTGCTATATTTTGTATGGAATGTATGTTTGAGGCTTTTTAAGTATGTTTAAAGGACAACCGACACCATTTTTTTTGTTTCCTAACTGACATCAGAAAAACGTTTTATAGCATTTAAAATACCCAAAAGCTTATATTTTTAGTCAAATGAAAAACACCAATAAAAATGACTTAGAGTGAACTAAACTACTTCAACTTCAACTAATTCAAAACTACTTCAAACTGACCTCAAAAAGTTTCAGTTTCAGAAGGTGTTGCCCTGCTCGAGAATCAAAACAATGGCTTCAGATTCGGAGAAAATGCTTTCTTCTTACTCATCCAGTTATGAATATGATTCAAATAGTTCTGAAGAGGAAAGCATAAATGTTTGCAATTGATTAAAGAAGTCCTTCCATGTCATTTTGAGGCGTCAGGACTCTAATGTAGCATCCCAAAAAATGCACAAGATGGCGACCAAGCTCCGTTGGAAATGGGCTGATTTGTCTGCTGGGAATTTTTGTCAACGAATATCAAATAGTTGCTCGGTGCAACACACAACGATTCACCATTGCGTTACTTATGTGTTTTCCTTCAAATTTCACCATCAACACGGATCAACACGAAGTTTTCAGACTAAACAAAGTACCCAAAATGCATTGTGAGTCGCTTTCTCGGTCAGTGAGGATACCTACCGTGACTTCACGGTAGATATCGTCACCAACTCAAAAACAACACATCCTGAATATTCAGCGCGAGTCTTAAAACGTAAAATACACCTATATGGGGTGGAATCTTTGTAAAATCTCGCTCAGTAGAAGTCATTTGAAGTGATTTTACAAATTATGGACAAAACTTGTCCGAAGACGTCGGTTGTCCTTTAAGGTTTGTATATGTATGTTTAAGGCTTGTATAAGTAACCTGGTTTGTACTGAATAATAAACGTTTAATAAAATACCTGTACATGCTCCATAAAGATACAGTACGTATGAACTCGAAACAAAATTTAAAAAAGCAGCATTGAGTAGTATTACGTGGTGCCTCTGCAGCAGCTCCTAACCCTGTTTGAGTCTCTTTCCCTCCTACTATTTTGTTTATGTATTTGTCCAATCATATTTTGTGTATTTTTGTCCCTGAAACCTATGGGCAGGAGAAGGGCATCTTCATTTCTGCTCATCTCCGTTATTTTTTACTTTTTTGTGACTCTTGTGAACGGGGAAACCTCTCGCACATGTGATCCCATTGTTTAAAGTCGAGACCAGCTGCTAGCATGGCGAGCTAATAGCGGGCTAGCGGCCGCCAAACCAGACATGCCTCACAAGTTGAAGAGAAGAAAACGGTCCTCCCGTCCGTAATTATGGGGAATATGAGATCGCTCCCGAAGAAGATGGACGAGCTGGCGGCGCTAACGCAACATCAGCTAGAGCCTATCCTAGCTGACCCGGGGCAGCAGGCCCACGTACACTCTGAACTGGTTGCCAGCCATTCTCAGAGCACATATAGGCAAACAACCATAAACACTGACAATCACAGCTATAGGGACAATTTGGAGTGTTCCAATAACCTGACATCCATGTTTTTGGAATGTGGGAGGAAAACCATGGAGGAAGGTTGCAGCCCCTTGGGATAGAGCAACTCCAGAGTGCAATACAAGACAAGGTCTCCGGACAAATCTGGTAGCTGCTGTCACACTGATACTCAAAGTTTTTATGCCTCAGGACTGACTACAAACATGGCATTGTTTGCGATTGTGAAAGGCATTCAAGAAAAACCCACGTAAACCACGTTCCTTCACTGATCACACGCCGAAGCCAGTAAATGCCCTTTCCCAGTTCAAATTTGCAGTTTCACATTTCTCATGTGACATTTATAACATTTAAGATTAAAAAGGTCATATAAAAGTGTACCGTAAGAGTCCAGGTGCTAAGTTGACAGCAAAGGTATTCCTGGCAACCCGGTTGATGTATAAGCAGTAGGCCGCAAGATCAGACACTCCTGCATGCAGGGCGGCACGTGTGGGCAAAATAGTGTCAGGCACATAAGTATGGTGCGCTTGTTTTACTCACCACCCACAAAGTGAAAGAATGCGCCAGCGAAAAGCATCTTGTCTTTGTTTTGCTCCTTTCCGCCGAGGTAGGTGCACTCCATGCCCAGGAAGCATAAAATGGCAGCGAAGAAGCCCAGAGTCAACCCGCACATCAGCAAGCCTCGGGCACCCTGGACAAATGCTTTGAGGACGAGTTGGCAAAAAAAGGTTTAAAAACAAAAGAAAACAATAATGAATTAAATAATTCAAAAAAATAAATGAAATTACAGATATCAGAGAAATATGGAGGAATTTTGAGTAGATTTCTAATCCTAAATCACCTGGGATCAGCTCCAGTCTTACCTGTGACACTCCAGAGAACAGGGAAATCTCTGCAGTTGGTGACAGCCGTCGAGTCGGTGAAGCAGTCCTTCCACAGATTGGACCAATACCAGGCCACCTTGATGATGAACGAACCACCCTGGCCTCCGATTTGGGTGATCCTCCAGAAGTCCATGGCCATGGTGCACAACACAAAGAGCCAGCCCAGTGTGGAAATCAGGAAGCCGCTCACTTGGATCAAACGTTTATGCATTTCCAAAGGAATATAGTCCACACATTAAAATTGAAGATCTATCTTTGGATGGCGGAATTAGTGAAGTCTGTTGTGTCAATGTGGACAGTCGGCGGAGCATACTGTGTGTTGTACGGTGAGTCATCAATGTTGATGCGGGCGTCTTTACTGTAAACATACAGGAGTGTGCAATTTATTTATCTGTCTGTCTATCCAACTATATATATATATATATATATATATATATATATATATATATATATATACAGTAAAGTCTCGTTATATCGATATCGGATATATCGATAGTCCCGGTTATATCGATACTATTTCTATGCACGCACGGAGAAAATTACATGCAAACAGGGTCGGATATATCGATAGTCCCGGTTATATCGATATTTTTTCGGACTCCCTTGAATATCGATATAACGAGACTTTACTGTATATATATATATATATATATATATATATATATATATATATATATATACTGACAGAATGACACAAGAGCATATAGAGGGAACAAAAAAGCATGACACTATATGCTCTAATTGGTTTTTATTTTATTGTATTAGTACCAAAATACCATCAAACAAACCAATAAGGGTCATATACATTGCCACACGTTTAAAGCACATGTAAAGTATAAAATAAATAGCAATTGCAATTCCCTCAGTATCAGAATCAACATGTGAAAAAAACACATTTAAAACATTAGAGACCGTCATAGCAAATATCAGCAACTGTGCTCATGTGCACCTACAAGTGGCTTTTAGTGGTCGAGCTCAGCATGATGTTTATTTTATTAATTTATGTTTTACCTCCATGTAGCATGGACAGTACACCACTTTGTATGCATTGATGGTTGTTTTTAAAGTGTCCTTTGATCTATGTAGCATTTGCGCGATTGCTTCACTCGTTCTAAATTAATGCATGACCAAATCTGTTCAAAAATGGATCTCCACGGTCTTTTTTCAACTCCCTTCACAGAAAACTAAAATAAAACGAAAAAAATGCATGTTGTTGTAATATGTGTTTTTCTTTGGAAAAAACAAAGTTGTTTTGAGATAAAAGAAAAACAAAATTGCATGATTATTAATTTGTAATTGAAAACCCAAGGTCTCAAAGCTCTGTTTCTCACAATAAATAAATACAAAATACAATAAAATACACGAACTGCAAAATTTGTTGTGGCTTCTGATAAAAAGTGAACAATATTTTTTCCCAGATAAAAAAAGGAAAAAAATAATTTTGCAAGATAAAGTACTTCGCTTTGATTCAGCAAGTATATTTTAGGCTAGCAAGACAAAGAACATTTTTTTTCCATAGTTCAAATAAAATAAACCGGAAAAATATTTGTCAAGTGAACATTTTTTTAAATAAAAATGTTTTAGTGTAAAAAAAAAACAAAATACAAAGTTTTACTGCAGAATTTTTATGTATTTTTTGTAAAACTTCCATCAATGGAAAAAGGCACTTTAAAGGACAACCAACATCACTTTTTTGTTTCCTAACTGACATCATAAAACGTTTTATAGCATCTAAAATACCTAAAACACGCAGTATATTTTAATTCAAATGCAAAACACCAATAACAATGACTTAAAATGTGCTCGAACTGCAAAAAATTGAGCTGCGAATTGGGAATATTCAGAAAGTCCCGCCCCCAGTTCGTGACATCACGCCAAGACGTCTTGCCTTGCTCGAGAATCAAAACAATGGCTTCAGATTCGGAGAATATGCTTTCTCGTTCCTACCGACTGCTGTCAGGCTTCACAATTCCCAATGATCACATGTGAAAAAAAAACAAAAACAAAACCTGGACACTTGTAAATATGGGTTGTTGCAATATATCTAAATGCATTTCTTGATTCTGCACTATGTACATTCTTGTTTATAGAACGGTTTTTGCACATCTACATTTGCACAGTATACAGTTGACATTTTTATTTTGTTATGCTTAGAATATCTTGTTTTCTATCCTTTCACTCCCACCCCAACCCCATCCCTCTTCAATTGCTGCTGTGGACTGCAAATTTCCCCATTGCGGGACGAATAAAGGTATTCTGATTCTGATTCGGATTCTTGTTACACATCCAGTAAAGTAAAAATTTGATTCAAATAGTTCTGAAGAGGAAAGCATACATATTTGCAATCGATTATATAATTTATTCAGTCCCATTTTAAGGCAACATTGGGGGGAAATGGATCACCAAAAAAGAGGCAGAAAATTGCGACCGAGCTCCTGTGAGGAATTAATCAGCCCGTTTCCACAGGGTGATAAATTCCTTATATGGAGGTTTTTGGTGCAACATGACGGTTTCAGACCAAACAAGCATAGCAAAATGCATTGACGTGATGGAAGGACTGCTACAATGTGTCCTTTTTCGGTCAGGGGCGTTCCTTCAATGACGTCACGTACGGACTCGTCACCAACTCAAAAACAAGACTTCCGGAATATTCAGCGCCAGAGTCTTAAAACGTAAAATATAGCTATATGCCGTGGAATCTTTGTAAAATACGCTCAGTACAAGTCATTTGATGACATTTTACAAATTATGGACACAACTTGTCCGGAGACGTCGGTTGTCCTTTAAAAATCAGTAAAATTAAAATTCTCGTCAGATTAGTATCTATACATGGTTTATTAAAAAAAATCTGTGTCTTTATGGAGTTTTGGGTAAAACAAAAGAGCACAATTTTGGGTAATATAATTAGAAAAACAAAAAAAATCTGTTTGGAAAGAAATGTTTCTGTTTGTAAAGGGAAAAAAACCCTACGACGTCACCTGGCGTTTAACAAAAGTGTTCCACCACAATATTTTACATGACTCACCACGTGGTGGCTCTTAATATTTACATCATTTAAACATACACGTTCTTATCAAAATTGGGAGCCCTGGAGGAGCTGCTGTATTCAGGTGGAGGTCTCTGGCTCACAGACTGCCCTCTTCCTCTTTGGTAGGAGGACACATGCGAATGGGAGGCAGCGCCTTTGTAGACGTAATTTGTTTGACTGTGGGTGGAAAAATAAAATCACACACATGCACACACACACAGACGCACGCACACGCACACACACACACACACACACACACACACACACACACACACACACACACACACACACACACACACACACACACACACACACACCAAATTGATTAACCATCCAGAAGCCACCAACAGTACCCCCTTATAAGATCCAGTACTGGAAAAAATCTATATCTTTTTTTCGAAATCCATTGAGCTTCTGCATGTGTACCTAATGAAATGTCGTCATATCAACTCGTGCATAGACGACTGACCTTTTCTTACAGTCTGCCACAGAGAAGCAGAACACACCTCCGCCAAGAATACAAAGGACAGAACCTGACCAGCCAATGAAGAGCGCTGCCCCGAGCTCATACCTAAAATGGAAGAAAGGGCAGCTTTGTAAACCATGCAAACATGGGAAATCATTTCAACACCAAATGAATATTACTTACTTCTGTGCCACAAACATTGGGTTAAAAAAGTCTGACGTTATGCGGTGTGCATAAAGGGAACATGCTGAAAGTGAGCAGAGACCTGTAAAAAAACAACACATTCTGGATCAAATCTTATACCAATTGTTGGTTGTGACTGATATGAATGCAAAGAAAATTTCAAATAATGTGCTGTAACTTGCATATATTGAATTTTCAACCAGCCATATTGTACATATCAGTTCAATGCATGTACCCAAAGAGAATAAACATCAAACATGAATATTAACCCAGTTACGCCGAGCATGTTCATGGACACAGAAAAATTCATGAATCGTCGAAATGGTGAAAGAAGAAGGCGACGTTCCTCCGCCAGTATTTAATGCAGATGAGACCAGCCTTTTTTGGAAAAAGATGCCTAACGGACTTTCTTGACACATGAAGAGAAGTCTGAACCCCATTCCATCAAGCCATCAACGACCATCACAAAGGTAAATAAAACGACTTTATTACATAGTACAGTTTATTTCTTTAATTACAGTCCTTATGGAATGTGATTCCTTCCAAACAGCAATTTCCTCCGACCTGCCACCCCATTCCATCAAGCCATCAACGACCATCACAAAGGTAAATAAAACAACTTTATTATACAGTGCAGTGTATTTGTTTCATTACAATACAATAGCACATTTATTATACATATAATAAGGTATATTGTTTGTAGTTTTAAGGCTTATTTAGTTGAAAATTATATTTTATGGAGACCTGGGAAACGGATTATTCTCATTTTAATGGTTTTCTATGGGAAATTAATTTTTGGGACACACACTTTTCACCTGACACACTCTGTCTGGGAACCAATTAAGTGCGTAAGCCAAGGTCCCACTGTACATGTAATTAACAATAATAATGTGGCAGGAAACAACATTAATGCATTTGAAATAAGATACATTCATTTGAAAAAATGGGTTCAAACAAAGTATATAATTAGCAATAATATAATCATATATAATTCACAATAATTAATGTGGCAAGAAACAACATTAATGCATTTGAAAATGAATTTATCTGTGTTCATATGAACATGCTAAATGGGTTAAATTGTATTGTACTCACAAGATAAATACCACAAGACTCAATTTAACAAATCTATTATGCTGTGTTTAAAAAAATGACGAAAAATAAACAAATAAATAAACCAAAAGTGTTGACCACCGTAATATTCTGCACTTTGTACAGTTAAGTTAGTGATTCTGTCCTGTAACACTTGAGAGAGTCTGTTTAGCACACACTGAGAACCACCATATCTACTGTAATGCAACGATTGCACGTTGACATACAAGCTTTTATTGCCAAAAATCATCATTGAAAAAAAACTGAACTTTGAATTGACGTGAAAAAGAAGAGACAATAAGTGTAAAAACCATGAGCTATAGTAACTCCCGATAACTTTTGGTGGGGATTGGGCAGTGGATATACAAGTCAGAGATGCACTATGTGCTTTTCTTTTGCTTTTATCATCCCAAACGTCTTTTTTCAAATAACAAAAATGAAAAAAAGAAACTTGTGAAAGCACGAGTTAAACTTGTGGCATAATACGGCTCCCAAACTGTATATACATTAGGTTGTTTTATTTTGGAGATGCATGAAACTTTTAGCGATGCATGATTTATGAAAATTCATGGTTTAAAAACAACAACAAAAACCATCCTGCTATTACAAACGTGAGGGAAAGGAGTGGGGGGGGGGGGGTATCATATTAAACTCTCTTACCGCTGAGGATAAAATTGACACCGGCGATGCAGGCGATCCTCGCTTTGCTCTTGTCACTTCCTCCAATTTTGGTGCACTTCATTCCCACCAGGGCGAAGACGGTACCAAAAAAGCCCAGACAAACGGCTGCGATCATCAGGCCCCTGCAGGCCTGGATGTAACCTGTGCAAGCAAGCACAATCAGCCAGACATCAACAACCTTATGACCTTTTGACGCACGTGCATATAAAGCACGCAGTAGAATTAGTCACGAGATGAGATTTAGAGGCCAATATTAGCTCGGAACTTGTGAAGCGTAGTCGAAACAGCCTCAGGCTCTCATTCAATCACCTTGATTGACTTTAAAAATCAGTCAACTGGGGCTAAAGATTGACACTGTTCACGGTAAATGGGTAGATCGCGACGGTCATGGAAATAAATAATCTCGAATTAGAAATGTTAAAAGTGGAGCAGGTGAAATAATTTGGAGAAGGCAAAAGTGCAGCAAACCATCCAACGCCAGCATAGAGGGAAAGTCTTTGCAGTTGGACACCCCGGTGGAATCGGTGACGCATGTCTTCCACAGGTTGGACCAGTAGGTCGCCGTGGTAATGACCGTCCCGTCCAGCGAGGACACCTTCCAGTAGTCTGTCGGCAGGGTGGATGACACAAGAACCCATCCCGAAGTGGCGAGCGCAAAGGCCAGGATCTCCTGATACATGCTGCTCTGAATGACTCTGCGCCGACCACGTCGGTGGCACCAAGATTGATTAATGGTTCCCAAGCGGTTGAAAAAGTAGCCAGAATGCACAACGCTACGTTGGTTAATATATTATGGACTTTTGCATTTTGCTATGAGGAGTTTGGACCTGAACATGAGCGCTGACGGCTTGTCATGTGGTTGCAAATGCGTCCCGCATAAATAATTGATCACGATGAAAATGTTTCTTCAGCCGTCATCTGTACTTCTCTGGAGGTGTCGGACGTTTCGCTTCTTACCCGAGAAGCTTCGTCAGCAAACTAAAGTCTTACTGGTAGTTTCGGCCTATATACATCCCTACTGTCCAGGTGTGGCGATGCCGGACTCTGCTAAGATTGGTCCCTGCTCTCAGGTTGGGGGGAGCAGAGGAATAATCCTTGCGGCTCCACTGATTGTTTCTATTGTCCTGACTGAGGACTGGACTGATTGCCCAATTTGCCCTGGTATCACCTCATCAGCATAACTAAGCCTATGTTGCCTAAACTGTCTATTGTACAAACGATCCAAATTGAACCTCACCCCACCATTACGGTTAAAGGAAGGTATTTGCTGTTTTATGAAAATAGCTTCTTTTACTCCGCCACGTCTGGACTGTAGGGATATATATATAGGCCGAAACTACCAGTAAGACTTTAGTTTGCTGACTAAGCTTCTTGGATAAGAAGTGAAACGTCTGACACCTTTAGAGAAGTACAAATTTCAGCTGAAGAAACCTTTTCATCGATGGACCATTCCTGTACGACTGAGAGCTTACACAGACATAATTGATCAAATTTTTTTTTGAAAATTTATTAGATCTTTTTTATATTACAAAGACCTACTATTCAAACACAGGTGTCATTTATAAGAAACGTGTGATCAGGCCCTACCGTAGCATTTATTTACAGTTAGAGAATGATACGGGGTAAGCCTTGGACTAGTTGCCGGCCAATCACAGTGTACTTACCATATTTTCCACACGACCAGGCGCTTCGACAAATGGTTTATTTTAAAACTGTTTTCCGATATTGGACGCATCGCATCATCATAGAATATAAGCTATTGTAGTCACTGCAGTTTTGTTATGTATAAATAAGATTCAGCTACGCGAAAGATAATACAATACAATACAGCTTTATTTCCACAACTCCTGAAGTGTTAAGAAAGCACTTGAAAGAACACTTAAAATACTTTGCTTAATTAATCAGAATATTGATCCATAAATAAGGCTAATTAGATTATAAAGTGCACTGTAGGGTTTTGAGGAAATTGAATGTTTTGCGTTGTGCCTTACCGTCGGGATAGCTAAATAAAAGACACGCAAGCATGAGGAGAACATCGAGACTTGGATGGATCTTGGCCATTGCCATCCCTGACGAAGTTGGAGCCCAAAATAAAAATGTCTATGGAGCCCCCACCCTTCTCAACGAATCCAAAATGATCTCATAAATACTAAATGATAATACTATGCCATGAAACTATAAATAAAATAAAATAAATTCTGGTGAAGTAATACAAAAGGCCTTCAAATGGTAACACAAGAATAAATAAATGTAGAGTGAATGTGTTTTGTGTGGTTTCTTGTATTCTTTAGCAAGTAAGGACATCCATTCAACAGATAAAAATACACTTCAATTTTGGTTTATGAAATCTAATTTGACAAAATGTGACTCACGTTTCATCCAAAATCCTGAGAAAAAAACATGGGGGCAATATTTTAACATGATTAATCTATATTTTAATTGCGTTCAGACAACATCTACTGTTGATCCGCATCATAGCATAACAGCATAATGCTTGGATTGTATTCATGAAAAAAGGACTTCTACATATTTATTATATACTGTATAAAATAAAATTATGTCGTTGTGATTCAGTTATAACCTCTCTCTGTCCAAGATGGGTTGAAAAATAATTATCTGAAAACCATGGGAATATTAAAAGTAGCCAAGTAGCAACATGTGGAAAATACATAATATGTAAAAGAAAAAAAGGGCAGACAAACTCAGAGTAAAATGACACATGATTGTATTTAAAAATTGTTTTCTTATTCAGAATGACATATTGTCATTGACATGATGGGCCTCATCATAATATGATGAGATACAATCGGGGTTATGATCCATCCTTTCCAGAGAGAATAATGTTCACTTTGCCGGTCAGAATGATTCAATGAACGCTATTTATTCTTATGCCTACACTTTGCAATGGCAGAGCTCCATCATGTTAAGAGCGGCACATATTTCTTTCACATAGCGAAATAAGGACTCAGATTATGCAGCAAATTGGTAACCGCTGAGTGCATTTTCTATTCCTTCTCTGTCACACCGCAGGGATATTTCCTAAAGTTGCATCAAATGCCCTGTAAAACTATTATTTCACCATGAAACGGCATGAATCTGCATTGCATTTTGCGATGGCGGTGGAGTAAAAACATCCATTCTTATTGAAATACAGTAAAGTCTCGTTATATCGATATTCAAGGGAGTCCGAAAAAATATCGATATCACCGGGACTATCGATATATCCGACCCTGTTTGCATGTAATTTTCTTCGTGCGTGCATAGAAATAGTATCGATATAACAGGGACTATCGATATATCCGATATCGATATAACGAGACTTTACTGTAGTTAGAAAACAAGAGCACTGTGAGTGACTCACCGTCCAGGTTCAAGATTGTATGATGCGGCCTACAGTGGAGAGCTCCGATGGCGTTGCCAGCGCAGTTGTTCCACAGGCCCTGCAGCACCCAAGTGGCCGTGATGACCGAGGACGCCCGGCTTGTGGCCTTCCATTCATTGGACACCGTGGCACCGATGGTGGCCCCCAGTCCCCCGAGGCCACTGAGGAAAGCCAGGATCTGCAAGCCGGACATTTGCTGGCTTTCGCAATTGAATGTGATCTTTTTTAAGTGGACGAAATCGCCCCGGACAGGTAAATTACACTTTGGACATGTGTTTTCACTGAGATGATTTACAGACAGAGCATCTCTCTGGTCGAAGATGGACACAAGGGCCCCAAAGTCAAACAGTAATCAAAGTCTGAGCTGGGAGTTAGTTATTATTTATGCCCGAGTAACTCTTCCGAGTGCCCACGTTATGGTCGAAAAGTAATTACCGTGCATCATGTTAAAACAAAGAATCACCAATCGCGTTTCGATGGAAGCAAAGTCCACTTTCAAGTTCGTCATTCATTTCGGGGCAAGAGGATGACTCATGACTTCCAGGTTCGGGGGCGACACAGCTTCAGCTGTTGTTAAAGCGTGGTATAAATCAATTTGTATCAGAATCAGAATCATTTTTATTGCCAAGTATGTAGAACACACAAGGAATTTGTTTCCGGTTGAACACGCTGCACTAGTATCATCATCAAAAATTGCAAAGAGGCACTATACAGTTCCATTTGGGCTACTGTTCAAAGAGTTAATGGCTTGGGGGAAGAAGCTTTTTAAATGTCTGCTGGATTTGGTGCGCATGGATCGGTAGTGCCTGCCTGAGGGGAGTAGCTGGAAAAGTATGATTTACCGCACCCTAGTTTGGATTCTTGCAGTGTGCAAGTCCTCGAGAGTGGGTAGGGTAGGGCGGTGCCAATAATTTTTTTTCCGCCGTCCTAACTGTCCGTTGAAGTCGGATTTTGTCCATTTTTGTGGCGGCCCCGAATCAAACGGTGATGGAAGAACACAGGATGGATTCGATGACAGCCGTGTAGAAATGTTGCAGCACCTCCTGCTTCATGTATTGTATTGTATTGTATTGTATTGTATTGTATTGTATTGTATTGTATTGTATTGTATATAGATAGCTTGTTATTGTATTGTAGATAGATAGATAGATAGATAGATAGATAGATAGATAGATAGATAGATAGATAGATAGATAGATAGATAGATAGATAGATAGATAGATAGATAGAAGCTATTGTAGTCACTGCCGTTTTGTTATGTATAAATAAGATTCAGCTACGCGAAAGATAATACAACACAATACAGCTTTATTTCCACAACTCCTGAAGTGATAAGAACACTTAAAATACTTTGCTTAATTATTCAGAATATTGATCCATAAATAAGGCTAATTAGATTATAAAGTGCACTGTAGGCTTTTGAGGAAATTGAATGTTTTGCGTTGTGCCTTACCGTCGGGATAGCTAAATAAAAGACACGCAAGCATGAGGAGAACATCGAGACTTGGATGGATCTTGGCCATTGCCATCCCTGACGAAGTTGGAGCCCAAAATAAAAATGTCTATGGAGCCCCCACCCTTCTCAACGAATCCAAAATGATCTCATAAATACTAAATGATAATACTATGCCGTGAAACTATAAATAAAATAAAATAAAATAAAATAAAATAAAATAAATTCTGGTGAAGTAATACAAAAGGCCTTCAAATGGTAACACAAGAATAAATAAATGTAGAGTGAATGTGTTTTGTGTGGTTTCTTGTATTCTTTAGCAAGTAAGGACATCCATTCAACAGATAAAAATACACTTCAATTTTGGTTTATGAAATCTAATTTGACAAAATGTCACTCACGTTTCATCCAAAATCCTGAGAAAAAAACATGGGGGCAATATTTTAACATGATTAATCTATATTTTAATTGCGTTCAGACAACATCTACTGTTGATCCGCATCATAGCATAACAGCATAATGCTGGGATTGTATTCATGAAAAAAGGACTTCTACATATTTATTATATACTGTATAAAATAAAATTATGTCGTTGTGATTCAGTTATAACCTCTCTCTGTCCAAGATGGGTTGAAAAATAATTATCTGAAAACCATGGGAATATTAAAAGTAGCCAAGTAGCAACATGTGGAAAATACATAATATGTAAAAGAAAAAAAGGGCAGACAAACTCAGAGTAAAATGACACATGATTGTATTTAAAAATTGTTTTCTTATTCAGAATGACATATTGTCATTGACATGATGGGCCTCATCATAATATGATGAGATACAATCGGGGTTATGATCCATCCTTTCCAGAGAGAATAATGTTCACTTTGCCGGTCAGAATGATTCAATGAACGCTATTTATTCTTATGCCTACACTTTGCAATGGCAGAGCTCCATCATGTTAAGAGCGGCACATATTTCTTTCACATAGCGAAATAAGGACTCAGATTATGCAGCAAATTGGTAACCGCTGAGTGCATTTTCTATTCCTTCTCTGTCACACCGCAGGGATATTTCCTAAAGTTGCATCAAATGCCCTGTAAAACTATTATTTCACCATGAAACGGCATAAATCTGCATTGCATTTTGCGATGGCGGTGGAGTAAAAACATCCATTCTTATTGAAATACAGTAAAGTCTCGTTATATCGATATTCAAGGGAGTCCGAAAAAATATCGATATCACCGGGACTATCGATATATCCGACCCTGTTTGCATGTAATTTTCTCCGTGCGTGCATAGAAATAGTATCGATATAACAGGGACTATCGATATATCCGATATCGATATAACGAGACTTTACTGTAGTTAGAAAACAAGAGCACTGTGAGTGACTCACCGTCCAGGTTCAAGATTGTATGATGCGGCCTACAGTGGAGAGCTCCGATGGCGTTGCCAGCGCAGTTGTTCCACAGGCCCTGCAGCACCCAAGTGGCCGTGATGACCGAGGACGCCCGGCTTGTGGCCTTCCATTCATTGGACACCGTGGCACCGATGGTGGCCCCCAGTCCCCCGAGGCCACTGAGGAAAGCCAGGATCTGCAAGCCGGACATTTGCTGGCTTTCGCAATTGAATGTGATCTTTTTTAAGTGGACGAAATCGCCCCGGACAGGTAAATTACACTTTGGACATGTGTTTTCACTGAGATGATTTACAGACAGAGCATCTCTCTGGTCGAAGATGGACACAAGGGCCCCAAAGTCAAACAGTAATCAAAGTCTGAGCTGGGAGTTAGTTATTATTTATGCCCGAGTAACTCTTCCGAGTGCCCACGTTATGGTCGAAAAGTAATTACTGTGCATCATGTTAAAACAAAGAATCACCAATCGCGTTTCGATGGAAGCAAAGTCCACTTTCAAGTTCGTCATTCATTTCGGGGCAAGAGGATGACTCATGACTTCCAGGTTCGGGGGCGACACAGCTTCAGCTGTTGTTAAAGCGTGGTATAAATCAATTTGTATCAGAATCAGAATCATCTTTATTGCCAAGTATGTAGAACACACAAGGAATTTGTTTCCGGTCGAACACGCTGCACTAGTATCATCATCAAAAATTGCAAAGAGGCACTATACAGTTCCATTTGGGCTACTGTTCAAAGAGTTAATGGCTTGGGGGAAGAAGCTTTTTAAATGTCTGCTGGATTTGGTGCGCATGGATCGGTAGTGCCTGCCTGAGGGGAGTAGCTGGAAAAGTATGATTTGCCGCACCCTAGTTTGGATTCTTGCAGTGTGCAAGTCCTCGAGAGTGGGTAGGGTAGGGCGGTGCCAATAATTTTTTTTCCGCCGTCCTAACTGTCCGTTGAAGTCGGATTTTGTCCATTTTTGTGGCGGCCCCGAATCAAACGGTGATGGAAGAACACAGGATGAATTCGATGACAGCCGTGTAGAAATGTTGCAGCACCTCCTGTGGCAGGCCATGCTTCATGTATTGTATTGTATTGTATTGTATTGTATTGTATTGTATTGTATTGTATTGTATTGTATTGTATTGTATTGTATATAGATAGCTTGTTATTGTATTGTATAACACTAGACAGTACAAAAGGGGAAACAAAATAAGATTAGATAGATAGATAGATAGATAGATAGATAGATAGATAGATAGATAGATAGATAGATAGATAGATAGATAGATAGATAGATAGATAGATAGATAGATAGATAGATAGATAGATAGATAGATAGATAGATAGATCCATACGCAGGTTGACAGTATGGGTTCTAATAATATCTCGTCCGCGAACCAAGTGAGAATCAGCAGTGACCAAGGAAATATGATGGTGTGTTGTGTTGCTTGACGCGTCATCAAGTTCAATAGACGCGAAACTCACCCTATTGTTTGTGTAGTGGGTTTAGAAATGACCTCCATTGCCGTATTTTTTATTCGATTAGACTACCAAGTCAGTAGATGGCGCTACGGTCCTGTGAATGGAACAGAGGAAGACAACAGCTCAGCTCATGCATGCGCCGTCAGTAATAAATCACTACCGCTGTATAAGGTGATATACACGTTTCGTCTCTTCCTCGTCGTTCACAGGTATTCAAAATAATAAATTTGTAGACATCCTAATGATGTTAAAGTAATCGGGGACATGTTGGGTGATGCTACGTATGGAACCGTAGTTTTGTGGCTTTGATGAAGTTGGTATTTGGATGTCGATTGGTAGTTCATTGCACAACACACATGAGCGTGCATCCATACGTACGCACGTGCGGATATGGAGGAGTTACTACATTTTCATCCGTATACATGTATTGTGTTTTGTTTATTTATGTGTTTTATTATTTTCCAAGCTTTTCTTCTGGTAAGAAAATAGCGACAGCAGTTATTGACACGCACTGTGTTGACAGTTTGCTCCACTTGGAGTATTTATCCTCAAATACCATGTAATGATTGCAGCTCAGAGCGCTCATGACATTAATTATCAATTTAAGATTTGAAAAGGGAAATGTGAACTAACAGAATGCAAATGTCTGCAAAATTTCCAAAATCCGAAAGCACAGCTTTCTGCATGCAATTCTTTGATTCGTGCAATTTTGTTTTTGAAGAGTATTTTTATGTTAGATATTGTATGTAAAAGTATTTATATGTTTTTGAAGAGTATTTTGTACTTTCAATTGGTTTGTAAGCATGAATGAAGAATTTGTGCTCTACATTGTTTCAACTATTGAATGAATCTGACAAGCTGCAATTATTTTTTTTCCATACTTAAAATGGCTTTTTAATTTTTCAATATATATTTGCTTAAGAAGTATGTTTTGGGACTTGTTTAAATTTGCCATCCTTAGATATTGGGTATTCTCTCCCATGTTAAAGATCACAGTCGTGTAGAACCACAACGCATCACGCACAACAGATCATTTTGGTTATCTTCACAAACTGTAACAGAAATCAACCGGCATTATCACTGCTTTGCTATTTTTATGAGTATCACATTGACTATATTTGTACTCTGTAGTTGGTTGAATGTCTTGTTCAGGACGGGCTATAAGAATAGGCTGGACAAAGATGACACATACAGGGTTCTTCCTGAAGATGCTTCTGACAGACTTGGGGAGGACTTGGAATGGTAAGAATATCTAACTGTAACATACCCATAATGTGCTTATAGTCATCACCTGCCTCCCCTTACGATGAGTGTGTGTGTGTGTGTGTGTGTGTGTGTGTGTGTGTGTGTGTGTGTGTGTGTGTGTGTGTGTGTGTGTGTGCGTGTGTTTGTGTGTGTGAAGTAATACCATACAGAAAACTAAAGCCAGAATAACAACTGTGTTATTAAAATGCCTCATTGGGTCACTTAAAACCATTTAAAGCAGTAATACATATACTGTATTAACAGTGCCACCCATTAAGGAAAGGTAAGGTTTGATAGAAAGTATCTCTGACGCTGCAACACAAAACTGTCTGTTCTCTTGCACTCACTATTTGGCAGAGACATTGTGAATGATTTTCTTTAGTCCGCAATAAAGAGAAGAATATTATGCCTCGAAATGAAGATTGTTGGACCACGTCTTGCCTTGCCAACACAGTCGCATGTGACATTTAGTGTTGTGCTGTCTGCTGAACAGGCTTGGATGTCAGAGGGGTTCCGATGAAGGAACAGCATGATTCTGTCTGCAGTTCTATGTGCTGAGGACCCTCACCATTGAGCCTGTGTAGAACCAATGACCTTACAGCATGAGCGAAAACATATTATTGTATTTTCCGAACTATAATGCAAAGAGCATTACATTTTCTCAAAAACCGAGGGCGCACTTTATAACCCAATGCTCAATGAATATGGATTAATATCATAATTTTGTGGAGGGAGAAACTGCAATGTAATTTTCTTAAAAAATGGGCTGAGTTTCCATATAACCTCTAGAGAGCAGCACAGACTTAGCTTTCCCTGGTAGTGTGCTTTTCTCTGATGGCTTGAATGACTGCAGCTTAGTGTGTATGTCTAGGCAGCGCACCCCACGGAGGAGGAAAAGTGCAGTCAAGGAAACATCAGCCTGCAAATGTATGTGAAATTTTTCCGAGCCAGTGCAAACTTCCCGGTTCTCTTCCTCCTTATTCTCCTCAACGCTCTTACACACGTGAGTCCGTGCTTCTTTGTACAACATACGCTTCGAGATCGCTGGGAAAAAAAAATGCAAATTTGATTTGTTTTTAAAGGTGGCTTTTGTTCTGCAGGACTGGTGGATTGCTCATTGATAAGATTCTTTCCTCACAATTGATGGAAGAAAAGAAAACAGAAAGGACACAAAGGCCCGCAATGACAGGCAGATTTGTGTTAACGTGTAAACAGAGCGTGTCTTGGCATGACATGTTTTCTTTGACTTTAAGTGTCACTTGTCATCGGCGAACTTTTCCTTTTCAATTGTGGAAAATGTTGTGTTTGTGTTGCTTGTTTTCCTTCACGTTTAAGTATCCTTGTGTGTTTTTTTTCTCTTTTTCCGGCAGGGCCGAACAGCAGAAGCACGTTAAAGTAAAGCAATCCCTCAATGGCAGCCTCCCCACACAGCTGGACCTTGACCTGTGCCTAAGTGTTTACGCAGGTGAACGTTGTTAATTGTCCCCCTTTAAAAAAAAGACTGTTTTTTCCCTTTTTTTCTATAACTGTTATCCATTCAGAAAAGGGTTGGCAGTAACCCAAGGCCTTCAAGGCCAAGTGTGGGTACACGGGGCCTCAGCTGTCTCAAGAGATAGCAGCGCCTTTCGTGTTGTCTACGCTCGAATCACTCCAACTGTATCCCCGTGACTCTGAACAGCTTCACTATTGCACTTAAACTCAAAGAATGATACAGGGAACAAAAAAAGAAAGAAACACTTAAGTGGACGACATTTCTCTTCTACTTATTGACCTTTAAAACACTGCTGTCCCTGAAGAAAGCACAAGGATGGCATCAGATTCTTCTCATAAATTTGTATGTTTTCCTTCTCTGGTGCCGAAGGTTTAACAGGTGCAGCCGTGGTGTTTGGTTACGTTCGCAGCTTGGTCTTTTTCAACGTCCTGGTGAGCACAGCGCATACTCTACACAACTGCATGTTTGACAGCATCCTGCGGACCCCGGTGTATTTTTTCCAAATTAATCCGATTAGTAAACGGCTCCTTTGTTCATCTGTGTACACTTGGTCATGAAACTGTAGAAATGGTTGATGTACACGAACGACAAGGCATCTGGGGAGCCGCTGGGTGAGGGGTGATTCTAACATGTCAACACTAGAGAGCAGACTACGCCCTGCTTCCTCTTCCAATGCTTTGACCATATATTTAAACTGAATATAAAATGGAACTTTTTACATGAGATGAAACTATTTATCTGCATTGCATTCATGCATTTAAAATAGATTATTGTAAGTGAGATAGATCTACCCATAAATATATCTAGTTGAACCACAATAACTATTTTTATTATAAATATTCAATACAAATTTTTTTTTTTTTCTTCATTTACAATTTTAGGTCTTGATTATTTTTTAGGTCGAAGTGAAATCCCAATTTAGCTCCAGATGCAACACAACCTAAATGCCAAGCTTTTCGGAGCTTGAATAAATTTGCTCGGAGTATATTTTTGCAAATGTGTCAAAAATATATTTTCGTGCTTATGTTCAATTAGAAAATATAAATTTTACATCAAATATATATTTAAAAAAACCTGCCAATGTAAGTAATTAGAAAATATGCTTTTAAAAAATCTATCTGACGGCGCTTCTTGGGGAGCATTTGTCAGCACAAGTCGACTGTAAAAAATAAATTAATTTGCTAATGTATTTGGGAGGATTAAATCACTTTGCCAATCATCATTATGTAACTAAAATAAGCTGTCATTTAATAGCTGAAGTGAGCTGGCAAAGTGATGACTTTAATATTTTCCTGGCCATTGTTCACCTGTCAGTCTCCTCAATGCGACAACGCATATACAACACAAATCGGCCCGGGTGGGAATGTGCAACAGGAGACAAACTTGTATCAATGTTATGAGTCACCGTGAACTGCTTAAATATGATTTAAGGATATTTGAGGCGGGTGTAGCGGAAAAGCACGCCTTTTACAAAAGACGTGTGTGTTCTTATAGCAAACAACTGCTGGACTTTTAATCGCCATTGATGTGTTTGCTGTGGCTTCCGTGCGGTGCGTTGGGGCGATCCGGGTGTGACTTAATCTATTCACAAACACTTGGAAATAATGTAATAATCTGCTTTATATCGCCGCACGGGAGAGGCTTAACACACACGGTTATCTGATTGGTGCTATCGGAGACTATTATGTGACCGGTCCATTTGTTGTTACAGCTTGGCCTTGCAGGAGGGCAAACAAAACCTTGTGTTTACAGTGGATTATCAGATTTATGCTTCAGAGATAAAGAGAGCTATTATTAATTGATTTGTCAAATTTACACTTCTGCACAATAGAACGTAAACCTGAATAAATCCTGCTTGATGCTTTTTCACTGTCGATGCTTTGCCGCCGCCGTGTTGTCGTCATCTTACACGCCAGCCAGGACATTTTCGGAACACTTTCACAATTCTCCCGCAAGTATAGGATTGATAATATCACCCTGATATAAAAATAATCTTCAATTCATGGCATTGTTGCGGTATCGTTTTGGTTTATAATTTTAGGTCGGTTGTTAATCAGACTTGAAGCTCGAATGTGAGCGGTACTGTTTTGATGGCTGTTGTTGGAAAGTATGATTACGCAAAACTAATTATTTTCAGTTACACTTAGTGGAGGTAATGCACATGTTCCTTGTCTTAAAACAAAAGAAAAAAATACATAAAGATAAATTAATTTTTGAGTTTTGATTGAAGTGACATGACAACAAATGATAGAGGAAAACAAAGCCTATACACTAACAAATATAAAAATATTTATTTCCGACTTTTATCAGACTTACAATTTTAGCTGTAACGGAAGCACTCTGCACTGTGAGACATTTACATGTGAACAGAGTGTGGTTTCAGTTCATTATCATCATTTTTACATTTGTGCTCACTAAACAAATCTTAGTAGATACAAATGACTCAAATTCGCTTTAGTTAGCAGTTCAGCCTTTGTCACATATTATACCGCCAATATGTGACAGAGATTTTGTTTCTTGACCTTGTTCGGGATATCAATATGGTTTACATGAAACTTTGCATTGGCTGAACATTGGGGACTCATCACCAAATGTAAAGGTTACGCTTTCAGGCATCGCTGCACAAAGGTCTTACTTGCAACAATGCAATACAGCAGCGCTGGCTTCAAACTGATGCTAACGCATTGTATGTCTTCCGTATCAGCTATTCAATGCTTTTGATCCATTCAGGACCAATTTGCGTCCGTGTTATCTTCGTTGCTGCACAGACATCGCCGACTTTGAAATTGCTGATGATGACCTTTATATATTACGATAACTTTATGTTACAAGATAAAATTTTATTATGGTATTAGTTAAAGTGAGAGCAAGCATTAAACACTACACGACAAGATCAGTCACATCCCCACAAACATGGCAGACAAGCTATGCTAGCACATTGTCATTGCATCAAAAAATGTATAACAGTAAATTGTGACCAAAATTTGCTGCTTTAAATTTGATGAATATATATGTATATATGATCTATGTATGTATGTGCGTGCGTATGTGTGTGTGTGTGCATGTATGTGTGTGTGTGTGTGTTTATTTATTTATTTATTTATTTATTTATTTATTTATTCGTGTATTCATGTATTTATTTATTTTGTTATTTATTTATTATTTTCGATATTCTTATTGTTATTATTATTATTGACGATGCTAAGTTGTTTTATAAACTTAAAGGACAACCGATGCCTCCGCAAGTACAAATTATGGACAATTTGTGTCCATAATTTGTAAAATCGCTTCAAATGACTTCTACTGAGCGTATTTTTCCACCGCATATAGCTATATTTTACGTTTTAAGACTTGCGCTGAATATTCCGGAAGTCTTGTTTTTGAGTTGGTGACGAGTCCTCACGTCACAGAAGGAACGCCCCTGACCGAGAAAGGACACATTGTAGCAGTCCTTTCATCACATCAATGCATTTTGCGGTACTTTGTTTGGTCTGAAAACTTCGTGTTGATCCGTGTTGATGGCGAAATTAGAAGGAAAACACATAAATAATATGATGGTGAATCATTGTGTGTTGCACCGAGCATCTATTTGATAATCGCTGACAAAAATTCTAAGGAAATAATCAGCCCGTTTTCACGGAGCTTTGTCGCCATGTTCTGCATCTTTTGGGTGCTACATTCCCCCCCCCCCCCCCCCCCAGATACCTCAAAATGACACGGAATAAATTATTTAATTGATTGCAAACATGTATGCTTTCCTCTTCAGAACTATTTGAATCATATTCATAACTGGATGAGTAACAAGAAAGCATCTTCTCCGAATCTGAAGCCATTGTTTTAATTGTCGAGCAAGGCAAGACGTCTTGGCATGGCACCACGAACAAGGGGGCGGGACCTTCTGAAACTGGCCACTTCCGGTTTCAAATTGAAGTAGTTTTAGACACTTTAAGTCATTTTTATTGGTGTTTTGCATTTGACTAAAAATATCATACTGCGTGTTTTGGGTATTTTAGATGCTATAAAACGTTTTTCTGATGTCAGTTAAGAAACAAAAAAGTGGTGTCGGTTGTCCTTTAAATGTCCTCATGTGTAAACACACCATTCATAGAATGTACTTGTGCGTTTTCAAGACTCCACACTTTACTTTTCATCCACAGGTCCATATGAAATCATAAATATGGTGAAGTCATTTTGTAAAATACAATATGTAGATACATATTGTAACGGTACAGCTTGGTGGTGGCTGATTTTATTTATATTTGTGGCCGACAACCAAATGTATGTGTTGAAAGCGTGTTGTCATTATACATCACAACCAAACTCGCTGATTAGATGTAGAATGGCGAACAAAAGTTCAATCAGTGTCTGGCTGGACCATATCATATTCATAAATATATTTCTGTATAGAAAAATGGGTTTAGAAATCTAAACAAATCATATTTTGACGAGTGTTTCAGAACAAATTATGACACGTAACTATTTTTTTCTAATGTACCAGGTGCTATGATGATAACATAATATTTTTTTACTAATAATAATAAAAATCAGGATAAACAATGTTGGAAATTAATGTAATGTATCAATTTCTCGCCTGCTTGAGTAACTACAAACATATTTGGGCTCTCATCCGTTGGCGGACTTGAATGCATTCATAAAATTCTCAAGATTTGACCTGGGATAAGTTTTGATGATGTATATTTGTCATGATTAACGTGACTTGGGAAATATTGTCAAATGAATTTAAGCCTTTCAGGGACACAGCCTACTTACTACACATCCTAGTTACTACAGAGGACAGCCTATCATGTTATCAAGTTAGAGGTTATCATTATTGGTGCATTAAATTAGTCTGTGTAAGCTCTCAGTCATACAGGAGTGGTCCATCGATGAAAAGGTTTCTTCAGCCGTCATCTGTAAAAAACTTCTTTCAAAGAAGTACAGATGACGGCTGAAGAAACCTTTTCATCGGTGCATTAAATTGTTAAAGAGAGTGCAGACTCTACTAATCACCATAGCCAACTTCTACAAAATGTTTGGTAAGAGCAAGGCTTCTCTATTGTATTCATATTCATATAGTAAAACTCAAAACGTGGAGTTTTCATGAAGTAAACTTGACACCCAACCATTCATCCGAATGTGATCCAGCTGGAACGGCACAGACAGTGGTGGATGTGCTGAGCTGATGTTGATCCCTGTAATTTAGTGTCATTGAGTGGGATAATCCCCTCAGAGACTGCAGGCCAGAGTCTTGGCTCATCAGCACAGTTTCAGTCAACACACATACGGCCATACTCGGTCGACCTCTCACATAAGTCCATTTCAGTGCCGACCATTAGATCTTCAGTAATTCCCCCGTGTGAGATTCTAATTGTGCCTACAGATATGTTTCCTTCTTCTTCTTCTCAAAATGTCTGTATTTCAGGTCCAGGATGCAAGAGGCAAAGTGGGGGGGAGTATTGCAGACAGCAGGATGATGATATCGAAGTGTGTAAATTGAATGTGGAGATGGAGCGGCGCGTGCGTGTGTGTGCAGTGTGGCTGATAGAGCTCCCCCTCGCTCGGCACTTGCACTATTTAATTGCATGAAAGGAAAGGCAGGGAGATTGCACAAGCCTGGCGGTGAGAGCGAAGAGAATGGATTTAGAATGTATTAGTATTGGCAGCAAGGTGCCGGCGGTGGGAGGCTGGCCCGGGCCCCCTGGGCCCTTCATGGAAAGTGCAGGTGAGCTGTGCCACCACCAGCCTTGGCAGACGCCACCCTCCCCCCACTAACACAACCCCCTCCCCACTCCTCAGTATTCCAACATTATTGCACTTTGCTGTATGAAAAGGCCGCTCAAAGTGTGCTGTGGCCACACGTGGAGTTGTTCCCTTATCGTGATGTTTACAGGGAACAGCGATTTGCCACACATCTGGCTGGACCCCACTGTTCCACTTCTTTAATTCTGATGGAGGGGGCTCACGAGATATCTCAACCTGAGCTGGGAGGGCTTGATATTTTCTGAGCCTGAAAAAGTAGTGCAAATCGCCCCTGGTGTCTTAAAGAGAGATTATTTGATACTTTTGGATATCATCGTTTTGGCATAATAACTGATATTGTTGACAAGCAGCCAGCGATTGAAGCCATTGTCCCGCACTGATCTCACCTCACATTTCCATTCACGTAACGCGGCACGGTAATGCAACCGCTCTATAGTGGAGGATCCATACCTCATCCCTTCTCTGTTAACCGAGCCGCTTGTCATGTCAAACAGCTGATAGCCGACTGATGTCTGTTGCTCGAGGAGCCTCGGAGCGTTGCATGATGTAACCGGCAGAAACATATCCCTTTCTCACCGGCATTGTTTGTTTAAGGCTTGCGAGAATTTGGGTCATCTGTGGCTTAGACAGTAACATTACATAAAATTATTATTGGATCTTGCACAAACACACTTTGCCAAGCCGTTTTTCCCAGGCTAAAGCGAGGAGATTGGTTGCTAGCATGGCAGCAGCAGTAGGAGTAGCGGCAGCGGCAGCGGCATCTCTACCCGCTTATTTGAACCCTCCCCTCGGGATGTCTGTATGCTAAAGGGGCACTCACACTGTGAATACGATTAGTCTGCCTCCAAGTGTACAACATGCTTACGCCACTTGACTTTGAATCATCGCTGATTTGGAGCATTGCCGGCTCGTTGCGGGGAAGAATGCTTTGGCGGGTTTTATGCAATGGTTGTTATGCGGCAGCCTCGGCCTCGTCCTCATGCATGTTTTTAGGCGGGAGTAGTATTTGGATAAAGCTGTAAGCCGCTTACAACCGTGGAGAGAGGTGATTACAGGGCCCACCTCCATAGCAGTGACTGGGAGGCAACTTTTAGGTCAGTGGTGCCATGGCTCCACTGGCGGGCCACATTCTCCTCCCTCTCCCAACATTTTTAAATCATGCATTCATATGGTCACCTCAAAACATAATTTACTTGCTTAGTAGGGGTGGGATTTTCAGAACTCCTGATGTGATTTTTTTTTTATCAGTTCATGCAACAAGGCTTGCTTAACGCTACACCTGCCAAAGTTGATAGGGGAAACCCAACAGGATCGTTTGTTAATGTGATGTGTATTATTTAGTGATTAAAAACAATTTCAATTTGTAAACTGATTCAGTTACTGGTTTGCCCATTTGCTTTCAAAAATTAAAGATAATCTATAAATGTTTTTTTTGATCAAATGAAAATAATGATCTTTCCAAATTTGAAGGATTTCCACAATTTTAAGTGAAACACTCAAAATATAAACTGTAATTTTCAGATGACAAAATGCACCCGATTAAAACTTACAACAGTGAAATGTTACTATAAAGGCTAATTTGTACCAACATTAGCAACTGTGAACTAATAGTCGCAGGTCCCATGTTATTAAATGTAGTTCATAGACACCGCTTTGCTTTTTTTCTTCTTTATTCGTTAAAAAAGTTCATTCATTAAATTGCCATACTTGTATTGTATTATTGTTCTTTGGGATCAACCTATGTAGTAAAAGGCAGCACAAAATGAGAAAGTGGCTCCTCAAATGAAGTAATTGATTTGCAAAAAAATAAAAAATACATTTTTAAGCCTTGTGATATAATTCCTTTCTCATTTTGAGTTTGTTGTTATCAATTGTGTACAATGGCAGCTGATAAAAGTAAATCTCTTAAATGTTCCCATTTCATAAATTAAAAAAAGTCTTATCGTGATGAATCAATATTTTAGTTGCGCACACTCCAAGGCGATATGTGCTCATATTGATATTTTGTCCCAACCCAAAGTTAATCCCTGATTTAGTGCGTTGATCCTAAACAATGAAATACGGCGATATCAATAATTTTTTCCACTCTTATTATTCGGTGATGAGTGAAGGCAGTAGTGGTATAGCTAGCACTGCTTTTCTTTTTCTTTTGATGGCACAGAAACTCCATCATTGGGAGATAACGAAAGCCTTAAGGCAGAGTGGCATTGGGATTGTCAGTTTCATTGACACCGCGGTAAACGGTGTGTGAGAGCCAGTGGAGGATTTCACCACATGCGCTTTGCCGACAACAAGGGAAGAAAAACAATGTAAAAGTGCTATTTGAAATAATAAATACCTGCACGGATTGGAGGCAGCTCAATTAACGCCAAAAAGGCCGCCATTCCAGTCATAACAAGGAAAACTGGTTTTCCGTTGTCCCCTCTGCCTCCACCTTTTGTTCACTGACAAAAGCCTCCTGCGCATTTTCTGCTGAGAGATTCTTCATGAAATGGAAAACAAATGAGTCATTGTTTTAAGGATATAAATGCCCCCTCACCTCCCAAACCCTGTTCAATTGAGCAATATTTATGTTCAATTCTGATGTATTTGTCTCGGTTGGTTTAATACAGAAAATCTGTTTTATTGCAGCTGGTGTACAGTATAAAAGTTTGATAAACAAGTTACAGTGAGACCTCAGTTTACGAACACCTTATTTTACGAACGTCAAATTTATGAAAATTAAACATTGAAATACGCACTACTTTTCATGATACACACCCACCACGTCTGGCGGAGTGCTCTTCGGATCTGGCGGGGTGATCTTCGTATCTTCGGCAGAAGCACACGACCGAACAGCGCTCCAGCCGGCGCTACTTTCCACGCCCCCTCTCTCTGAACTCACACGTCGATCGCCTCTGAGGAGCTTTTTGCAGATAATTTTACTATTATGGGACCGAAAAAAAACACCACAGGCTCGTGTTCGGCCGGAGAAGACACAAAAAATAAAATCACCGTCGAGGAGCCTGACACATCTCTCACGCTGTGTGTCACTTCCCTGAGAGTAACATTCTCCATTTCCACCATTGCCAACATCCTTCACCTAAAAGCTTTACAGTGTAAACTCGTTGAAATGAAATGAAATTGAAGTGTCGCGAGCGGCGGCGCCGCCCCAGCTGTCAACTCGCACGTGACAATTTCGGCGTCATTAGTCATGTGAAAGCATCGACTAAATAACGCCTTTGTGTAAAGTTTAGAACTGTACATAGTGCTAAAGTATAAAATATTCATTGTTTGTGGTTGGTCTAATGACTGTATAGTGTGTGGGCCATACAAACCCCTTGAATTATGTGCTGCATCTGTTTTGAGGTTTTCTTTTGTGTTGGCGGTCTTCCAACGAGAAGAATCCTCAACAGGTTTTCCAAAGACATCGGCCACCTGGACTGTGCTGCCATGGACATTTGTGGACTTCACCCAGGTGAGTCTCACCACACCAGGTTTACTTGCTGCCTCTGCAGCGCGGGGAGGCCATTTCATGCCTGGCTAAACCTGCTTTGTGGTGCGCGTCCCCTAATCTGGAAACAATTACTGTGGGATTACCTGCCATCGCGGCCCAGCGCCTTCGCAGATTTAATAAAAAGTCCCCCATCGGCTGAGGGTGCGGAGGCGTGGCTCCCATAGTGCGACACAACACGGGCGGCCTCTTCACAGAATGTGTACGAAGCCTAAGCAAGTGATTGGGAGAAGGGGGGAAAAAGCTGGCACACAGGAAATAATGGACAAAGGATGACGGCCCTGATATGGAGGAAAAGAGCAAGGAGGGGATGACAAGGGCGAGGTGTTTGAGAGGAACCGAGGTCGTGTTTGGAGTTTGAGGAGTGAAGCTGAACGTGTGACCACACGGGGAAGAAAATGTTTTTTTTAAAAGCATCTATAATTGTGATGTAGGTCACACAAAACAACATACCATATAATATAATACATGTTGATTTATATAGCACCTTACCAATAGCTGACACTATAACAAAACGCTTAACATGGACAACTATCATATACAGGAAATAAAGCAGTTACAAAGATAGTAAAAAGCACTAGGGAATAAAACTAAGATCAAGTCTGAATCATGCTGAGTCAAATGCCAAAGAGTACAAGTGAGTTTTGAGGTGGGTTTTAAAGATGAGCAGCAGGTCATTCCAGAGAGTGGGACCAGCAACGGAAAAGGCTCGATCCCCTCTGAGCTTCCGTTTAGTCTAATAATGTCTGGTTAGCAGACCTGAAGCACTGGGAAGCTGTGTAGGGGTGGATGAGCTCTGGGAGGTAAGGAGGAGCGACGTCATTTAAAGTTTTGAAAACATAAAAGATATTGAAAAGAATGCTAAAATGTATCGGGAGCCAGTGAAGGGGATGCCAGAGTAGGAGTTATGTGCTCCCTCTTATGAGTACCAGTCAAGAGGTGAGCAGCAGCTTGGGGAATCTTGGTTGAAGTCGCTGGGTGACCTTCAATTTGGATTTGGATACATATTTGCCCATGTGAATGGCTTTGTCCATTCTCTCTTGCAATTGTGCTCATTTGAGTCAGTGGTAACATGGAGTCGGTCTTAACTTTTTTTGGGAGGGTGGGGAGGAGGCCCTTGACTGGTCTGCAGACAATTTCAAGACAAATACAAATAGCAACCATTCACGTTCACATCGCTATATATCATGGGTGTCAAAGTCAAGGCCAGAGGGCATCATTTTTCTTCGGCCTGCGAAAGCAAATCAAACGTGAAGTGCCATGATGCTTGCGAAAGTCTGAACCAAAATTTCTTGTGCGCTCTATATCAAAGTCAAAGTCAGCTTTATTGTCAAATATGCTAATATGCATGACATATAGCACAGATGAAATTACTGTCCTCTCGGACCCAGCATATGTTATAGTATATGTTGAGATGATTAAACATTTTAATGGCTTCCCAAAATTAATCACAGCCCCTGAGAGGAAAACGTAACTACAATGTGGCCCGCCCCAAAAAAATTTGTTTGACACCCTTTCCATATTTGAACAATTAAATTGTTCAAACGATGCATTTATGGTACAAATAAGAAATGCAAACCATGCAACAATGGAGAAAACCACCATTTTACGCACAATGATCTGTTCTAGAGTGGTACAGTGGCCAGCTCTACCTCATTGCTAACTTCTGCGGCGTAAGTAGCAGTCTGTGAGCTGCTTGAGCCTCGACCTTGAGTATCTGACCTTTGAAAATCAGTTGATTCTCAGTTTATTGCTTTTCAATTGTTTTGATGAGGGGCAAAATGCTTTAATACTTTGACCTTGCTAACTGTATTTCAAGCCTCACACACCTCTAGTCTTGATTGGGCCACATTCAGAGTGCCACTCTTCACACAATTGGCGCTGTTCGCCATAGGTCCGGTCGCCCAAGGCCACCCCGATGCAGAACCAGGTTAAGTTACCGTCACCGTCTCCCACGAAAGCCCGTGGAGATGCGCCAGCTCATGCGCCTTGCTCCACAAAGAAGGGAATGTTCGCGGCACAATTGGAGGTAGAGGAGCAGGCGCGGCTCCTTGGTTAGGGCCAGAGAATGGAACAAAGGCGCACTGAAAACGAATCCCCACCCTCCACAATGCCTGAGTGATGTTTGTGGCAGATACCCATCTCCCGCTAGACAAAAGCCATCTTAAAATGCTGAAAGCACAAAAGATCTTACACACAAAAGCTTTTTGTCCCCCTCATTTTGATTAGGTGAATAAAGGCGAAAGTAAAAATAATAAGTTGAGAAGGAGGGCCCGCCGGTGGCGCTAAAAGCCGTGAAAGTCTGCAAGTGCCGCAAGTGGAAACGCATGTACGCTTCACACCCGACCTAATGGACGATAACAAGTACACCTGTGATTGTCTTTCGTGTATTCCGCAAGCTTATTGGTTGATTTACAAGAAAAACAGGACAACAAAAATAAACAATCACAAGTCAGTTTTTATTGGGTCACTACTTTTGAAGTTTAACTTGCTGAATGTTTTGATTGTTTTCCTGAGACAAAGTTTTGGCAAAAGGACTTAATGTTTTTCTACCAAATTTGTGTCTGTGGCATTCTTGAGTTTTCCTTTCTGGGAATCAATTTTGTAGTTTTAGGTCCAAATTTTGGGTCTTGAGCGACTTTTGAGTTTGGGATTCCCTGTTTTGGACAAAGCACTATTGTTTAGGCTATTTTCTGTTCTTGTTTTCAGGTGTTTTCACAGATCATTAATGCTTTTAGGAAGGAACCCCCCCACTTCTTCAAATCAAAGCATTAGCTGTAAAGAAAAGCTGCTGATCCTGACTATTGTTGCTCATTCCTGGGAGAACATTTCCCCCCCACAGTCTTTGTCTAAATGGTTGTCAGGCAGGAATAAAGTGAAACTTCATAAACAAAGCCCTAACTGGTTTATCTCCCTCAATGGGGAGAGACCGTTTTTCTGTGAGGGGATTTGCACCGGAGCCTCCCCTTTAAGGGTGAAGTATTTTTTTTCAGCACCACTGTTATGCCCACCTAACAAGGGGATTCCCTCAACCTGGTAACACCCAACCATTTTTTAAACAGCTCTTATTTTGCAGTAATTTAGTATACTTGAAAAGGAGAGTCTTCTCTCTTTTACAGCCAGACGACAAAGACAGAAATTTCAATTAAGAACACCTGAGGCTTTGTGGACTGTTAGCTTTTGTGCGGACTTGACCTTTAAATCCCCGGTTGCCTGTGTTTTCACAGAGGGGGCAGAGCAGAGTGGAGGCAGGACAATAGGAGTGGGTGGGGGAATGAGAAGACTTTCAGGGCAGGACTTACTATGGGAGCTCTTGATCAAATCAAACTTGCTAGGTATATAAGTATAGGGCTATGCGGACCGGTTCATAAATCAGTCAGGGATTGGGCTTCAATCTGAGTGACCTCCAATCGGAAAGAGTCCATGTATTTGGGAGCTTCCCAGTTTCATTTTGAATTGAGCATATTTTGGAATGTTGGAGTCAGCAAAGAACAGTAACAATGCAACACGAGGCTGAATTTGTAGGATCCTTTGTGGACTGTTATGTCACTGGGCTAAAAACGCAAGCCTCATAC
Source organism: Hippocampus bargibanti (assembly GCF_051943395.1). Taxonomy (NCBI): domain Eukaryota; kingdom Metazoa; phylum Chordata; class Actinopteri; order Syngnathiformes; family Syngnathidae; genus Hippocampus; species Hippocampus bargibanti. Next base: position 21,983,375 of record NC_142741.1, read on the forward strand.
AGTAAAGTGCCCCTATATTGACACACAGTCATGACTTTGCATTTTTATTTCCTGCACAAGAGCCACACTTTGTTTTTGCTCCAGCACATCTGAGGCATTGTTGTAAATTCTGTCACGACTGGAGTTGAAAGTTTTTACTGAAGGCAAACCAAAGCAGGAAAATTGCCTCGTAATCCATGCATTACAACAGTAACGCCCGTGTTCATCATTAGAGACAAAATAGCTGGTGTGTTTGTTCATCGTACTATAGACACAAACTGAGCACAGAGGACACTCGCAAACACAGAGCGAAAATGGTTATTGTTTAAAAACACTAGTGGGTGGATCCCCCCCACCACCTTGTTGTTAATGATATGTGTGTGTGAGTCTGTGCATTGGGGCACATTGTGTGTCAGGCTTCTTCAGCGGCTTTGTGGGTTTTGAGAAGTGCTGACGTAACCGCCAGTGCTGCGGGATGGGATTTCACCGGCTCTTCTCTGGTTCTTCACCGCCCCAGTGAAAGAACAAGTCAGGAATGCACCACACAGCTTCAGGCGCTGCTAAAGTAATTTTGAGAAAGAGAAAATGCTCCTGTGTGGAAATGTGTGTGACATTTGGCATTATACATAATTAGGCATTGTTTTAATGACAAAAAAGAAAAAAAAATACAAATACAGTAGAAGTTGGAGTAACCCGGGATGTCATAAATTCTTATGTAGACTTGGAAACAGATCACATCAGAAAACCTTTAATCGTCCCTCAATGGGAAAATTATATATATATATATATATATATATATATATATAACAAATTGCACTTACATAAACATGGTGTGTGCCAAATAATGGTAGATGTATCATAAATATGTGTATTCTGGAAATAAAGGAAAGCGCTTGATAGTCATTGGCACATGTGATCATTTAATGGGTTGTATCGTCAAGAGATTGTCCCGGTTTGCACGTGTGGTCCTATGATGCTTCGGTCCAGCGCCTCACCTGTCTGCTGTGATTCAAACTCAGCCAGCCTGGGAAGCACTGGGAGGGTCCTTGAAGCCTGGGAACTTCCTTTTACATTGGCCAAGCCTCGCCCAAAAACCTCCCCATATGTCAAAATGATGAATCCTGGGCGTTCTGTCCGCAGCGTTTGCATTGGTGAGCGATTCACCAATCACTGCTCTTCCGTGTCATTAAAAATGTGTTTTGTGTCGCGAAGGAGGAGAAAGGAAGGATGACTGAATGGTGGGCACAAATGATTTATAGTTGGAGCATTGGAGAGAGCACATTTCAAAGCCTTTCTCTTATTTCCACGATGCGGTTGGAAATCAGCAGCTTGACTGGGCCCAAATAAGTGACTTTTTTTTACCTATTCACAACACACAAAGGCCCTAATCCAAGGACTACTTGAGCCACCAATGTAGACAGCGACCGAGACCACCACAGTATGTGTCAGCCTCTGCAACAAAACACATTGACTGCAGCTTTATGAAGTGAATATGGCCCAGAATGACAAAATGTGAAGGAGGAGTGCACAGTCATTTCTTCCGAAGAAAGACGGACGCATCTGGGCATTTAATGCTGAAATAAAGCCCAAAGACAGAGCAGAATGGATTGGGTCACCTCCATTGTTCCAGAGCCCGAGTAGAACAGACCCGTTTTGTTTCAGTACCACTGACCCTTGCAACTTATTGTGCCACACTGTCACAGAAAGTGTGGAGGAAAAAAAAATCCGACAATGACAGAAGACTTCTTTTAAGGAGTTTTCTTTTCTGTGCTTTCCCCTCATTTCCTGTTTTGTTTGCACTTTTTTCCCAGTGGCGAACACGGTGCGCTGTCAGTAAATAAAAGGGAGCCTAAAGGAGTTCGCAGTAGGCTGGTTGACTCCTTGTGTCTGCGGGGATGTTTCATTAAAAGCGTTTAAAAAGTGTTTGTTTTGCGTCACGTTATCGCTGGCCCAAACAAATATGGCAATTAACTTCAATTTTGTCCATTTATTGTGACATCAAAGAGGCGATGGTATCGCCAAAGCAAATAAAGCAATTAGGGTCCGCTGGGATGGCAATGGACTTTGCGCATAGCAGTTGTGCTTGAATGAGTCAATCACATGCGTGCGGTGGCTTTCTTTTCCTCGCTATAGAGCAATTAGCGCTAATTCTTTATTTGTACACAAAACCTTTCTTCCATCTAGCCACTTTTATGTGTGCGGGGATGTGGCATTGGGAGTTTTCTGTTCCTGTGCGGCTTCGCCGCTGAGATAAGGTAGCGGCTTGAGAGGGTGAGGATGACTTATCGGAGTCATCTGTGTGTTGTGGTGGGCGGGAGCCGCCGTGTTCCCGATACTGACACGATAAGCGGCAGACCGGGCAAAATAGATTACATCAATCGGGTGGACATGGCGACAGAAAGGCCCATTGGGAGCAGGAGGAGCAAGGGCTGCTATCTAACACTTCCTTTTCCTCATGCGTCCCCTTTGATGACTCGGCGGTCAGATTTGGCTCGGACCTTACTGATCCTGTGTTAAATAGGCCTAATTAGAATTGAACCGACCTGAGCCAGTTGGCATAATGCACCAGAGAAGCACTGGGAGATATTTGTACACTTCATGTGTGTTACCCTCAAGGAAGGAGGCCAGATAGCGAACAGTAATGGCCTGTGTGCCATCTCTCCGCAGTCTGCTAGCCTTCCATCAAGGCTCAGATTGAAACTTATGTAGTGTGAAATTCTTGGGATCGGATGTGCTCAGTAGTTTCCACTCCCCGCTTGATTGTGTGGGCTCCACCACACCAGTGGTTCCACTGGTAATATTCTCTTATCTGACCCATAAATGGAATGGAGGCCTTTTCATCACAAAAAAATACAAATAACATTAACCCCATAAGTGATCATGCTTAAATGTGTGGTTAAATACAAATAGTCTCCTGTAATTAAGGTTCAGGGAAAACTCTCAAGAAAGAAAGAAACTCTCATCTGATCAGAAGATAAACCAATCTAACCAATCAATGTGTTTCTTCGACCCCAATTCTTCCAGCCTATTCCAGGGTACTTTGGGAGTGCACAGACCGCCAGTCGCAAATCACATTAGCAACCATCCATTCAAACACCATTCATATCGTACTTACATTCAGACCTATTAACAATGTAGACTTGACAAGTAACTTGCATGGTTTTAGAATGTAGACAAATGTGTAGAACAAAACCCCACATTAGTACAGCGAGAACATGCAACCTCCAAATACAGTGATACCTCGGTTTACAAACCCCTTGGTTGATGAACTTTTCGGTTTACAAACGTTAAATTTATGAACATTTTACCTTGGCATACGAGCTATTTTTCGGTATACAAACGGAGCTGCCATGAGTGATGTGTCGTTCGCGAACGAGCCCGTTCTGAAAAGACAATGGCAGCTGGCTTGTTTTGTTCCTTTATTCCCCACCCCCAGTCATCGGTTAAAGCCACGGAATTGGTCAAGAACGCAGCAGTGGGGGGGTACATACAGCGAGAGAGTGAAGCCATTCTCCCAAAATAGAAAATGGTTGCAGACATTTTTTTTGTACTCTATTCCCCGCCCCCAGTCTTCGGTTAAAGCCACGTGATTGGTCAAGAACGCAGCAGTGAGGTGAGGTGGTTTAAACATTAAAGAGACAGGCAGACAACAGGGAGAGAGTGACAAAATGGATAGAAACAGTGAAATTTCCACTTGTTTCAACTTTCATAGTTCAAATGCAGAGTGTAGACTGCAAGGTTAAAATTCCTATCAATCAGGCTCCACAAATAACCCGCACTAGCCATGAGTTCAATTTGAAATGAAAAGAGTGTGTCTGCTTGCATCTGTTGCTGTTGCAATATCACAACTTCCAAGATGTACAACCCAGAGCTCCTTGAGACACTTTGTGCAAAAAGGTAACCATTTTATCAAGCCATCAACGACCATCACAAAGGTAAATAAAACGACTTTATTATACAGGACAGTTTATTTCTTTAATTACAATTCCATAGCACATTTATTAAATATAAAATAAGGTATATTTGTGTAATTCTAAAGCTTAGAAAATTAGAAAGTAGAACATTATGTTTTATGGGGACATGGGACCAGATTATTCTCATTTTAACAGTTTCCTATGGGAAATACATTTTTGGGATACACACTTTTCGCCTTACACACTCTGTCTGGGAACCAATTAAGTTTCTTAAGCCAATTATCACTGTACATTCCAATCCAGAACCGAAAAAAAACTGTGAGGTTGCTCTGCTACGTACGAGTCACCATGCCGCCCACTTATTATTTTTATGTGATAATCTCTATATTAAATGCCTTTACTGTGACCAAGTCACCTACTAAAAGAAAGGCATTATACAAAAAGCACATTTCTTTGTAATTTTTGACCCATCAATGGATTCTTATAAAGTCTTAGTGACAATGTTGGTGTGAGTGTGTCAGATCCGAACCAAGCTGTGGATTCATTGTGCTATTGTGGAAGACAGAGTGTGGTTCCTGGTGGCCAATGGCCAGTCACTGTCGCCTGGCCTCATGCCTGCCACCTCTGCTTAAGGGGACGGAGGTGTTGAAAGCTCCGCCGCGGGGGCTGCTGGTAAATGAGTTGTGGTTAAGTGCTAAATTCTCACCTGCGCCTAAGTGAGAATTAGCGTTGCTGCGGTTTTCCTTCCATGCTTGCTGTGGGTCACCTGGCCTGCTGCTACCTTATTAGACAACGGTGACATGCAGATAGGACTTAAAAGTGGCTGTTGTTTCCCTTCTCCTCAGGTGTTCCTGCAAGTCCTCGGTGTCGTCATCGTGTCCGTCGTCATCGTGTCCGTCATCATCATGCGCTGGATCCTCATTCCGTTTGTTCCTCTCTTTGCCGTCTTCCTATGATTTCGACGATACTACCTTCAGACTTCCAGAGACATCAAGCGCTTGGAGGCGACCAGTAATTTTTTGTTTGGGGGGTGATTCAGGGATAGGCATGTCTATTGGTAGTGGGAGACAAAAGCGGACCACGGGAATGCTAATAGACCATTGAGGTGCTCTATGGTCATTAGCATAAAGGCTAAAGGTGGCGCTGGCCTATGACTCGGCCACACGCAATTTCCTCAAGTGATGGGAGTTCATGACATCAGGTACAATGGAGAAAATGCCAAGTCGCCATGACTGGGCTTGAGTTCCTATTCGGATGCTGCGGTGCAAAGGCCTAAACGCACAATGGTCCAATAGCTTGTGTCATCTTCAAGAATAAAGCTTTTAAGCGGAAACATTTCAGCTTTGTGAGCCTGACAAATGCAAACAAAAGACAGCTGAATTGCAACTTTTCCATAAATGCTTTAATATAGAACCTGTGAATATCACAAGCTACCATTTTAAGTCTTGGCTAGACTCATCTCTATTGAAATACTGTCCATTATTTCAACTAAATTGCATTTTTTTATATGGCCGTTGATATGCTAAATGTGCGTCTTTGTTTATTTCCTGCAGCGAGTAGTCCCATCTTCTCCCACCTCTCCTCTTCCCTCCAAGGTCTCAGAACCATCTGAGGTTTAAGGTTCAGCAGAGGTTTCAGGAGAGGTTTGACAACCATCAAGATCTTCACTCAGGTCAAGACTTTTTAGTAGCTCAGCTTAGCGAGGTACAAGCATACCGACTTTTATAATGGGAAACCCAAATGTGACAAAAATACAATTATAAAATGGCACGCATGTTCTTGCTACTGTTATACACAATACAACAGACTTCAGGCAAATACAAAGAAGAAGGAGAAGTGCAGGTGAACCGTGGTTCACAAATTACTGATTCGAAAATATTATTTATCTACTTTTTATTGTTCTACTCATCCCATTCATATTTTTGCTGCTATAAATTGCAAATTACTCCACTGTGAGACAAATAAAGTTGTTCTTATCTTATTTTGCAAACCAAAATTTGCAAATTTACAAATTACCGTTAACTTTGCTCCTTAGTTATGTTTTCGTGCCACTCACTCGAGGTGTCAAACATAATTCTCTTAGCTCCCACCCATCTACCCTTTCAATATAGCTCAAAAGAAACTGAACTTTTTGTAATAGTGTTGTTGGGAAGCATAATTGTGTAATTGAAAAACACAAAGAAGTATTTACTCAACAGGAGAATAAAAATCCTGGTTTTGATCACGGTACACAGTTTGCTTTGGAAAAATCTGTACTATTGTATCGTTCAGAACAAAAAGGCAAGAAAGGCATGAAACGTGACTAAAACCGTGAGGAGAGAGAAGAGGAAGGCTAGACCTGATTATTTGAAATCAGACACAAAGCTTTGTTCCGTTTAAAGTCACAACCGTGGAGCCTGCGTCTTGGACAAACATGACAAGTGTTGGTGCCACACAAGAAATATTTAACAGATTTGACATTTACAAACATTCAACACACAGCAGCGCTGAATACGAGGATGGGGGTGGGGTTATCCGAATGTTTGTACCCCACGGCAGACTTTAGACGAATGTCAAATCACTTCATTTTCCAATCATGTGGCTCTGTCTGGAATTAAATATCTGTGCTAACAAACAGGGGCTAGTTTTTTGTTCTTGAAGACTTCTCGCTGGTTAGCCGTGCGCCTCAATGGGATTTGCCTTTACTCACCTTTACTGCCTTTGGCTGCCTTTACTTTAGAGACGGTACTGACTGGATTTCCTGTTGCCATATGACGCATTTTCGACATCCGATCATGTTTCTTCATTGTAGATATGGATCTTCGTGAAGTTGGTCTGGCTCTGTCATGTGCTGTGACTTTGACCGGCATGTTCCAGTGGGGCGTCAGACAAAGTGCGGAGATCGAGACTTTGGTGCGAGATCACTTTGAAGCACAATTTTCAAAACATAAGCAAAAAGACAAAGGGCACATAGGAATTGTAGTTCAATCTCATTTTGGGGCTCAATCTCATATCATTGTGAAAAATGTCTTGGCAAGATGAAAAATTCAACACCACATTCATTATTATTTTTTGTAGATGACATCCATGTAAAGGCTGGTAGAATATACAGAGTTGAACAGTGAAGCACCCTGGGAGACGGACACAATGCCACCGCATGATTGGCCCAAGAGAGGCTGCATCACGTTTGACTCAGTCAACCTTTCTACAATGCCAGTGAGCCTTCGGTCCTCAAGAACTTGATTGTGGTCTTCTCATCCAGAGAAAGGGTACAGTATACACCAACATGCAGTGGAAAGCCCAACACAATAAAAAATACGCTTCAAAGGTTCACTGCATGTTATGTCATCAAATCTCATGAAACTGAACAGATAAGTTAACATCTTAAAGATTGACCACAAAGGCCTTTTCTGGTGTAATGGCGTTAAAGATGGCAGGGGAAAATGTGACGATAACCATAGAACAGGAATGGCAGCTGCACTTGGCTGCAATGAGCAATAACATTAATGCAAGACAAATTGATTTTACCAAGCCAATAGTTAGAAAACTTTATCTTGGACAACATTACGTCACACTACATTGTTTTGGAAGAAAGCAACTCAGAAGTGAATCAACATTGCAAAATGGCTTGTGTTTGACTTTGGAGGTGTGACTGTAAAAAAGAAAGAGGTCCACACAATGCTGCTGAGCTCCTTATAAATAATCATAGTCCTTGTTTCAAAAGGCGAGATCTTCCTCACTGGTGTGCACAGCCCATGACGTAGGCTGATATGAGCCTCATGTAGAAGGTGGGCCGTGCTTCATTGTTACCTGGCATTCTTTCCCAATCAATTATTAAAGGACAGCATATTGTGTGGCTGATTCTCCGAGACTATACCATTTGTGATTCATGGAATATATATCTTGTAATTAAGACTGTTCGAGTGGATCCATTCGGTTCACATTTGCATTTTGAGCTACCTGCCGGTGACAAGTGTTTATTCACTATGAGAAAGTGGGAAGGCATATGGAGAGAGAAGGAAAAGGAAATGGAGATGGTTGAGGATGATTGGAATTGTGTTTAATGCAAGGGGGTGTGGTTTTGCATGGCTATGCTTGGGCAGGTTGGCTGATTTCACAATGAATAGTTTGATAAGTGTGGAGGTTGTGGCTCGAACATGGGGAGGGTGCAGGATTGTTGTGGGGTGAAGATGGGGGTGGGGTTGCTCCCTGCTGCATTTCAACCTTAGCACCACATTCATTTTCAACATTCCGCACAGAGTCTGCATGTTGTACGTGCGATTACTTTTCGACTTGACACAAATATGACATTTTTGTACCCAAATGGATGCCTTGGTCAGTGGCTATCCACACTGCCAAAGGATGGTGACAAACAACTGGAGAGGGGGGAAAAAGCAGTATCCGTCATTCCTATCCCGCATCCTCTGGAGAATTGTGTGAAAAAGATGCAGCTCCACCACAACAGAAACACACGGGGATTTCCAAGTGGAGCAACACTGACCCAAACCCCGCCCTGCGTGCCTGTCCCACAATACAGCAGTTTGCTACCTCTTTGTACCACCAAAAGGTTTTGGGTGATCCAAAAGATAACTTTTCATTGACAAGAACAGGTTGCTTACAAAACAAAAACAAACTTATATCATCCTGATTGGAGGTTAACTGTTTTCAATCAGTATTCTTTTTTGTTCTGCAGTCACACAAGATGTCCAATGATAGCCTCTCATAGACATGATTTCCCCACAAAAATATATATATATATATATATATATATATATATATATATATATATATATATATATATATATATATATATATATATATATATAGTAGGAAGAGAGCAAGTGGTCCCTTTACGGATTTCTGTGCCTGTGTGAGTAAAGTTTTCTATCTGTCCCCTGTAGGTGGGCATTGTGGGACGCACCGGCAATGGTAAAAGCTCTCTAATCTCAGTCTTATTCTGCCTGGCAGAACCCGAGGGCAGTATCATGATTGATGGCTTCCGTACATCTGACATTGGTCTGCATACCCTCTGCGAGAAAATGACCATCATTCCACAAGTAGTCTTATCGCCACTTTTCATGATGAACAAAAAGTAGAAGATAAGTTGAAAAACTAACTGCTTATACTGTAGATGGCCGGCATATCCCATCGTAGAACAGTAGGATTTTCTCATGCATTAAGGATACAGAAAAATAATTTGAGTGTAGTTACTCTTCCAACAACCCCAAACATCTTGGCAGAAATTGCGTATCAACAACCAATTTCATACATGTGCATCTTAGAAATAACATAACTCATTTAACATAAACCAGCTTGGATTGTAAAAATCACATTTGATTTAAAAGATGTGAGCTCATTGAATTCAACTGAATGGAATCCTTCCACATTAAAATATCTCCAGGAATGCTTCATTTTTCCAACTGGATGGGAATCCATTTTATCTTTCACGATGGAACTGGGAGGTTACAGGATGAAAATGTTTATGAGAAAGGAAACAGAAGCAGGATTAGCCAGTAGGGGGCTCGGGATTGCTCCCACTATGGTCGCAAGTGCGTCCAATTTTTCAGTGTATGCTGGTAAAAATGTCATCTGGTCGCCCGAGAGCGCACATTTTTCTGCTCCCGTCAGTTTCGATGAGGCTGTTCATTTTTAACCATTCTGCGTCACTGTTGATATAAACCCTCATCCTTTTGGCCGATTGATGCACCCTACCTAAAATCTTAAAAACAAGAAAGAGTTGTCACTCAGAGGATTTTCAAACGGAGGCCTTGAGACAGTTGAACTTTATTTCCGCTTGTTGAAAGTGATACAGCATTAGGAAAATGCCAGCCCGCGGGTGAGTGTCAGTCGAGCGGAGGCAGGGGAGGAGGCTCCCACGGCCGACACTGCGAAGAGAGCAGCTCCCCATCACTGACAGGGGATTAGCCCTCTACCCCGAAAACACGCAAAAGCTGCTTAGACCTAGTCTCCCCATCCTCACAGTCAGAGCCCCGTTGTACTCTGTTACTTAGCCCCCCACCCCATCGCAGCTAAAAATGCCCAAAACACTTTCACTCATGAATTGCAGTGGATTTGATAGTTCTCTGGCATCACCGCCACTTCGGAGAAACTTTTTCCTCTTGGTCCCGAACTAATTTGAGATAGATGTGATGTGACTGTGTTGACATACTCATGCAAGGAAAATCCCAAGTATAACTACATGCTTTTATAAGACTTTTCTCTACATAGCATTAAGTTTTACAAACCACTTGGATGCACCTACATTCATTTGAAAACCTCTATCTGTCAAAGATGACACAACATTCAGTCAACCTGTCATGTGGAAAAGGGTGGGATGTAATGTTAGGTTTGCTTATTTTCCCTTATAGATAACAGAATAAGATATGTGATATACCCTGTATTGAGGAGTTTTATTATTTGGTAGACACAGATATGAGCAAGATACTCTGGTATTAATACACAGTGGGACCTCGGTTTACGAACCCCTTGGTTTACGAACTTTTCAGTTTACGAACTTTTCAGTTTACGAACGTTACATTTATGAAAATTTTACCTTGGCATATGAATTATTTTTCGGGATACACACGGAGCTGCCACAATGAGTGATGTGTCGTTCGTTAACGAGCCCGTTCTCCTAACAAGGAAATCGCAGCTGACTTTTTTTTGTCCTCTATTCCCCGCCCCCAGTCTTCGGTTAAAGCCACCTGATTAGTCAAGAACGCAGCAGTGGGGGATCGGGTTACAGACAGAGAGAAAGAGTGAGGCTGTTCTCCAAAAAACAAAATGGCGTCTTCAGTTAAAGCCAAGTGATTGGTCAAGAACCCAGCAGTGGGAGTGGGGTGGGGTTAAACATTAAAGAGATAGGCAAACAGAGAGGCGTGAGAAAACACACACACACGAAAGGGAGAGGACAGAGCTTGAAACAAAAGAAAAACAAAAGTGAAAACAACAAATAAAATGGTGAGAAAATGGCTAGAAAACAGTTAAATTTGGGCCCATTTCAACTTTGATAGTTCAAAAGCAGTGTAGACTGGAAGGTTAAATATCCCATCAATCAGGCTCCACAAATAACTAGCACAAGTCATCTGTACACTTGATGTACCGATCACAATATATATATATATATATATATATATATATATATACAGTGAGACCTTGGCTTACGAACTTAATTGGTTCCCAGACAGAGTGTGTAAGGTGAAAAGTGTGTATCCCCCCAAAAAAATTCCCATAGGAAACCATTAAAATGAGAATAATCCGTTCCCAGGTTTCCATAAAATACAATTTTCAAGTAAATAAGCCTTAAAACCACACACAACATACCTTATTCTATGTATCGATGAGAAGGTTTCTTCAGCCGTCATCTGTACAAAAGTGAAGGTTTCGGACGTTTCGCCTCCTATCCAAGAGGCTTCGTCAGCGAACTAAAGTCTGACTGGTCGTATCGGCCCCATTTATATATCCCTAATGTCCAGACCTGGTGGCGCCGGACACAGCTATGATAGGTCCCTACTCTCAGGTTGGGGGGGGCGCGGGACCCCCCCCTGTGGCCCCACTGATTGTTCCTACATTCCTACTTACCAAAGGTTTAAATTTCTCAGTGACTCCTAAAACTATACCTACAATAGATTATATCACAGCTACTGAATCGGCTATTAAAAATAACAAACTTTCGTATGCAGAGGCAGATGATCTACGCATTAAAATATCAGCTCTTCTCAGTAGTGCCAAACTTCCTCCGTCCAACATAACATTAGAAGAGAGAAAGGCGTTAACTACTCTACAAAAAGACAAAAATATTACTATTTTGCCAGCAGACAAGGGCAGATGCACAGTGCTGCTCAACACATTGGATTATGAAGACAAAATAAATAGGTTAATCAGTGATTCTAACACGTATGAGCAACTAAAAAGGGACCCTTCCAATAGATACAAGAAAGAAATGATTGACTGTCTCCAAAAGCTAGAGAAAGGAAAACATATAGACAAACAGATGTATTTTAGATTATACCCGGGAGAGGCCACGCCATGTATCTATGGCCTGCCAAAAATACATAAAGAAGGGTTCCCCCTCCGACCCATTGTTTGTAGCATTGACTCCTCTACATACAATGTAGCCAAATATTTAAAAACTATTTTAGCTCCGTTGGTTGGTAACACAGAATACCACGTAGAGAACACCACAGGGTTTGTAGAGAGGATCAAAGACCTCATATTGGAACCTGAGGAAACTTTGGCATCATACGATGTGACTTCTCTCTTTACATCTGTCCCAACCCCAGCAGCAGTCTCAGTGGTGAGGACGAGGCTGCTGGCGGATGTTTCTCTGCATGAAAGAACCAAACTGAAACCGGATCACATCTGCCAATTATTAGAAATCTGCCTTAATACTACGTATTTTCAATTTCGGGAAAAAATTTATAAACAAATCCATGGTTGTGCTATGGGCTCACCAGTTTCACCCATAGTGGCTAATCTTTACATGGAAGAGATGGAGAAACAGGCCCTCACATCCTTCCCAGGGACAGAACCTAGACACTGGTTTAGATATGTGGACGATACTTTTGTCATAATTAAGAAACAAGAAATTCAATCCTTCACAGATCATCTCAACTCTGTAGACTTCAACATTAAATTTACTCGTGAGGACATTCAAGAGAACCAACTAGCCTTCTTGGATTGTAAAGTAATTATAAAAGAGGACAGAGCGCGAAAAACAGAAGTCTTTAGGAAGGCTACGCACACTGACCAATACTTACTTTTTGACTCTAACCACCCTTTACAACATAAACTAGGCGTTATCAGAACCCTCCAGCATAGGGCTAAACTAATACCAACTAGCACTGAAGGTAGAGAAAAGGAGTCAAAACATATCAGGAGAGCACTCACTAACTGTGGGTACCCTCAGTGGTCATTCAACAAATGTCAGAAAGAAAGAATAGCGAACGAAACCAATAATTCTCAAGATTCTAAAAGGAGAGGAGTAGCAGTACCGTACATTGCAGGAGTTTCTGAAAAATTACAAAGAGTCCTTTGGCAACATAAAATTCCTACTTATTTCAAACCGATAAACACGTTAAGGCAAAAATTAGTGCATCCAAAAGATAGGCTACCAAATGAAAAACAAAGTAATGTAGTTTATTCCATACATTGTAAGAATGAAAATTGTAAAGAGCAGTACATTGGGGAGACTCAACAAATTCTCAAAAAAAGACTTTATCAACATCGCAGGGATAATACTAGTGGGCCTCAATCGGCAGTACATTTGCACCTAAAAGCTAGCAACCACTCATTTGACGACAATGAGGTTAAAATCTTAGCGAAAGAACATAGATGGTTTGAAAGGGGGGTAAAAGAGGCGATTCTTATAAAACACCAAAATCCTTCATTAAACCGGTCTGGTGGTGTGAGGTTCAATTTGGATCGTTCATACAATAGCCTGCTCAGGCAAAACAGGTTAGGCAACTTTCGCAATGCTGATGAGGGTCGTTATGCTGATGAGGTGATACCGGGGGGAGTGGGTGTAATAGGCCAATCGTTAGTCAGGAATGTAGGAACAATCAGTGGGGCCACAGGGGGGGGGGGGGTCCCGCGCCCCCCCCCCAACCTGAGAGTAGGGACCTATCATAGCTGTGTCCGGCGCCACCAGGTCTGGACATTAGGGATATATAAATGGGGCCGATACGACCAGTCAGACTTTAGTTCGCTGACGAAGCCTCTTGGATAGGAGGCGAAACGTCCGAAACCTTCACTTTTGTACAGATGACGGCTGAAGAAACCTTCTCATCGATGGACCACTCCTGTACGACTGAGAGCTTACACAGACTTATTCTATGTATAATAAATGCGCTATTGTATTGTAATTAAAGAAATACACTGCAAAGTCACTTTTGTGATGGTCATTGATGGCTTGATGGAATGGCGTTGGAGGTCGGAGGTCAGAGGGAGTTGCTGTTTGGAAAGAGAGTCACATTCCATAAGGACTGTAATTAAAGAAATAAACTACTGTAAAATAAAGTTGTTTTATTTACCTTTGTGATGGTCATTGATGGCTTGATGGAATGGCGTTGGAGGTCGGAGGTCAGAGGGAGTTGCTGTTTGGAAAGAGAGTCACATTCCATAAGGACTGTAATTAAAGAAATAAACTACTGTAAAATAAAGTTGTTTTATTTACCTTTGTGATGGTCATTGATGGCTTGATGGAATGGCGTTGGAGGTCAGAGGGGATTGCTGTTTGGAAAGAGAGGCACATTACATGAGGACAGTAATTAAAGAAATAAGCTGTACTATAAAAGTTTTATTTTCCTTTGTGATGGTTGTTGATGGCTTATGGAAGGAGTGTCACCTTCCATAAGGACTGGACTGTTGGTAACTCAACCTCTGGTGTGGCTTCTCTTCTTTGCTTCTTTGGAGACTCCATAATTTTTGCTGATTAAAAACCTCTTAATTGACACCTGTTGCTTTCTGACTTGTAAGGTCTTATGAAACTGAGGCATCACATTATCATTCATCATGTTGATGACTCATAGCCACAGTCTTTTCTTGACGGAACTGTTTGATAAAAGCCTGCAATTCATTCCACTTTGCTAACATTTTCCTTCATGCGCTCACTTGATGGCGATATCGGCGTGAATTATCAGTGCTTTCTCGCATATAATTGCTTTACTCACGCTGTCGCCTGATAGCTGCTTTTCGTTAATCCAAAATAACAGACATTTTTCAACTTCTTCGATTGCCCGAGAGTGTTGCTTTGACAGCACGGAAACACCTTTTGCAACAGACGCACCTTTGATAGCTTGTCTGTTGCGGAGGATGGCAGCAATGGCTGATTTAGCATAGCCTTACTGGGCCGCTAAATCACTCAAACGCACACCTCGTTCGTGTTTTTCAATTATCTCCTTCTTCTCCTCGACGGTGATTTTGTTTTGTGTCTTCTTCGGCTGAGCTTGTGGTGGGGTTTTTTTAGTTCCCATAATAATAAAATTATCTGCAAAATGCTCCTCGGAGGCGATCGACATGTGCATTCAAAGAGAGGGGGTATGGAAAGGTGCGCCGGCTGGAGCGCTGCTCGGTCGTTTGCTTCCGCTGAAGATCTGAAGATCACTCCGCCAGATCCGTAGATCACTCCGTCAACTGTGGTGGGTGTGTATCACGAAAAGTAGTATTCCAAGTATTCCAAGGTTTAATTTTCATAAATTTGACGTTCGTAAACCGAAGAGTTCGTAAGTTAAGGTGTTCGTAAACCGAGGTCTCACTGTATATATATATATATATATATATATATATATATATATATATATATATATATATATATATATATATATATATATATATATATATATATATAATGTGTATCATCCAGAGGGCTAGAATTGGTGAAGCACGTAATCGCTGAATGGAAAGTTGTGCTTGAAAGCGCTTTTTCATCCGACAGAACGGCAAATCCTCAATTAAAGTATGTCACAAAAATGTGTTTGAATTGGGACTTCAACTGGCTTAATGGCACACTGCTATTTTTTCCTGTCAAGGGTAGGAATAAAATAATAAATAAATAAAGCAGGGCAACGTCTAAGGCACGGGTAAAGTTCTAAAAGTACTATTTTTGTAGGAGCGGTAGGATGATGTGCAGTCTTGTCTCTTTACCTCTGAAAATGTTTAGACATGAATTAAAATTAAAATAAAAAATAAAATAAAATGCAGTAAGAAATGCAAGGATGCATCATTTTATGTCACTGTCGCTGACAAAAATTGCATGTCACTTTTTTGTTGTCATATGTATATCATATAATTGCTTTGAGGATAGTATACAAACATGTGAATGTCACGGTCTGCGAGGTGGTAATGGTTGTGGATCCCAAATAAGCAGGCAGGAGGGAGCAGCAGGTTGTATTTGACAAATTGTATTAAAATAAAGTCAGCAGGAACAAAATCTAAAATATCAAAGTCATACGAACAGAAAAGTACAAAGTTTCAAAGAAAACCATGAGTACAAATCTGCCAATATGAAACAAACCTGACAGGGTGAAGCAAATACATTCAATGACCCGACACGGAATGGTCGTGCCAGGAGTCCTTTTAACTGCCACTGATTGGAACGATTAATACCTGTGCGGCCGCAGGCGGGACCGACAGCGCTATCTGTTGGTCGCCAACCAGAACGTGACAGTCTGCCACTGATTGGAACGACCAACACCTGTGAAGGTGCAGGCGGGGCCGACAGCGCCACCCGTTGGTCGCCAACCAGATCGTGACAGCTAAATTACATGAAGTAAAGCAGATTGGCTGTGAAAGTGGTACAACTCAATGTCAAGTTACCAAACCGAGCATGCTTTTAACTAGCTTGCCTTATTTCACACTTGTGTGTGAATGTTAGTTGTCAAGCTTCAACTCTACCTTTGCATTTTGTCTTAGTACCATAATCATATTGCCACCACACACAGTGACCTAGTGTTGGGCAAATTTGAGGTGTTGTTTGAACCTCGGGTCTGGCCTTCCTGTGTAGAGTTCGGATGTCCTTCCCATGCCTGCCCGTGTTTCACTGTCAAGCGTGACTTCCTCTCATGTACATTTGAGACTGCTCCTTCACTTGGTGATATTTTCAACTCCTAAGAAGGCTGCACATGCAAAATCCTTTCTCCAGGTATGTGCGTGTGTCTAAGATAGAGTCCCACCCGTCACGACAGCCGCTTGCACACATGCATGACTGTTATTTTAAGATGACAATCATTAATCTTCAGCAATTTGACCACTGTACAAAATCTATTGTACTAACTTTGCTGCCCTATTTTTCTTCAAGTAAAAGATCAACATAGTGAAGCATAGTTTGCCAAAGCATTGAATGGGACTCCTGAGTGGATCGAGCCTTTTGTGATCATCTTTCCCCCTCACATTTCCTAGATGCGCTCCATAAAGGCCATCTTAACCCTTTTCATGCATCCCAGCCCTCGTCATTATCTTTCCTGGCCACGGCCTTCTCTTTCTATATCCGTCTATCCGCGGGACCCGGTTCTCTTCACGGGTACCGTGAGGAAGAATCTGGACCCATTGAGCCAACACACAGATGAGGACCTGTGGAATGCACTCCAAGAGGTACTCCGGCCTGTCTCTGAATGATTCCCCCTTGCCGGCTCAGGGGGGATCCCTCTGTCCCCCTGTACAATGCCGCCATTCAGCCTCCCTGCTCGCCACAAGTCATGGGGGGAAATCCCATTAGGGCCGTGGGGCCCTGCTCAATGTGCAACTTGTAACTGGGAAGCATTGAAAGTGCTGGGGGAGATGTATTTGGGCAGTCAGGCCAATCAGGATGAAGCCTCCCCCACCCCACAGTGAAGGGCTTCAGCTCCTGGTCCGGCCTATGAATGGGTTTGGTGGCCTGGATTAAAGCTAGAGGCTGGCCACAAGGGAGCACTGGCCAAGGTCGTCGGTGGACCTGGTCTTGCATTGTGCCAGGCGGTTAATGGGTGTGTTTGGATGGCTCTTTAAAGGCATCTCCGCAGGAAGCCTTTATACGGCAGTTGCGAAGGACCGGGGTCCATGCTCTGACTCTCCACAGGTGCAGATGAAGGTCGCGGTGGAGGAACTGCCGAATAAGATAGAGACCTTGCTGGCCGAATCGGGCCCAAACTTTAGCGTAGGACAGAGGCAGCTGCTGTGTTTGGCCAGAGCCATCCTGAGCAAAAATCGCATCCTCGTCATGGATGAGGCGACAGGTCAAAGGAGATTTTTATGTTCCTAGTATTAGCCTCATTCTGCATTGTCAACTCCAATTTTTTACAATATGTTACTATATTTTACTGTGATCAAATCCCCAACCTGTATCTTTTGGGGAGAAACAATAATAAGCAATTCTAAGCAGACACATCAACATTATGCCAGAAAGTCAGACAATCCAAATGTTATTTAGTGTTTACACCCCCACGCCCCACTAAACATCCCCGACGACACTTTGCAAAGGAATTCTTTTTGTTTTGTCACATCTGCGGCAACACATACCTTGCTGCATTGTAGTGTGCCACGTAAAATCCCTGCCCGAGGTGCTTTGGGAAGAGTGTTTTGTTCTCAGGTGTTGTGTTCTGTGCTACTTTAGAACTGACAGCCTGATCCAGCAGACCATCCGGGGCAAGTTTCAAGAGTGTACCGTCCTCACTATCGCTCACAGGCTCAACACCATCATCAACTGTGACAGAATCCTGGTAGGTTAACAGCGATTAAATTTCCATCGTTCTGCTTTTCAAGGTGCCCAATGTAGTAACCGTTGTCCCTGAAAGGGTGAATTTCCTCACATCTGTTAAGTAGAACACAATGCAAGGTGTTCCAATTTCAAAACAACTTTGTTTCAAGGTTAAACTGTGGCTGTTATAAAGCTTTTGTAAGTGCTACTGACACTGAGTAACATTTTAACATTGATTGGAAACATTCAACTAATCTTAAGTACTCACTGTGTGAAGACGACACATTCAGGCTACAGCTCACCTTTTATTTGTGTAGTGTGTGCAACAAACCTTCGCAGGGACTGAATTCAATCATCCCAGGCTGTGGAGGACTCTGCGGGACCAAGCACTTGTCGGGTCACTATAAAATAGCCACATATCAACCACCTGGGCAGCCAAATCACACTTACACTAGTGCTAAATGCCCTAGGATTGACATTTAGCCCTGGAGAAACTACATAAAGAGCCTGGTTCCAGTACTGGTGGTGCTAAATATGCAAATTCATTGTTTATCCTGAGTCAAAATCAGGTCTGGGAATGCTACAACCTGTTCACCCATCTGCTTTATTGTGTCGTTCTCAGTTGACCACATAGATATGTCAGATATTTTCAGAAGCCTTTTTAAATATGCAATTTTTGGATTTGACAAAATGAATCCATGGCGAATGATATAAGCATCAGTCTCTGGAAGTCAGTGGTCGACTGTTCCATGGCTAACAAGTTAGATATTAATAGTCTACAAGATGAGTCAACGTGAGTTCGATAAAATGACCCATGCTGAAACGAGCAAAAAAAATATTACTTTCCTGTACGATTGCAGGTCCTAGATGCCAGTGGTATTCAGGAATATGATGAGCCTTATGTGCTGCTCCAGAATCATGATCTCTTCTACCAAATGGTCCAACAGACAGGCTGAACAGAGGCTGCCTCATTACTGCATTTGGCAAAACAGGTTCATAGTGATTAAAACTTTTAAACAAATAAAAAAACTCGTTTGAGTTGCAAGCTAACATGTATTTTACCATGCCAACATCCAATAATGCGATGTATCTTGTGTATGTATTAAATACAGAAATAGGAGCCAAAATTGACACTTTTCCTATTCATTGGATTGGATTGGATTCGCCTTTTACTCTGACAGTGGAGAAATTTACATTTCACAGGAGCAAAGTTATCAAGGGTCCAAATATATGGTCCGCTGTATGCTTGTTAAAATGTGGTAATGTGACAATTTTTACACAAGAACACCAGAATTGCTTCTTTTCCTTTCGGCTTTTACCTTCAGGGGTACACACAGCGAATCAGTGTCCTCCATCTAACCCGGTTTTGTGCATCCTCTTCTCTCACACCAGCTACCTTCATGTCCTCTTTGACAAAATCCATAAACCTCCTCTTAGGTCATCCCCTCGGTCTCCTGCCTGGCATTTCAAGGCTCAGCATCCTTCTCCCAATACAGTCACTCTCTCTCCTCTGGACATGTCCAAACCATGTAAGTCTGGTCTCTCTGACTTTCTCTCCAAAGCCTCTAATATGAGTTGTCCCTCTAATGTCCTCATTCCTGATCCTATCCAACCTGGACACTCCCAAAGAAAACCTCAACATCTTCAGCTCTGCTACCTCCAGCTCTGCTTCCTATCTTTTCTTCAGTGGTACTGTCTCCAGAACAACAGAACATTTTACTGTATCGACACAATTGTTTATCTACAAAAAGCTTATTGTTACACTACACAATAGGAACAGGATTTACAACATTTGAGTGGCTGAAAAAATCCCAAAAATATTCAGATTTGACAAAAGTGCATTGGTATTGCATTGAAAGTGATCGTATGATGAAACGCTATCAAAGAGCTAACACTTCACTCTCACAATAACACAGTGAAGAGTTGAAGCGGAAATATAAGGACACTTGACTCTCATTTTCTGTGAAAGTATTCACGTTGCCAGAAAATTAATTTTAACAGAACCGTTCCCTTTGTAGATTTGTCATCCTCGGATATGATCACAAAAAGTGTCCATGTAATCTTCCACCCCTCCGCGTAATTTTGAGATCATTTTAAAGATGATTCTTGAAGAAAAAAATTCTTTAACTTCATGAAGATTGAGGATAAACTTTCAACGGGGATTACTGTAATAGAGAATGTCCATATTTTTCCCTGCGAAATTCATTTGTGATGTATTTCCCCCTCGGACACTGACGAGCGATAAGAGCGGCGGGCTCGTCATTGTTCGGCGCCATTCTCTGCGCATCTGTCTGGGGCCGCTGATAGCATTGCATTGCGACTTCAAACGAGCCTTTGTGCAATGAGAAAAAGTGGGCATCATTTCATTTTCTCACAACTTTATCAGCTCCAGTCCATCTCGTCAGCCAGAAGAGTGAAATGAGTAAAATTGTGATTTGAAAGAGTCAGCACACTGTGCTATTATTTGCTGTGCTGTTAGTCTGCACACTGCTCCACTGGCAGCGACGTATTGTCCAAGGCCTTCCCCTTTTCCTTTCCCGCATTGTACGCCGCGTCCCCCTTTCATCAGATTACTGTCTAGCACCACTTTTACATTAAATACTGAAATGTAGTGTGACAAGTTTCTATGGTTGTCACTCAAGTTTATACACATTCAATAATCTGATATCAACCTCTTCCTGCTTTGTGCACGTGAAGAGGCTCTCCCAACCCCCTCTCTGGATATTGTGACTTGCCGACTTCCTGTTTGCAGCTTTTATTTTGTTCAAACTTTCCATCACCGGTGAATGGCATTGTGTTCTCACAAGAATGTAATAGAAAAGCACACAAAAAATAGCAGTGTTGGATTATATTCATAACGGGATTCTTTTTCTCATAGTTCCAAGCGACTCCGCAAATATGACATCCAATGCTATATTTATTTCAGGAAAAGTAATGTCATCTTACTTGCAGTTGTTCAGTTCCTGACTATTTCTACGAAGAATTCAAGGCTTTCTAGATAAACAGTTCCATACTATCAGCAGGACTGAACGTTTTCCCAGTATAATAAGCCACTCTGGCATGCTTGAGCAGCTGACATATCCCTTCAAGCCAGCGCTGACTGCAGCTGTCATAAACGCGGCCGCCAACAGATCGCCACCGCGATTGTGCTCTCATATTCCGTGACTCCGTTTTCCTCAGTATGCTTGCAGGTGCATGAAAACAAAAAAACGCGAGGCCCACCACCTCCAGGACGTCGTCTTTGTGACGTCTCTTTGACGTCTCTCTGACACTTTGGAGAGCATCTCTGACTGTCGCTTGCCACCGAGCCCTACCGGAAGTATTTATTTATTTTGCTGTGCATTGGAATCGTCCACTTTAGTGTGTGTCTGTGCCTTTATTGATAGCGTGTCTGTTTACTGATAACACCAAGCGATGTTACTGTATATGCACTGTGGGAATTCAATCCTGTGCCTGAGATTGAAAGACATATTGAATGTGAATATGTTTATTCCATTGCACTTAACACATGATAGCTTTAATTCTTGCTGTTTGAGCTGCAAAAGGTGACCTTAGGTGAGCTAGCTAATGAGTTTGCCTCCCATTTCTTGTGTTTGCACTTTCTTTCAAATGATCAGTCCTCTCACTTTGAACATGACCACCGTACTCTTTTTCAGCCTCAGCTCAGGATACAACGGATTGCTAGAAACGTAGTGTGTCATCTGCCACAGTGGTACCACTAGTTACACAATTATTTGATGTTTGAACAAGAAAATATTGTAAATCGAGATGTGTTTTCCATGTAAATTCCCTAATCTGTTCCAAGCCTCCACAAAATTCAGACATAAATAATTTATAAAGCATTCAAATCAATTAAAATACAGTAAAGTCTCGTTATATCGATATCGGATATATCGATAGTCCCGGTTATATCGATACTATTTCTATGCACACACGGAGAAAATTACATGCAAACATGGTCGGATATATCGATAGTCCCGGTTATATCGATATTTTTTCGGACTCCCTTGCATATCGATATAACGAGACTTTACTGTATATAACAACTCTATGTTACAATTAGATTATTGCACAATAAATGAGAATTGTGCAACACGTGAAGAATAAAGAAGACATTAAAGCATTAAAATGGTGGTCATTTAACTCATTCACTGCCATTCACGAATGTATTCAGGAATTGGAAATGTGACGTAGAGCACCATTCCCGAATTTGTTCGCAATGTGTTTTTTTCATGCTTGGGTGTCGATAAAGCGCTGGCCATGGTCTCTGGGAATGTTCTTTTATTTTCCACAAGGTGGCAGCATTCTCCTTATTTCCATGATAGTGCTTAAAGCGCTACATAAACCCATATGTATGTATGGCATTGTATTTTGGACAGCCACCCTTATTTCAAGCTCATATAAATACAGATCTATATAATTTAGGAATTAGCTCTTTTTTTCCTGATGAAAGAAAATAGTCTAAGGTTTCTAACTGTATTTAATGTTTACGTAGTTGTCCTAAAACCCAATATTCTATGGGTCCTGGAATTCGAGTGACAATGACAAAAACCCTCGCACTGGAGTTGACACATTTTTGCACGTCTGGCAGTGATTAGTTAACTTATATGGGTCTTCATCGTTTTTTGGCGTCTGTAGTTCATGTTCTGTCTAGCGTAGTGAGTGATGGCCCGGCTGATGAACACTTTTTCTGGGTAATTCACAAATACCTAAAACTATCGGAACGCTCCATGACCAAAGGGACGAATGCAGAGGACACTTATAGTACATAAACACATATCTATTTATATATCTATTCTACACACAACGACACATAAAGTTGAGGTCACCCTTAGCCAATGGGATGCCAATATGATGCTTGGTAGTTACCAATGGCAGAGCAGCTATAAATATATATCGGATATATCGATAGTCCGGTTATATCGATATTTTTTCCGACTCCCGAGAATATCGATATAACAAGACTTTACTGTATGTTATATTCAGGAATCTCACAGCTGAGAGTACCATCCCTCACTGTATTTTGGCCTTTCATAACATCCCATACAGGTGTTTTGTAAATGTGAAAATTTCATGTGAAGATACATTCCTAAGTAAGGGTACCACTGTGCCTAAAAGCCATGTTTGATTTTTCAACTTGACGATACAGTGTTGGAAAGATTAGCCTGAATCTCAAATTCTGTGCCAGCCCCCTGAGTCTAATAACCGGTTGGGTCACCCACAGCAGTGACCACTGAAATAAGCATTTTCTATGAAAAGCAATGAGTCTTTCACAAGTATGTGGAGCTATTGGCCCAACCCATCCTTGTGAAATTGCTTTTTATTAAGCAACACCGGAGGGTTTTCGACCATGAATGGTCATGCCGCAGCATTTCAATTGGATTCAAGCCGCACCTTTGACAAAGGCCACTCCGAAACTACCATTTTGTTTTCCAGCCATTCAGAATTTGACCGCCGTGTTTTGAATCATTATCATGCTGCAAGAGTATGCTGCAACCTGAGATCACAAACCGATGGCTGAATATTTTCCCTCAGGATTTTCTGTTATAAAGAACAATTCAAGATTTCAACAAGTCATTGAGGTCTTGATTGAGCAAGCAGCCCGTATTATCACACTACTACCACCAAGTTTGACATTTAATATGATGTTCTTTTTCTGAAATGCTAATACATTTACACCAGCTTGCAATGTAACCCGCGCATCATAAACATTTCAACTTTCGTTTCAACAGTATTCTAGCTCAAATATTCAGAATCATTTGTGTCATTTGTTATTATTTATATTTTCCTTTTTATATTTCTTTATGGTTGATGGACCTCAACATGGTTTTCTGGAGCCCCAAAAGTTGGAATGGCGTTATTACTGTTTCTTAATTGATAACCTAGAGTCTAGGTCCTAGACCAGGGGTGGGCAAACTTTTTGACTCACGGGCCGCATTGGGTTCTAAAATTTGACAGAGGGGCCGGGCCAGGAGCATTTGGAGGGAGTGTTTGGGCCGGAAATACTCCGAAGAAGTTATGTCCATAATTTATAAAATCACTTCAAATGACTTCGACTGAGCGTATTTTACAAAGATTCCACAGCATATAGCTATAGTTTACGTTTTAAGACTTGCGCTGAATATTCATGAAGTCTTGTTTTCGAGTTGATGACGATCCCCATGTGACGTCACGTTTGGACCGCCCCTGACCGAGAAAGCGACATACAATGCATTTTGGGTACTTTGTTTGGTCTGAAAACTTCGTGTTGATCCGTGTTGATGGCGAAATTAGAAGGAAAACACATAAATAACGCCATGGTGAATCGTTGTGTGTTGCACCAAGACAACTATTTGATATTCGCTGACACAAATTCCCAGCTGACAAATCAGCCCATTTCCAACGGAGCTTGGGCGCAATCTTCTGCATTTTGTGGGTGCTACATTGCTGTCATTGACGGCTCGAATTGATATGGGAGGACTCCTTGAATCAATTGCAAACATTTATGCTTTCCTCTTCAGAACTATTTGAATCATATTCATAACTGGATGAGTAACAAGAAAACATCTTCTCCGAATCTGAAGCCATGGTTTTGATTCTCGAGCAAGGCAAGACGTCTTGGCATGATGTCACGAACAAGGGGGTGGGACCTTCTGAAACTTGCCATTTCCGGATTCATTTTGAAATCATTTTTATTGGTGTTTTTCATTTAACTAAAAATATCAGCCTGCCTGATTTGGGTATTTTAGATGCTATAAAACGTTTTTCTGATGTCAGTGGGAAAGAAAAAAAAATGGTGCCGGTTGTCCTTTAAATGTAGTATGTACAAACCGCATAGCACAGTAAGAATACTACAACCCAATTTAGTAACTGTCTTTCAAATGTGAAAAATATCCCTGATCAGTTAATACATTTGTCTCAAGGAATATGGCCTTTACATACTACAGTATTTCGCAGATACTTGGAGGAGGAAATGGAAATAGATTAAAATAACATATGCACTGTGATTTATCAAGATTGTTTTTAATAAGTTTTCATTGAAGGGGCAAAGTTAAAGAAATCAACATTTATTGAAAAACGGAATCACTTTCAACATTCAAAACATATTATTACACAACGAAATATTCAAGCTCAATAATACCTACTTGTGTTAAATTCGCCAAATCATAGATGGTTTGTCCTGTCCGCGCGCTCAACAAACTCCTCTCAGACGCCCTCGCCTTCACGCGCAAACAATACACGTGTACCGTCGCCGAGCACACAGACATAGGCTACCAGCAGTTGAAATTTGCATACTCGGCACGGCAGCCAATCAGAAGCCTGCTTCTTTCTTCCGGACTTTATCAAGCGTTATAAAGTCGTGCAATTGCATGTCATTTTCCAAAATAGATGCACCGAACCTCAGCCCAGAAGAAAGATTCAAAAGAAGCAAACAACATATGTGACGCTACAAAACGTACATTTACATTAAACCGTGACTGTGAAGTGTACGTGAGACTTCTGAAAGGGGCTTCGTGGTTCTTAAGAAGCAATGCAAACGTTGCATTGTGCACCACAATGACAATCGACTACTGCAGCAAAATCTACGGCCATTCACATTTACCGTAAATTAAGCAAGGTAGCGTTTGTAGTTGGTGCATTCTTCATTAAAAAAAAAAAAACAAATGGTTGGTGGCAATGTTTCTTAATGTGATTGGTTTTCTCATTGTGCTTCAAGTTGTGAAAAAATGGGGCAGGCAACTTTTCAGTTATCTGCCCTATTGTCCACTAACTTTTTGTCATGAGTTTCAGACACTGTTTTTACTATAATTTGGGCAAGTTCAGCGGGCCGGATTAAAAAGCCTAACGGGCCGTATGTGGCCCGCGGGCCGTAGTTTGCCCATGTCTGTCCTAGACCCTAGGACTAGGTTATCTAGGTCCTAGAGCGCCAGTTTTGTTTTTTCTTGTTTGGGTGCCGATAAAACACGATCCATTGCCCCTGGCAAGGGATTTTCCCTTCCACAAGGAGGCATTGTTTCCTTTTTTTCATGTTAGTGCTTTGTTCCACCTTCAGCTGTTGTTAAAACGCTATATAAACCATTATGTATTGTATGCTATTGTAATATGTATGTAATGAATTGTATTTTGGGCAGCCACCCTCTTTTCAAGCTCATATAACTCCAGACCCATATAATTTAGGAATTAACGTTTTTTTTATCAGATGAAAAAAGAGAGTCTAAGGTTTCTTATGCTGCATTAAATGTTTATGTAGTCCTAAAATTCAATATTATGTGGGTCCTGGAATTCGGTTGACAATGACAAAAACCCTGGCACTGGAGTGGACACATTTTTTCACGTCTGGCAGTGAATTAGTTAAAAATGCATCAATGTTCTAATAAAGAAAAAAGAGCCATAACACCAGTGTTGACCACAAGTGTTTGTGTATGCGTGTGCACGCGTGTCTGTGTGTGTGTGTGTGTGTGTGTGTGTGTGTGTGTGTGTGTGTGTGTGTGTGTGTGTGTGTGTGTGTGTGTGTGTGTGTGTGTGTGTGTGTGTGTGTGTGTGTGTGTGTGTGTGTGTGTGTGTGGGTGTAAATAGTTATATAGGTGAAATATATTATGTATTATTCATTTATGAAAAAAAATATGACCACTGTTTGTCAGGTCTTTATATGAAAAATAATGATCATACAATAAAAATGCCCTTCCTTGATGCCTGTCTCACATTTACTCTCATAGTCTGTTTGACCATACTGTGTGGCATATTTTCTTAATTTGACAACAGTCGAAATGTGAATATGTCATTAGCGTCACGAATGCAATTAGTAAGCAAGATGCACATAACTGTGGAATGGTGGGAAGAGCTGAGAACGGATAAACCGCGCTTAGAAAAAGCCACACATTTGGCTCGCAGACACACACGCACACTCACACAAGCGCACGCACACACAAACACGCGCAGCAGAAGGGAGATTTTGACAATTCATTAAAGCCAGTGAGTGTTGAGCCAGTGTCATATTAAATGGTTACTTACTCTCAAAGAGCCTCCCGGGGGTTGAATTGTTGCCTTGCAAATAGATTAAAGTTTACATTGAAAAAGAGAAATGAAATGGGGTGGAGGGTTCGGGGAGGGGGTTAATCAATAGCATAATGGGCCAGTGAGAAGGGGCTGCCTGCTGCCTCAAATGAAATTACCATATTTTTAATCTTAATTTTCCACTCTGTTTATCTGACAGTGAGGATGTGCAATCCAAACAGATAATGAGACAGCGGGTTATTGACAGAAGGGGGTACTGTGAGGGGTGGGGGTGCTCTGGTGCGCTTGTTTCAGTGAATAAACAGCGTGATCGGTGATTACTCTGTGTCGCCGTGTCAGGATGGTGGCTGAGGGGACCTCGTGGCAGCTGGAGCACCTGACGCAGCATTGACAAGGGGGTGCTGGGGGTCTTCACAATGGGGCGGGGGAGAAGGGGGGTGGTCTAAAGGCGCTATCTACATCACAGTCAGCATATTATTCCTCCTGCTCTCCGCCTGATAGCTGCCGCGGACAGGTTTGCACAATAAGTATTAGGAGGCGGAAGGATACCTCGGAATAATGGTGACATTTAAAAGGCTGAATAGGTTTGCAAATACATGTGCTTTTAATGGGTACAGTCAGCACAATGCCTGAATAAAATGACAAATAGTGTCACTTAAAGGGAAAGTATTCACTGATATACAGTCGATAAATGGTTGATAACACAAACATGGTCGTAGATTGATTTAGGTTTCGTACCAGATGCTAACTTTCCGCTTTGCCAGCATTTTCTTTTGTTATCATTTTATTTTTTTTTTCTCTTCTGTTTGACAAATGACAAATCGAAACAAATTGTCCAAGTCTATGCAAGTTTTAGGACGCATCCAACCCTGTCGACGGCAACGGGCCGAGTGAGTGCAAGTGAAGGGAGTGTGAGTGAGCTAGATTTGGATAGGCTGCTCTGAAATTAGGATAATCGACTATGGCGGCTTTGTTCCTGGCTGGTGACACAGGGGCTGTTAGACGGGGAAGCGGCGCACCCCCTAGAGACTTTGTCGTGTCGTGTCTTTCCAAAAGTGACTACAAAGTGGATGTGTGACAAGTTCCCAAGGCCTGATGTGACTCTGTGTGCGTGTCTGGGTGGCAATGCCAAACAAACAACAAATGGCATCTCTCTAAAGTGCCACGCGGCGGTGTTAAAAATAAGATGGTGTTGATGGTAGTTTGTCAATTTCTAAGTTCTTGATCACAAATTCACTATTAGCATTAAAAGCTATGTTTTTACCCAGCATGCATCAGCCACAAGGAATCACATCGAATTCGCAGTAAACCTACTCCTCCAAAAAATGTAGGCTACATCAACTCCACTTACCATTTTTACAAAAACTCAATGCTGGGAAACCTCCATTGTGTCTGATTTTGTCACATGAATCATTCCAAAACCTATTCCTGTGCATTTAATCGTGTTCATGATAACATTTTAACTCATTCTCTGCCAGAATATTGAGTTTTAGGACCACCTAAAAATTCAATACAGCATAAGAAACCTTAGAGTCTCTTCTTTCATCAGAAAGAAGGAGTTAATTCCTTAATTATATGGGTCTGGAGTTATATGAGCTTGAAATAAGGACGGCTGTCTAAAATCCAATGCAATACATACATGTATTAGTTTATAGAGCGCTTTAACAACAGCTGAAGCTGGAACAAAGCGCTAACATTGACAAAAGGCAAATTCTGCCCGCTAGTGGAAGTAAAAAAAAAACATTTCTAGAGGCCTTGGCCTTTATCGGCACCCAAGTATGAAAAAACAAAACCCGAACAATTCGGGAATGGCGCTCTATGTCATATTTTTAATTCCCGAATACATTTGTGCATAGCAGTGAATGAGTTAAATTGGACATATCTGTACTGAAAAGTTACTATTATTTTGCAGGTATACAATTAGGCCTATGCAGTCCTTCTCAACGGGTCACGTGCGAAAATTGTAAAAATGTGCCTATGAGCAAACTGTTTTTTTGGCACAGCTTTGTGACATGAGACTCCCACTAATTAGCATCATATCCACACCTACAACTAAGTTGTGCACCTATGATCAATCAGCTAGGCTGGGGGAAGATCCGGAGCCCCTTTCAAGCGAGTAATGCTGGACTACACTGTATGGCTCTTTTAACATTCTTAACACACACAAGAGAAAATTACTGATCTTGCCCAGAAGACAACATTTTTCATATTATTCTTAAATTCAGGTAATTTTGTGGTGTAGATATACTTGACTATTTTCGTCAGTTATTGTTTGAAGGATTCATACATTTAAGCCAAAACAAACAGTGATTCACATTTGTGAACCGATTGTGTGTATTTTTTTAATAAATATATTGTATTTAATTTACTATCAGTTATTTAAACAATTAAATGATAAGATAACAAATGAATGAATACATGTTAACCAACCTATTGTCATGGAAGTTTAAAATAATAATAATAATAATAATAATAATAATAATAATAATAATAATAATAATAATAATACA
The DNA here is from genome assembly GCF_051943395.1 of Hippocampus bargibanti. Taxonomy (NCBI): domain Eukaryota; kingdom Metazoa; phylum Chordata; class Actinopteri; order Syngnathiformes; family Syngnathidae; genus Hippocampus; species Hippocampus bargibanti. The sequence goes on from NC_142741.1 coordinate 22,012,921, forward strand.
ATGAATGCAACAGGTAAACTCTTGATATTGCTATTGCTTCTGGTGAGCCAGAGCAGAACAAAGCCGGTTATATAGTATGTAGCCCGTCCCACTATATAATTTGCTTGCCCAATGTTTTAGATTAGCTGATCTGAAGTCTCTGATCCACTGGTGAAAAGGAGGCTTTCATCCACTCTACTTTCATCTAGAATTGTTTCATGAAATAAAGTGTTTGTCTTGTACTCAAACATCACAAAGTACATGGGGAAAGTCATTAAGATTGCACAATGTTCCATATTTTTATGTTCCTGTTGTGTTTATTATTTTGCTATGTGTTGACTATTATGCAAAGCGCTTTGTTACAGCTGAAGCTGTTGTGTAAGCGCTATATACATTGTCTTGTATTGTATTGTATTGTATTGTATTGCATTGTATTGTCTGTCGATATACACACTCACATTAGTGCCGTGAGTTTGTTATTTCTGGGTTGAGTGAACACTGGCGCGAATGGCTGCCGCTGCTCTCCCTTAGAAAAAAAAAGTTATCATCCCATATAGGAAAAAGTGTCCTTGAGAGTTTGAAAGGCGCTTAGAAATCTTCTTTTCCTTTCGGCTTTTCCCCTCAGGGGTCGCCACAACGAATCAATGTCCTCCATCTATCCCGGTTTTGTGCATCCTCTTCCCTCACACCAGCTACCTTCATGTCCTCTTTGACCACATCCATAAACCTCATCTTCAGTCTTCCTCTCGGTCTCCTGCCTGGCAGTTCAAGGCTCAGCATCCTTTTCCCGATATAGTCGCTCTCTCTCCTCAGGACATGTCCAAACCATCTCAGTCTGGCCTCTCTGACTTTCTCTCCAAAGCCTCTAATATGAGGCACTGACCCTCAGTGGAAGGTCAGTGCTGTTGGACAGTCTGCGGCTGGATGGATACATGGCTTGAGGAGCCCGCGATAAGAAGGAAGGAGCGTCAGCGCAGAGCACCGATGCGTATATGGAACTGTCGCGGGATGGAAATGAAGCTGATTTATGTGGGACAGGAGATGTGAGACAATCTCTTTTCGTCAATGGATGCTACAGCTGCGTGTTTTCTTTCAACATTTAGCTTGTAGTCGACGTGCACATTCCACCATGATGTCCCTGATCCACTGGTGAAGAGACGCTTTGATCCTCTCCTCTTTCATCTGGAACTGCTTTATGTAACAAAGAGGGTACAGAAAGTGCTTAAGAATGAATGTCTCTCTGTGTCTTTGTGTTGTCATGTTATTTGTTATTTAGTTTTTTTTTTGTTCTTTTGACTTCAAGACGGCGCCGCGAGAGTGGCTGCCTTTCCAGCAGCTCCTGTGTTTTGCTTTTCTACTTTCATTTCTTTCATAACTTTGCTGCTGTGAAATGTAAATTTCTCCACTGCGAGACTATTAAAGGCAAATCCAATCCAATCCAATCCAATGAGTTGTCCCTCTAATGTACTCATTCCTGATCCAATCCAACCTGGTCACTCAAAAAGAAAACCTCAACATCTTCAGCTCTGCTACCTCCAGCTCTGCTTCCTGTCTTTTCGTCAGTGGCACTGTCTCCAGTCCAAACATCATGGCTGGTCTCACCACTGTTTTATACACTTTTCCTTTCATCCTAGCTGAAACCCTACTATCACACATCACACCTGACATTTTTCTCCAGCCGCTCCAGCCTGCCTGGACACGCTACCTCACCTCTTTTCCACATGCTCCATTGATCTGGACAGTTGACCCCAAGTACTTAAAATTCTCCACCTTCTTTATCTCTTCTCCCTGTAGCATCACTCTTGCACTTGGATTGGATTGGATTTCCCTTTATTAGTCTCTAGACCCTGAGCCTGAGATTAGATCCCTCTCATTCACACACACACAGCTTAGAAATCAAATCAAATGTATGTATGTATGTATGTATTATTATTATTATTATTATTATTATTATTATTATTTTATTTTTTTTTAAGTCGTTCAAGACTAGCTGAGAAAAAGAAAATGTGCATAAGATGCTCATTAAGGTGAACATGATCACATGACATCTGACTTTCAGTTTTGCCAGAACCAAGTTGGGTCGTGCTTGGACTGAACCCATACCTGTCAACCTCCACGGCTCCATGACATTACAAACTGTCATATTTTGCATGAAATGCATTGACGTGATGGAAGGACTGCTACAATCTCATTATTTTTCGGTCAGGGGTGTTGCTTCAGTGACGTCACATACGGACTCGTCACCAACTCAAAAACAAGACTTCCGGAATATTCAGCGCGAGTCTTAAAACGTAAAATATAGCTATATGCGTTGGAATCTTTGTAAAATACGCTCAGTAGAAGTCATTTGAAGCCATTTTACAAATTATGGACACAACTTGTCCGGAGACGTTGGTTGTCCTTTAATTACTACAGTGTTCTCTATTGTATGCCATTGTTGAGGAGTCTTCCGGTTCTTTTTTTAGGAGCAAAATGAACATCCATGTATCGATCTGTTTTCCAGACTTGTATGTTTTTTGGTGACACATTTGGTGTCTTTAAATCATAGAAACCGGAGGCAGCTATTTTCACGTCTTTTTTGCAAACAACACAATACGAATACATGTATTCCACACCTTTCTTCGAAGCTTATATCAATCCCTCGTATCGTCCTGACATTTGCTCCCACTTTTTGTTATGCTTGCCTCTTCCATTTAACTTACAGCGTTTTAATTCAGGTTCGGCCATTGTGACTTGATTATTGTATCCAAAGAAATGCAATGGGAAATCCCCAGGCGGCAGACGCATGCGCACAGTAGCATCAAACCTCTCGTTTCGTGAGAGAGTCAATGTATACCGGATGGTACCCATAAGTGACAAATTTGCATTATTCCGTACATATTTTCTTGTACGTCGTACACATCTTAAAATGCATAATAAACACACTTTGTATGGCAAAAATGTACAGGTTGACAGGTATGTGAACCCCTCCAAATGTGTCCAAAGGAATAAGATGAAACCTATTTGCATACTTTTATATGAGCCTTAAATCCCAAGCCATGCTCCGCCAGCTTCCAAAAGTGCAGTTTGATTCTCCCGCCTGAGAAGCAAAGTGTGGGGACAATGGCCCGAGGGGGCCTCAGCTCATCAGTAAATAAGGCTTATTGCTTCAAGGCCCTGTGCTTATTGCTGATGTCATCCCTTTGTTCAAGATTGATGAAGCATGGGGGGGGGGGGTAACCCCATGTATGCATGCGTGTGTGTGTGTGTGTGTGTGTGTGTGTGTGTGTGTGTGTGTGTGTGTGTGTGTGTGTGTGTGTGTGTGTGTGTGTGTGTGTGTGCATGTTCCTGCGCTGGCGCACATTTTTATTCCGACCAAAGTTGCTAACTCCCCTGCAGACTTTGATATCATTTCAAATGTATGACATTTTAACTGCAACATTTTAAATTGAGACTCCTTGGTGGCAACCTAACCGAAATGCACTTCAAAGTTCCATCAGGCTCGGAGGGGGTTTGATGTGGGTTTGCGTGTGTGTGCGTGTGTGTGCGCGCCATAGGGTTTGAACCAAGGAAGGCCATCAGTGCAGTTGATGTTGTGGGTAAATGTCAAGCTTTAGGTAAAATGGTAGTGTATATGTTTCTTTTTATGTGTGTTTGTACGTGTGCGTGCGTGCGTGTGTGTGTGTGTGTGTGTGTGTGTGTGTGTGTGTGTGTGTGTGTGTGTGTGTGTGTGTGTGTGTGTGTGTGTGTGTGTGTGTGTGTGTGTGTGTGTGTGCGCGCACACGGTTTTTATCTTTTCTCTGAGGGTGGCCATGTGAGCGGGTGATGTGTGCAAGTAAACTTTTAACTTAAGGTGGCAACAGTTAGTGTGTACGTGTGCGTGCATGTGTCTATACATGATGGCCTTTTACCCAAAAGAGGCCATGAGAGCGTCTGATGATGTGTCCATGCAAACGCGCAGCTTTGGGAAAAGTGGTGACAGCGTCTATGTGCGTGTGTGCCTGTGTGTGACTCTCCATGCATAGCCTCCATTCTTGTGCACTCACATTTATGCGGGTCCAAAGGCCCAGTGTGTCTTTTCAGGTTACGTTCTCATCATTTCTCCTAATGTAGAGAGCCACAGGCTTGGTGGCAAGCGCACAATACGCCTGTTGTACGGTTACTGTCAGCCCTCTCAAATAAGGCTTCCTGTTCATTAGACTTCTTTTCACCTCACCACAATGCGACGGCTTTGCGGCAATGGCCAGTCAACGCCCATCTCTTCAATGGCGTGTGAATAGTTCTAAATAGTGTTTATGCAAGCCATTGTTGTCCATTGTGTGTCTGGTCTTAATGCAGAGTGATTTGCCTGCTTTTGTGGCCCCCGGAGACATGATCTAGACCATGTGGCTTCGGATGCATGCTAGTAAACAGACTAAAAGTTAACTCCCATTGGACAATGCTGATGTTTGCCTGTTAAAGAGGGTAACGCAAGAACAACAATCAGCTTTTGCATTCCTTTACAAATTAGACAACTCAGACTCCGGTGGACAGAATTTCAAAAAGTCGCTTCTTGGCCTTGAATTTCATTACATTTCTGCATCATTACGTTTATATTGATGACGATAGTATATGATTGGTAAAAAGAAAGTATGGGCACAGGCGAGTCAAAACAACGTTAAGACAAGTCGAGACAGCCACCACAAGCTGCAAAGGCCAACTTCAAGTTTACCATGGCTGTATACTTTGATGTATACATAGTAGGTTTTATTCTGCAGTTGGAATTCATAGCATGTTGGCACTATGGGAGCAAAAGGAAAAATGGGGGAAAATGCACCTACAATGCATGGTGCATTTTCAAACTTTTTCCGTATATACAGTATAAGGCGCACAGGACTTTAAGGCGCACCTTCAATGAATGAAAATAGTTTTCTCAATTTGACATATAACTATATAAAAGTTTTCCATATATAAGGCACACCGCATTATAAGGCGTTACAGTAGAGGCTGGGGTTACGCGCTACTTCTTCTATAGGGGAAAAAGGCTGCAGACAGTCGTCTGTCAAGACCTGTTGTGGCTCAATATTACTTCACATATAAGACGCACCTGCATATAAGGTGCAGGGTAATTGAAGAAAATTCAGGCTTTTGGGTGCGCCTTATACAACGGAAAATATGGGAAGTAAGTCACCTTCAACCCCACAGTGTCGCCTGACTCATATTACTGGAAGTTGTAAGCCGTCAGCAGTCTGCAATTGCAGCTTGCGATTACAACTATTGCAATTTCACCCTTTAAAAAAAATCATTCTTCTCATTCCAAGTTTGTTTTCGTCTCCAATACAGTAATGAGACTGGCAAAAAAATGGAAATCATCGCGCACCAGAAAAAACATCAAAACGGTACACGTACGTGAGCTACAAAAGTTTTGCATCAGGTCTCTATAAAGTAAGAAATAATTTCCTTTTCACACTAACTTTTGTTTCTATTTTATTTTTCGGTTTTGTTTATGTTCAGGGCAGTGATAGCTTTTGGGAATATGTATGCGTGCACATGCAATAATGGGTGGGTGCTTACTTGAAAAGTAGTCCAATAAGGTTGGGCTCCGCTGGTCTACACCCAAAAAAAAAAAACAGTTTTTAAATAAATATGATAGTACTTGACAAAATAGGAAATTCCAATTAATTTCACAGCTGCCGTCATATGCTGTACAGTAGATCCAGAGTGAAGTTGATGAGGATTAGCCTAGCGCTATCAGCCTCACATCTGATGCGGAATGTCTCCACTGTTGGATCGATTTATTTATATGCTGTGTCTTTATTCTGTAAACCGTCAGTGTGAAAATGGAAACGCGGCTCAGCAGCTGGCTTCGCTAATCTGACACACATCACCATCAAAGAATAAAAACGTCTAAATCTGGACGATAATGTCAAATAAAATCCAAAGGAAAGTTTATGTTTCAGGAGTGCCATCAGTTACTTTTCTGTTTTGTGGGTTTCTAAGGCAGATTTTAACGACCAGTTCTTAGTTAATTTTGAACTTTTGATTGGTGCATGCCTCAGCAACAGAAAGAGAGATCCGAACTTCATATTGCCGTTGCAAGCAGAGGCGGCTTGCCTATAGCCATTCAAATGAGTCAGATTGAGAGGGAAAAATTTGCTATAATGTATATGAAATGTGACAATTAAAATAATTCCAAATATAAGTACATTTGTTTTTAGGTTAGCAAGATACATACTATATAGCAGGGTTCGGGAAGCTATGGCTCACATGCCATATATGGCTCTTTTGATGATTGCATCTGGCTCGCCGATAAAACTAAATACGTACATATTCTCGCTTTTTGCTGTTCATTTCCTGTTTAGGCTGCATTTGGCGGAAAGCACAATTTTGATTGGATGATACTGACCTAGGTTGGCAGAAATCGCAATTTTGATTGGATGATACTGGCCGTTCATTTGAAACAGGTTAACGCCCATTTTAAATATGCCGACGAGTAAAAAAAATGATTGTACACTACTTCAGGTTGGAATGGACAGTAAAGGTGCCGTAAATTTTTGATGAAACAATACTATCGATGAAACAGTCAAATGTCAATGGTACTTTGACAAGCCCTATGCTAACGTTAGCATCAATACACTTCTGCGAGAGACAGCAGAAAGCAAGTGTGGAAGCTAATGAGCCGTGTGGAGGCTAGCTAGCAGTAACTTTGCATTTTTACTGATCATGAGGAACGGAAAACCATTCATGTTAATGGTGAATACTATCACAAAGTTATTTTAAATAATACATTCTGACATTGTGTTGAAAAGTGGCATGCGTGTGTGTGGCTCTCACTGAAAAACATTTTTAAATATTTTACTTTTATGGCTCTCTTCGTCAAATAGGTTCCCGACCCCTGCGATAGTTATTGAAAAGTAATATATATATAGTCACAAATGATGATGTACTTCCAGTTTGAGCAAATACAACTCTCATTTAAAATGTGACATGGCCAGTATGCCAACATGTTGTGCACTGTGGGATGCTGAAATCCATCGGTCACAACAGATAACATTCAAACAGTTACCCATTAAAGTCAATTCCATATCCTATCCAGTATCCAAGTGAGTCTTGCATTCCATGGAAAGGTACTTGGCGCATCCAACATGGTGGCCTACCTGACATGCAGCACATATTCATTCTGACCATATTGGATGTGTTTCAGTGAGCCCCCAACTGGGACTACAGCATCTACTTTTGTCACTATAAATTTTAATACACACGTTCCCAACGCCCCAGGTCTACTTACCAGACATTATTTGATGTGCCAAGAACTAAACGGAGGCTCCGAGGGGATGGAGCCTTTTCCGTTGCAGGTCCCACTCTCTGGAATCACCTTCCACTGAACATTCAGAAAGCCCTCCTCGCTGCCCATCTTTAAAACCCATCTCAAAACTCACTTGTACTCTGGCATTCAACTCAGCATGATTTCAACTTGATCTTGGTTTCCCTCCCTGTGTTTTCTACTATCTTTCGACCTACTTTTTTCCTGTATATGATAGCTGTCCATATTAAGTGCTTTGTTACAGCTTCAGCTGTTGTTAAAGTGCTATATAAATCAATATGTGTCGTATTGTATAAACTAATGCTCGATTTCACAGACGGTTTCTTGGCTGGTCCATCTGAATTGTGGGCCATTAAAGTAAAGGGGGGGTTTGTTTTACAAGATAGTATCAAATCAACATATTTTAAAGACAATAGTAGAAGGATTAATTCTCAGATATTTACATGTACCAGATGCTTTACCATTGCCAACCTGTGGCCTGGCATGCCTATTAGTTTTATTTTATTTGTTTTATTTCATTTTTTGACGGGGGGGGGGTGTTAAATATGTCATTGTTTGGCAAGTTTTGAAGAATGTATTGCCATCTTTTATTAGACCTACAATATCTATAATAATACACCTTCAGGTTGAGCTAAATTCAATGAGGTAATTCACACAAATATCAGGCTAACATGTTATACTCTTCATGGCTTTGCAGCATTGTTGTAGACACCATACAAAATATCACCTGGAGAGAGTAACTGATAGGTTGCACCATTCAGTGCTGGGATTGATGCGCACAAAGTAGAAGCTAAAGGCGGCACACATGACATGACGCTCGTGACAAAAAGCAGTCAAGAATGCACAAGGAGTTGGGAAGGGGGAAAATGATGCTCTTAATGCATGGCGGATGATTACAGGTGAGAGGTAACCGATAGTTGGCTTGTTATTGTTCTGAGATTTGGCGTGCATGATAGCCTCCAGCATCTTGCTGTGAAAGAAGACAAAATGAGTGGCGGGCCAAGAAGAGAGAATGTCGGGACATGGAGATCCATGAGACCTGTGGAGCCTCAGGGTGCGTTTATACAACAATTTAGGAAAAACAGAATTGCGTTTGTGGAAGTTTTATCTCATCAAAAAAGCTCCTGGATTAAGTGGAACAATTGTTTATAGGCTCATATTTTAAAAGAGCTGTATCTCATATTTTGTACATATTAATAATAAATGTAAATGACATGATTTGGTTATGATCCTTCCATGCATTTTGTAATCCATTTAGGCTTACTGTGGTCGCGGGTGTGCTGGAGCATATCCCAGTTGTCTTTGGGAAGCAGGCGGGGGACACCCTGAACTGTTTGCCACCCAATCGCAGGGCATACACATATGGTACTACCATTTGCACTCGTTGATATCCCCCCATCCTCTAGGATAAAAGCTTGTGGTTTCGCATGCATTGGCGTTTCATCATTAAATCGGCAATAAAATACATTTTATAACCGGGACTATCGATATATCCGACCCTGTTTGCATGTAATTTTCTCCGTGCGTGCATAGAAATAGTATCGATATAACCGGGACTATCGATATATCCGATATCGATATAACGAGACTTTACTGTGTGTGTGTGTATATATATATATATATATATATATATATATATATATATATATATATATATATATATATATATATATATATATATATATATATATATATATATATATATATATATTGAAATGGCTGGAAAAATTACTCATAGTGGATAGCGTTCTCTGGTACGTGCCACCGCTAGCAATGTTGCGCGCTTTGGCCGCAATGCGTAGAGGAAGTAACATCCTGACCTGCTGGTGGCTGGTTGTGGATGTGCAGATGGCTGACATATTTTTCAATCAATCTGTAGTCTGCACATCCACAAAATGTCAACACTTTTATTCATATCTAAGTCTGTAGTGCAGACGTAGCGAACAAGCAAGCTCTGCCATTCACTTGTATCAAGGTTATTGTATTTTGCAGCAACAGATTCATCACGGCTTGTTAAATTATTTTATTATTCATTTTGACGTGAAATAATTTGTTCAAAAGACAAGACATACACTTATAATACTAGAAGCAGAGGTAAATGTATCTTGTATGACAATGCCAAATGCTTTCTATATTTCAAAAAGGGTGATCTGCAAACAACCACCACTCAATGACAGTTTTGTAAAAATGATTTTGATTTCCTTGCTATTATATATATTTTTTGAACAGTAGGGAATCGATTGAAACAAAATGAAAAATAAGTGGCCCGGTGGCCCAGTGATTAGCACGTCAACCTCACAGTGCGGAGGTCATGGGTTCAATGCTGTCTAAGGTCTCCCTGTGTGCATGTTCTCCCCGGGCCTGGGGTGGCTTTTCTCCGGGTCCTTCGGGTTCCTCCAACATTCCAAAATTGACACATTTCAAGACTGAACAAAGTGTCACTGTGGAATTTCATAACACAGGTTGTCCCGCCTTGGCGGGTGGGGATTATGGCTCTTACACTATGTCCTAAGGGAACATTATGTGACAACTTTGTACATCCCATTCCGCATTTGCATTGTTGGTTTATAAAACCACAAAATGAACGAAAGGTGAAAAAAGAGGACATTTTAATTCCTGTAGTTTTGTGGTTCAATAATTTCAGTGTTGTTTCTTTTTTTATCGTTTTTAGTTAAAAATGGTCAGCCTTTGGTTGACTTTCATTGCTCACATGGTCTTGCTTCTCCATTTGACCTCCATTAGCCCACCAGGTGTGTTTCACATTTGATTTAATAGAGCGCAGTCGTGAGGTAATTGGCGGTCCGCCGCCATCCTCCTCCGAGCCACTTTTCTTTTCACACCCACCGCTGACTTGTGAGGCTGCTGGCTGATATTTTCCTGAGAGACTCCTTTATCAAATAATGAAATAAAGAATCTGTGTTCGGGGCCTGCCGCCATTACCTGGCCAATCAAAAGAAGGTTTTCTGCCTCATGTCTTGCCTCTCGTGCCTGTTAATTTGCTCGCCTCATGCTACATACTAATGCCACTTGTAAGGAAATAACGGCACACAATAAGCCTTCCGTGTCCCCCCGAATTAATAACACAGCCAAAGTAAAGTTAATTGAAATTTGAGCATCCCCTCGTTTGACTTTTGAAAAATACAATCGTTTGCCTTTTTGTACTTGAATGGCTCTCATTGCTTATTCTTGCTTGTCACATTCTCATCGATCTCTGGGATGACAAGAAAGTATAAAAGAAAGAAACATCTGAGCTCGAGTAAACAAGAGGCAAAATAGTCAACCCACAGCGACATTGATTCAGACTCACACATTAATATTCACCCGCCTCCAGATAATCACGGCAAGGTGTAAGATTTGTTTTCATTGATTAAATGACACCTCGCCGCGTGGTTATTAATATAGTTTGCATTGATATTATCCCTGCATTAACAACGCCATGATCACGAGGGCGAGAGATTGCGCGGCAGATGGAAATGAGCAGCAAGCAAGCTCTAATCAGCGGCGCTTTTGAGACAAAATCTTTACAACTCTAATCAATCTCTGCGGACGAGCTTTACAAACTTTTGAATGCCTCTTTTTTTAAGAGGCTGCACCCTCCTGTCAGATAGCTGGCGCCTTTTGCAAATTAAAAAGCCTTCCAGGAATACGAATTAAGTCGCGCACCCTGAACGTCGCTTCCATTCATCGGCGGCGAACATTTAACTTAAGATGAATTCTTTGCGGCGAATGCAATCTTCTAGACAATTCCCAACCTAGCATGAGGCTGTGATGCACACAAAAAGACACAGTCTGGCACCCTAGTATTCCAATTTTTATTATTTTTTTAATTTGTATCACAGCTCTTTTGTCACATCAGCCTATCAACGAAAATAGCTCAACAAAATCAATGCACAGATGGGCTGTCGCTGCAGCCTTTATGCTGCGTTATTCCTGCGCCAAGAACATTTCTGAAGTTAACGGTATTTATGCTCCCGCGGTGTTGGTCACAGTCTGTCACACTTTATTTACATCTGCATGTCCGATTAACAAATATGACATATTCCCAAGATCAGGCTCCTAGCGCTCCAACCACCCACCATGGCAATTAACTGTCTACTAAGCTAACAGGCGGAACACACATGCCTGACGCAAGCCAGTCGCATATCAAGCTTCTTTTGCTTTGGAGATGTTGTGTCATTGTGAATACACATTTATAGAAACTATCCGGACCGAATGGATCGACGTTATGATCTTAAAAGATGCGATTCTGAAGGCCGAGAGTAATATCAACTAGTGTGAGAAATACTCTTCCACAATTTGAATGGGCTTTTTTAAGAGAGTCTTTGGGGCTTTGAAGAAATTAGTAGCAGCTAGCTACTGCTCCCGCTGACAGAAAGAAAACGGTACAAAAAAAAGATGGCAGGAAGTTTGAAATATGTAGCCTCCAACTCATCGATGTCTTGAGGTTTTTGGAGAGGATGACTTAGCTTATTTAACACTGTGTTAAATTTAAAAAAAAATATTCGGAGGCATTATTATCAACAAACCAAACTCAGAAACAAAAAAATAAAAAAATCTACTTACTACGAGAATTTAGTAGGATAGTCGTGTCATGTATTGTTTAAAAAATATATTTTTGGGGATGTACTTTACTATTTTTAGTACTTTTTGTATTTTAATTCATTCACTACCAGACGACATGCAAAAATGTGTCCACTCCAGTGCCAGTGTTTTTTGTCATTGTCACTCAAATTGCAGGACCCACAGAATACAGAGTTTTAGGACTACATAAACATTCGATTCAGCATACGAATCCTTATACTCTCTTCTTTCACCAGAAAAATATAGTTCATTCCTAAATTATATGGATCTGGAGTTATAGAAGCTTGAATGTCTGTCTAAATATATCGTCTAAATATAGTCTTAGTGGCTGTCTAAAATACAATGCAATACTATACTATAATATTGTTTTATATAGCGCTTTAACAACAGCTGAAACTGGAACAAAGCACTAACATGGACAAAAGGGAAATGCTGGCCCCTTGTGAAAGGGAAAAAACATTGCCAGAGGTCTTAACAGCGCTTTATCGGCACCCCCGCAAGAAAAACCAAAACCCGAACAAATTCGGGAATGGCGCTCCATGTCTTATTTTCAATTCTCAAATAAATTCGTGGATGGCAGTGAAAACGTTAATTTAGAAAATTTGAAATGTTTTGTTTTTATGAAGGCAGAAAAATGTAAATGCTCTGTGTTTTAATGTGTTTACAGAAATAATTGTACACAATTTATACAAAATATCAAAATTGGATACACATCTCAGTTCAGAAGTTTTGCTTTTTTTGGGGATTTTTATTGATTTATAAATTGATTTACACCCCTCGCAGTATATTCAGGGTAATGTTTTAACCTTAAAAATCTCCACATTTTTGGACATTTTTAAATATCTCAATTGCAGCCTCTCCACATTGTCACAGCGTGAAGGGGGGAAAACTGCATTTTTTGGGTCACTATCCTTCTTAAATAGAACATTACAATAGAACTAATGAAATATGTAGCTGACAATTTTGGAGGTCACTAAAAAAAAAAACACGTTCCTCGTCTTCTGGGGTTACAATATAGCATTTTCAAGTGTCACAGAATCACATTGTGGAGATCGACCCATACATGGAATTTGCTCAAATCTGACATTGATTACGGAAACGCAATAACAACAATCTTAATACCTAAAAAAAGAGCCCTTTCAAACTACAATCCTAATCATTTTTGACATGCAAACCTCTATGATCAATCAAAATAGGTCATTATTATCACTGTAAATGCATTTGTATTTGCCTTGATTAGACGGCCTGATGCATCACTGCAAAGAAAAAACAGTCAATATCATCTGGCAGCTACCGTCATTTTCACTTTATCCGAGGCGGCATCTCGAGGTAGAGCGATTGTCACCAAAGTAAAGTATCTTTTTCTGCTTCTTGAAACCACTGACCGTCGGGGCATAGCCAATATGGAGGCTAATCCATTCTTGTGTCTATACCACGGCATGCTTATGGAGGCATATTTGCTTAGGGCAGCCATGCAAATTATTACTTACTGCCCCATAAGCTTGATAACGCAAATTAGATCCCCATTAAAGTTGAACAATGTATGTAAAATGAGAGGAGATGTGGCAAGTGATACCTTCAAGGGATGCTTAAGTCGCATGGCACTAAAATATGCCTCATGATGGCAAACTTCAAAAGTGGAGAGATGTTTATCCTCGGGATTGGAGGGTTCATAATAGTAATCTCCTGCGCACAGAGGGAGCTGCCAGGTGGAGGGTAGCACAGAGCATGTTTATGAATGGAAATCATTACAAGGACTGGGGAGCGTACCAGCACGGACCAGTGATACAGAACTTTTCCATCCGAGAGCTCTTAAAAGTTTGGAGTGCAGGGCGCGGCCTTTCATTAAGATGAATGCAGCCCATATTTGAGAACAATGAGCCTCGTTAATTCCATCCTGCCACCTGAGGCACCCAAAGGAGGACCTAGTCTTTGACACCCCCACCCCCACCCCCACCGCGTCCGCCACCTTTCACGACCTTTATGCTCTTATCTGATGAACTGCTTTAATTTGCGTGCCCAACACCTCGAGTGCCGGTGCACATGCTTAGTCACTTTTTTTTTCAAGAGGCGGAAGTGCTGTTTGCGGTGCGATAGACCAGAGAGGAAGCGCTTCAAGAACTAATTCGAACCCTTTTTACTTGTTGCCTTTGAGTCCATTTCCCTCCGTCGCCTGATAGGATTCATCTTAAAACCTCCCCTTTGTCCGGCCGACCGTGCGGTCAGGGCTTTTTTTTTGTTGCCTCCCTTCGGACTGATGACTTTCAGTGGCCGGTGGTGAAAGAGATGAGGCCGAAACACAAAGGCAAATTAAGGGTACAAAAACACTGGCTATTGTCCCATTGTTGGGGGTCACAAATCATCAAGTAAAAGCAACACAGCGGTGGTTGAAATGTATTCGCTTCTATCCCGTTGACCCCCAGCATCCCACCTAATCTCCCCCTCCACTCGCCTCTCTTTATATTCATTAGATTCATTATTGGTCACAAAGGATTGCCAACAAAACAGCTTGTGATTTTAGTTGAATTTGTCGCCCTCGGAGGCCTGCAGGGAAATTAAAGTAGGTGACTATCACCGGAGTGGGGGGGGGGGGGGGGGGGGTTGACACATCTGAGGCTTTCACGGATGCTAATAGCAAAGCGTATCCAAAATACACGGCAGCTGACCTCAAACAGATTGCGGGAGTTCACAATCATTAGTTTGCAAATGAAGCGCAAGTACATTGGTTCAATGGCGGAATCATCCCACTCTCAACCTTTTGATTAGTGTTTGTCAACTCCCCCTTTTCTCCCGTCGCACTCCCCCACCCATTTGCGCGCCAGAAATTAATAAAGCAGACATAGCGACACTTTGCAGCCTGCCGTCTCCGAGAAACCTGTTAAACAAATGCACTTAAGGCAGGAGTCAAATCACAGCCATGTTGAAATTGGTGTAAAATCTTCATTTAGATGACGTCCCCGGGGCCCGCTCATTACTTGAGATTTATATAGCATTAGTTCTGCCTCGCAAATGTGCCGCCCGCCATTTCACCTCAGTAAAATATGAAGAGGTTTGATCAAAAGGCGACAACAGATTTTCTCATTTGAGAGGCAAAAGAATGCAAAACCTTTTAAGGGGTTCATTAATTCAACTTGTGGCACGCAGCAAGTTCTGTGGCCTCCAGCGCACGATGCTGCACGCTGCGAGACAGCTGATCGGCACACTGTGGGATGCGAGTGTAGGAGAACAAGTGCGGCGCGGGATTAGACGTCACCTGCAGACGTTCACTTTTAAAGCTGTTTATGGAGGTCAAAAAAGCTTGTCAAAAGCTTCAACACTGCTTACAAGTGCAGAGTGGGTTTTTTACCCATGCACACATGCTGCATATCACGGAAATTAAAATACGGTCTGATATCTTAATTCCCGTGTCTCCATGTTTTTTTTTTTTCAGTTCACGTCACACATTTGTGTGGGCACATAGGGCTCTATCATTTGTGCTCCCATAGCCCCCCCCCAAAAAAAAAAAAAAAAAAAAGAAAAAACATCTGGTAGCCAACCACGCCCACTAGTCTGCTTTCGTGACAAAATTTGGGCTGATAGGAGACTGAAGAAAAACGAAAAAGGGGTAGGATTAGAAAAGTCAAAGTCAGAAGTCAAACTACTGCTTTCTGTATTGTATACAATATTTGTATTGGAATGTTAAAAACATTTTATGGATGTGAAGTTACAGAGGTTACAGTAAGCTTTGACTGATAATGGAAGCAGGTCAGCCTACCACTATTCCATGTTAAACAAATGACTGATAGTGGACTATAATAAAAAATGGAATAAGAGCAGGAACAATGGGGAGATGTAGCAAGAGGAGTCACTGCTCTGAAATGAAGGAAAGAAAAGGAAACATAGATACTACTATTTTATATTGAGTGACAACAGGAAGATAAGGTAGAACGCAGAATGACTTAAACTCCCAGGAAGTACACTTCAAAAGGAGAGGTACAGAGCAGGATCATCTGTATTAAATGTAAAGCAAATAAAGAGCCCTGTTTTAGGAAGTAAAATAGGAATATCGTATGGTGTACAATTACTGCTCTGCATGAAAATACTGTACAACGCTCTATATCAATTACAAATGCCAAGAATTGATCGTATGAGTGACAAGCATCGTGGGGACGTCTGGGAGGGAAGTAACCCAAAAGAGGGGAGTGAGTGTGGTGGGGGGCCGATGTGGGGTTCTTCTTGCTGCAGTCCCCCATTGAGTTTGTCTGTTTCTGTGGCCAATCTGTTTTGTTCTCAGGTCTTTTCAATTTGTTTACATTTGGCCCCGACCAGAGAGCACAGTCTATTGATTTATTGTTCCCGCTTCCTGAGTGTGGCGTTAAGAGCGCACAGACCCCCGACCCCATCTTCGGGCTCCGACAATGTGTCCCTAGATGCTGGCCCCTGCTACAAGATGGGAAGAAGTGAGGGAGGGTTAAATCGTCGCAAGGACCTCACAAGGCAAACACGTCAAGCTACATGGAGGCCTGAGAGACAGCGACAATGGAACTGAGTGTGAAGAGTAAAAAAAAGAGAGAATAAAAAGCGACAGAGAGCGAGAATACAGTGGGACCTCAACTTACGAACTTAATTGGTTCCCAGACAGAGTGTGTAAGGCGAAAAGTGTGTATCTCCCAAATTTCCCATAGGAAACCATTAAAATGGGAATAATCCGTTCCCGGGTTTCCATAAAATACACTTTTCAACTAAATAAGCCTTAAAACTACACACAACATACCTTATTCTATGTAAAATAAATGTGCTATTGTATTGTAATGAAAGAAATACACTGCATTATATCATAAAGTCACTTTATTTACATTTGTGATGGTCATTGATGGCTTGATGGAATGGTGTTGGAGGTCGAAGGTCAAAGGAAATTGCTGTTTGAAAAGAGAGGCACATTACATGAGGAGGCACATTACATGAGGACTGTAATTAAAGAAATAAACTGTGCTGTAAAATAAAGTTTTATTTACCTTTTTCATGGTCGTTGATGGCTTATATATATATATATATATATATATATATATATATATATATATATATATATATATATATATATATATATATATATATATATATATATATATATATATATATATATATATACTGTATATGAATGCACGCACACACGGGGTGTTTGTATTCTTATTTTGCGACAGCTCCTTTTGCAGATTGATATTCCAAAAGCATCTGTCTGAAACGGCACAGAACAATCTCAACGAGTGAAAAAAAAAAGAATCATTTCGGCTGAAAGTTGAAATGTATTGTCACACGGCCTTTGGCTTCAGCTCGCTTGAAGATAAACAATTTCCCATGAATATATGGATGGCCTCCTCTATCGAGCCATCACTAAAATCGTGACGCGTCCCATACTGAGCCTATTGTAGTCCATTAAAAGAAATCCTTCCCTGTGGCAACCGTTTTGCCGCTTTCAAGTAGATAAATTCCTTCCAAGAGGGATAAGAAAGCATTTCAACAAAACTGCATTAAAGAGTAATGTTTGTCAGCGGCTCAGATAAAAAAAAACTTCACAATTCTTTTTTTTTTTTTCTTTTTTCTTTTTCGCCCCTCAGAGGCAGCGGCAGCCACAAATGCATTGGCAATGCGTAAAGCTGATTTGGGAGGCTGCCTACAGGTTAGCAGGCCTCATTTCCAATCTGTGACAGCAATATGGGAGGATGCATGCTCCCATTCCGATTGCTCACGTCTCAACACTAGCCGTGGTCACTCTATATATGGAAATCTCTGTCTGGGGGGCGAAATAAAACAAAATTAAATAAATAAAAAGAGGTGAGATTGGCACTTTAACCTCACCGCCCTCCTGAAAATATGTTTTAGTCTGATACATTATACTCGCCCGAATTATTTAGCAAGACGATACAAGCTTGATATTTCCCCAAAATAATGAGATGTTGAGGTGGCAGCTGGAATGTTCCGGTCTGCCGAGCAGCATCTATGAATGGCGAGAAATGAAGTAAATATGGCGGGCTGGGACACAACACGGGCAGAATGTGAACGAGCCCAATGCTTTGGTGGCACCGGACGGAATCATTTCTTTTTCATGGGTGTCCTTTTGTTGTGCGGATAGCGGCATCGCTTCTGAAATCATAAATGCTTTAATGCATGGCATTAAAATGCTAAAATACTACACGTTTGTTGGCAGGAAATGGATCTATGGTATTTTTCAACAAGGGTACACATCTATCAGAGGGGAAATCATGACCAAACCACTTTTTAGGTTGCATAAAAACTGATGTCTCGGTGTTTCATTCTATCAAAAGCCGAACAATCATTTGTCATATTTATTCTGACTAAAAGTGCAGCAATGTGCTCAAAAGCAATTCAAATAAATCCACAAGCAAGGTCTGAGTTTTGGTACTCGCAGATACGTTTTTAATATTTTTTATTTATAAATCTTTTTTAATGAAAAATATTTCCTCATAGACAATTCAAATAGCTTAGACCAAATTGAGGCTTTATGCGATTTTTCTCTTTGCTATCGTCTGATCAATTGGTATCATAAAATGCTGGGAACTATTTTTTCATCATTTAGAAGGCACACGTTGAATTGCCAAAGGCTTTCATGATTAATATTTTATTTTTTTTAAATAAGGTTATGCATTGCGGATATTTAAGCAACCGAGGAAGCAAATAAAAAAAACTACTTTTGTAAGAATAAAAACCTATATATTTACAAAGGATATTATTCTCTCTTTTCACCGAGCCATTCATTTAAAAATAATTATTGTGGTTTGCAGCGGTTTAGAGCTGCACCCACCTTTACATGACAGACAAATGAAATAAACTGTGATATTATATTCTTGATAACATCAATGAAACTTCTGAATTTACAGTATTTTACAGTAATGTACAGTAGTACAATACTGTATGTGTCTAGTGAGTATGTGAACAATGTGACTTTTCAATTACTTTTCCTCAATATGCTGCGAACAGTAGCGATAGCTGACAAACACCTCATACATCAAGTCTTTTAATCTCTCTGGCACAAACAAAACAAAAAAAATAAGAACTGTCTGCGCTAAATAGAGTTGAAAGAGGCCACCTGTCGACGTGCCACCTTCACGGAACAAAGTCACGCAGTTGTTGCAGTCAGACAAAGAGACTGAAGAGAACAAAAATCCATTCACAGACGCTGAAGACAGCAATACAGCCAAGGTACGTCGCACATTTTCTCTTTCTGTTGTACAAAAAGACTTGAACGAAGATGACATGTGTTTCAATGTGCCGCTTTTCACTCATCAGGTTCTGCAAGCATCCCACCATTTAAATGCAAGCCACATGTATGCATCGAAGGAGTTGAACACAAGATGCAACACACATTCAATTGCTTTTTCACATCTAATTAAATGCTCTCAAATATTCATGATACTTAAAATAAAAGATGCTACTGCTTCATTCTTTCTTCGTGAACCACATTTGGAATTATTATTTAAAAAATATAAACCACATAACTTAATATTAATTCAATAAAGATGCAAGTAAACTCTCCAAAACTACTGTCATTTAGAGGATCTCTACACCGCATGAACATACTTTACATGTGATTGCAGGATTCAATTTTTTTTTCATATTGTGCTAAATATGCCAATAGTTTTATCAATAGATGATTATTGAAATGTTTCCATTTTACTTGATGTATTGTTTTGCCAATATGAAATTGTTAACTGAATTAGGCAAATCAAGTGAATGGATAGAAAAAAAGGTGTTTCTAGTGTATAGCTTCCCCCCTCCCTCCATCACCCACGCCAAACACTTTGTTTTGTTCTATTTCACCCTCTCAGAATATCCCGGCGCTTTTCTGGGCCTCCTTTGTTCTTGGTGAAGGGGTCTTTTATTTGTGTGTGTCAAAGGGGGGGGGGGGGGGGGGGATAAAAAAAAAAATCTCCAATCTCAGACTCGAGCTTTGCCTTGATGCAGATCTTCATTAATCTCGGGGGCCGCTGCAGGCTCTACGGCAGCTTGACGTTTTGATGGGGATTGAATTCGATGGCGTATTGTGACTTGTATGGAGGCCCACAATGGCCCATGTTCCTTCCTGTGTCTGCGCACAATCGGAGGGACCCAATTAAATAATTTGGTACAATAAAGGCAAACAAAGGAGTACGCAGGCACAAAGTGAGGCCTCCAACATTTGCATTCTACCTATTTCTGTATCGTGTTAATTAATTTGAGGTTGGAACCACAAGAGGAGTGAGTGAGTGTGGGGGGTCGGTGCTGGGGGGGGGGGGCAAGCCAGCATAATAGAAAACAACGCAGCTCGTTTGAAAATGACGCTCTGTATTCATGTGGCGTACTAAATCAACATTTTACAATTGAACAATTCCACTGGAGAGTCGGAGATGATTAAGGGCGACTCTCATTTATTATTTAAATATTTAGGCAGTTAGCTTCGCAGTAGGATTTCATTTAGACTATTTTTATTTGTTCGTTTCGAAAATGACTCGAGGGTGACTTAGAAAACGAGACGGGGGGGAAGGGACAAAAATGAATACAAATTTATTTAACATCTAAAGACTGTCACAGTCACCTGCTCATTAAACGACAAAGCAAATTGCGCTCTGTGTAACCGCTTTTGTTGATGGCAACCTGTCACATTCATTTTTTTTTCTTCTTTACTCACAAGTGGGTGGCTGATAAGCAACGATGGGACCCATATGGAGCTGTCAGCAGACTGCTGGTGGGCTCTTTCGCACTCTCGCCTGGTCCAGCTGCTGTAATTGAAAGAAATGAGCCATGGAGCTGACACATTAGCATGGTCCCCAGAGATGACCCTCCCAAACACACACACACACATTCTCACTCTTTAAACATACCAACTCTATCTAGCTCCAAGTGTAACTCAGACAACGTGGGCTCGGCCTGCATACACACTAGTGAAAGTGACACCACGGCCGGCCATTGCACAAGTGGGTTGTGGGGGGTTGTGATGAGAAACTGCTCCCGCAGTGAGTTAATCAGCTCATTGCTCTGCCAGCACTACCGTTTATTCGCCATTTATCCTCACGCTCACGGCCCCCCAGGGGGTTGGCTGTCTGTGAGGTAGAACCTGCAGCTTCCCTGACACTTAGATTTAATGCAGCACATGCAGCCCACGCATAAGATCACACTGGACACTGATGAGAATTTATTTGCACTCTGATGAGACAAACTGCAAACCCCATCCCATCATGCACTGACCGGTCTCAAGCAATCCTCCTGCGGTGTAAAAATGATGTCGGCGTAAATGTGACAGCCAAATCCAAGCTTTGCTCTCATCTAGACAACTACAAATGCTACCTTACTTAATTTACGGCAAAAGCGCATGGCTGTAAATTTTGCTACAGTAGTCGATTGTCATTGTGGTGCACAATGCAACGTTTGCATTGATTCCTACGAGCCACTAAGCCCCTTTCATAAGTCTCATGTACACTTTACAGTCACGGTTTAATGTAAATTTACGTTTTGTAGCGTCACATATGTTGTTAGCTTCTTTTGAATCTTTCTTCTAATTTGAGGTTCTGTGCATCTATTTTGGAAAATGACATGCAATTGCACGACTTTGTAACGCTTGCGAAAGTCCGGAAGAAAGAAGCAGGCTTCTGATTGGCTGCCGAGCCGAGTATGCAAATTTCAACTGCAGGTAGTCTATGTTTGTGTGCTCGGCGACGGTACACGTGTTTTGTTAGCGCGTGAAGGCGAGAGCGTCAGTGAGGAGTTTGTTGAGCGCGCGGTCAGGACAAACCATCTATGATTTGGCGGAATTTAACACAAGTAGGTATTATTTAGGCTATATGCTGTGGAATCTTTGTAAAATACGCTCAGTCGAAGTCATTTGAAGTGATTTTATAAATTATGGACATAACTTGTTCGGAGTATTTGTTGCTTCTTGAATGACCGCCTGTATAAAATAGATGACATCAATCAAATTGCCTTGTTATCTGCGGACTGTCATAATAACAACCTGCATTCCTGAGGAAGAGACTAAAATTGCTATATGCACATCATACAACATAAGCAAAATTTGTATAGACGACTCTCTTTTTTGATTTCATGAACTTTTAACTGTTTGTGAACTTTACTGTGAATTCCCCCATAGGCTATTTTTAAACCAATTTGTTCATTTTTCCCGAGATGTGAGAAAATACAATACAGAGGAACGTATTTAAAGTATGCTACTGAACACCGATTGGTGTGCTAACAGTGCATTGGAAGAGCGAGCAAGGAACCGTTATTTAAGTAAGGCAGACTATGAAACCAACTGTTTGTGTTCTATCTTTTCGTGATCACACAAGACACTGTATTAAAAGGCACAATATCGGTTAGGAATGCCATTTCTGTATTTATCACATCCACAAGGCGCAATTTATTATTCACAAGGTAGATTTTATTATCGAACGAAGGTATGGTAATACAATTGCTTAAGAAATAAGGTAGCATCCATGCATGCTAGCGTACAGTATGTTTTTTTTTTAAAGGAAGCAGGAGCAGAACTGACTATTTTATCAGAGTCAGAATCAAAAAGCCTATAATCGTCCCACAATGGGGAAATTTGCAGTCAACAGCAGCAATTTGAAAGGGGGGGAGGGGGTGAAAAGACAAAAAAAACAAAATATTCTAAGCATCATAGAAATGTCAGAGGACTGAGATGTATACTGTAACAGTGCAAAAATGTTTCATAAAGAACTGTACATAGATAGTATAAAAAAGCACATTTGATGTATGTAACTGTATTGAGTCAACATAAGGTAGCTGTGCTATTTATTAAGGTATTTAGCAATGTACTAATATTATATTTGGACAATCCTCATCCACAAATCCATAAAAGTTTTCATCTTCTGTGTCTGAAATGAACAGCTGGTCAAGTTCTCCATCAAGCATGGCAACTTCCCTTCCATCATTGTCAGTCGGTCTGGTTGCCGTGCGGCTCATCAGAAATGATGTCGACTTTGGTGAAACCTCGAACATCAGTGTAAGCAAACACGTTACCATAAGGATCCAAAATACATTCACAAATTGTGGCAAAACATTGTCCCTGTTTGAGTAAAGCTGTGTTCGCCACCCCTTACCCACCAATTACAACTTCAATTTGAATGCTTTGTTTTTCATTGATGTCTAGACGTTGGAGTTATTTCATCAAGACTCCCGGAATCACAAGCTCCCAGATTTGCTTCACTAGGTTTATCACAGTGCCCGTGGAGTCACGGATCAACCAGGATGAACGGTCTCATCCAATTTTACATACATACATACGCCTCAATCATCCACTTTCTCGTCTTCTCCATGTCCATTAATTCAGTAATTAATGATTGATGCCGGCTGGAAAGTCTTCTTTAGACAGTCTTCATCTTGAAAATCGCCATAGTTTATCTATTACTGTGGCAACAAAGCCGACTTCTCTATTTTGCATATGAAAACTGCACGTCTCCTTCTTCTGTACAGCACCTCCTACATGTTGGTGATGTGTTTTTTTACATCTGTATTGGAGGAAAACTGCCACCTTTTTCTTGTAATCCGGCAAACATGGTGGTTCTTGAAAAGTTGGCGCCGTTACATAACGCATCACCAGTGATGTGCGGTGAGGTTCATGGCTGGTGAGGCACTGACGTAATCACAGTCAGATTTACAAACATATCAACTCTACAGAGTAGCTTATTCACCTTTTTATTGGCAACAGTTAACGTGTTTTGCTTAATATGTCACGTCAGCATTCTTTATATAAACTGTAGCATCGAAAAAAGAATTAAAAAAACGTGATTAGCGTGTTACCTTTACTTATAAATGAAGTCCATGCGCCGCTCCTTCTGAAGAAAGGCAACGATAACTTTGTAGAAGCCTTCCTTATCTGCTGTGAAATGTAAATTTCTCCACTGTGAGACTAATAAAGGCATATCCAATCCAATCCAATCCAATCCTCCATTCTGAAAATAAGGCCAAGCAACACGAAAACATGACTGGATGGTTGCACTTAACTTGCTAACTGTTTACTGTAGCTTGCTCTCACTAATTCTATTATTCTGCAGCCGAGGAGGTCCAAGAAGAATCTGTAATCACCAGCGCCCCCTGTCATGGGGGAATGAACTATGTGCCTCACCTATGCACACAGTTTGGATAAAAATAAAATAAAATTAACACTGTAGTACAGTGTTTATAATATAAAGTGACTCTACATTATATACAACAGCTAAACTGTAGAAATTTAGTTCATATGCTAAAAGTCTTTGCACCTAAAAGCTAGCAACCACTCATTTGATGACAATGAGGTTAAAATCTTAGCGAAAGAACATACAGTAAAGTCTCGTTATATCGATATTCAAGGGAGTCCGAAAAAATATCGATATAACCGGGACTATCGATATATCCGACCCTGTTTGCATGTAATTTTCTCCGTGCGTGCATAGAAATAGTATCGATATAACCGGGACTATCGATATATCCGATATCGATATAACGAGACTTTACTGTAGATGGTTTGAAAGGGGGGTAAAAGAAGCGATTCTTATAAAACAACAAAATCCTTCATTAAACCGGTCTGGTGGGTGAGGTTCAATTTGGATCGTTCATACAATAGCCTGCTTAGGCAAAACAGGTTAGGCAACATTCGTAATGCTGATGAGGTGATACCGGTGGGAGTGGGGGAAATGGGCCAGTCGTTAGTCAGGAATGTAGGAACAATCAGTCGGGCCACAGGGAGTGGTCCTCTGCTCCCCCCAACATGAGAGTAGGGACCTATCATAGCTGTGTCCAGCGCCGCCATGGCTGGACATTAGGGATATATAAATAGGGCCGATACGACCAGTCAGACTTTAGTTCGCTGACGAAGCCTCTTGGATAGGAGGCGAAACGTCCGAAACCTTCAAATTTGTACAGATGACGGCTGAAGAAACCTTCTCATCGATGGACCACTCCTGTACGACTGAGAGCTTACACAGACGTATCAGTATTTTAAGGCAACTTGTGTGCCTTGAGCGTTCTCTTTCACAAGCATGTCATGACATCAGTATGTCAAGTAGAGCGCTCATCAAAGTCACACAGCAACTTTCGCAGATTGAGGAACTCGGCGCATCAATGAGAATCCCTGTATTATTCGGCACCCTGACTATTTTTGGAGAAAAACTTTTAAATTCGCCTATATGTGCTCTATAGTCAAACATCTGTTTTCGAACATCTCGGTTCTCGACCAATTTGGTTTTCAACCAAAAATGTGGGTTTTTTATGCCCCGGTTTACAACTGAAAATCAGTTGTCAACCAAACTGAGCGCACCTGAATGTACCACTCGACTCCTCTCTGCTTCCTAATACGTCACTTCCTTAAGTCGCGTCTCATTGTGACACATTATCCATGTGTAGCATTCCATTGTGAGCAGGCGTGTTTGTATTGTTCAATCAAGATTACAAAAAAAAAAAAGCGGACATTATTTACCTTGATTGTCATGGGAAATGTTTCGGTTTCCGACCAAATCAGTTTTTGAACAGATTTCAGGAACAGTTTTTGGTTACAAACCGTGGTTTGGCTGTATTTAGATGTATATGATGCAGTTGTATATGCTTTATGGTAAATGTGAACTGGGTACATATATGTGTGCTGATTCACTGTTTTGTTTACAATTTAACCTGTTGGCTCAAAGCTGACATGAGAGGAAATGAGACGATTCTGACTTTGTATTTGTTCAAAATCCGGGATCGAAATTTAGCAACATTTAAAATTCTGAGCATTAAATCAGAAATTGGGAATGAGCATACCAGATCCAGTCAATGCCCAATCTCACTCATTTGTATGCAGAAGCTATCAATTAAACTGCTTACTGATCTGCTTTTTTTCCGATCAGCTCACAGTTATTTGTCTCGCAATTACAATGTTGTAACCCTGATGCAAGGCCCTTTTCCAATGGGGCTTGAGTGTTTGGCAAATATATGAAATGAGAATTTATTGTAAGAGAAAATGTACAGTAAGAATAAAAAAGCAATGGCCATAATGGTGATGCTTTCTCTAGGAGAGCTTCCTTTCAACAACAACCTTCCCCTCTGTGCCATCAGAGCAGATTGTCATTAAATGCACCCTTGCATCCTGTAAGAGGCTTTTAATTTGGAATGTAGCTCAAACAAAAAGGGAGGAGAGCTTAGGCTGCGCTGACTCAATGTTTCTAACCTTGCCATAGACAATTTAAGAATGTGGAGTAAATGAATGATGGAGGCTTTAAAGCACACCCTGAAACTTATTTGCATTCATTATTTTTTTGTTTTGTTCGTGATGCTAAAGTGATGTGCGATTGCTTTTGTGAGACGTTTCTGAATAATCTCCACTCAAGCATCTATATTGTTGGGCAGAATGTGCTGGAGTACTTGAGCGGCTGTTTTGTGTTTCAAAAAGAAACACTTAATGGAAGAATAGGATTGTATATTTTTTCCCCATTTTTTTATTGATTTTCAGAGGCTTAAAGATATGCATCTTCAAGATGAATGCACACTTATGATAAGATGTAAAGTGCATTTTTCTGTGCGCCCATTGCAGCAAGCCCTCCCTCCCTGACCAAGCATCAGCTTCCCCCGTGCTGATAAATGGGCCTTTTGAATTGATGGCAAGCTGGAGGAAAAAGAGATAATCCCAGATAATGTGGACACAGTTTTCATTTCTTGTCACCCAATTAAACTGCAATTATCCCAAGTGCAAGAGAGGAGAAAAGTGGAAAGAATGGCCAAAGAATGGGAGAGCGGGGCTCCCTGGGTCACTCTCTAGCAGACACATTAGCCTAGATTCGCTGTGTCCTGATAAAAAGAGAGCCCCCTTTTCTTGCACTTGGCAGTGCACAGTGAGAGCCAGGCCAGCTGCAACCTGGGGCTGCACACAAGAATGTTTGTACAATGTTTGTGCATTAAAAAAAGACTCAAATGTACACAGGTCGTCGCCCTGCGATTGTGCGGCGCTCCGAGTGTCTTTCGTCAGTCACACAAAGGTTTGCGCCGTGTATATTTTTTGTTGTTATTATCATGCTAATTCCCTGCACACATTGTCAGCGGGAACAAAGGTGTATACTTTGTGAAACTTTTGTCATCGATGACTGGTCAGTGTAAGAGCTCATGGAGTGTCGTACGCAGGGGTTCAAAAAGCTTCACACAATGCCTGAAGCAGAGCCAAAAGTGCTTCAAAAGAGAACCTGAGGGCTTTCATCGTTTCCCAAAACAACGCTTAAATGATTTTTTTAGGTTTCTTTTTTTATCACTAGCAGCAAATAGGTTTTTCTGACCAAAAAAAAACTTAGATTTATATATTGAAATATTTTGTTTCTGCAGTTTCAGCTTGCATTAGCTATCTGGCTATCTATTAGCTATCTATCCAGCTAGCTAGCTCGCTATCCATTAGCAATCTATCCAGCTAGCTCACTATCTATTAGCTGGCTGGCTGGTTAGCTGGCTATATATTAGCTATCTATTAGCTAGCTATCTAGCTGGCTGGCTATCTATAAGCTATCTAATAGCTAGCTAGCTTTCTATATTTTTGAGTTATTTCGGGTTGAGTGAATGCTGGTGCGTGTGGCCTCCGCTGCTCACACACAGAAAAAACTTACCCTGTGTAAAGTGACCTTGAGAGTTTTGAAATGTGCTTATAAATCAAATGTATTATTATTATTATTATTATTATTATTATTATTATTATTATTATTATTATTATTATTATTATTATTATTATTATGGCGGAGTCTGAAAAAAGTACAGGAACGTTACTGTTTTTACCACAGAGCTTTTTATTCAAACAGATCCAAACACAGGAGAATGACGTTATTAGTATACCAGCCCAATAGTCAAAGATATTCAAATCTGGGATGAAACTGGAGTTGAACATTCAAAGTCGACAGGGGAAGTCCAGAGCCTGGAATCGAAACCTGGACCTCTGCGCGCCGTATACCATATTGAAAAGTACAATGATACCTCGGTTTTCGACCACAATCCGTCTCAGAAACCTGTTCGAAAATGGATTTGTTTAAAAACCGAAACAGCACTTTCCACTAAAAACAATGTAAAAAATCTTAATCCGTTCAAAGTCTAGAAAACAACTTTTTAACTATTTCATCGCATAACCTGGATAACAATTTAATAACAGAGCAGGTCATGTGTTTTATAAAAACAAACTTTTATTTTCACCAATTTTTAACATCCACATCAACATCTGTACATAAAAATCTCTCTATCATTCTGCCACGGGGCGTGTTGGCACCTATCCCAGCTGTCTTTGGGCAAACACAGGGCACCCTAACTTTTCAAACCATCCTCTGCTTGCTTTAAAATCATACTATTCAGGAGATCTTAACCAAATATGTCAGCATTTTGACAAAAATAAAACAACAACAATATTAATGCGTCGGTCACAATGAGACAATGAGGAAGACGTGACATCTAAGGAAGTGACGTATAAGGAAGCACAGGGTAGTCGAGTGATGCATTCAGATGCACTCTGTTTGGTTGAGACCCAAATTTCGGTTGTATACTGGGGCATAAAAAAATATGACATTTTTGGTTGAAAACCGAATGGGATGAGAACCGAGACGTTCGAAAAACCGAGGTTAGACTGTATTTTATTTTGGAGTTGGCTTCCTTTTTAGGGGAATAAACAGCTTGACAAACAGAACAGGCGTTTTTCTCAATTGTAAGTCTGGGTCTGGACTCGGCTGTCACAAAATCTAAGGAGGTGAATTCATGTCTTTTGTAATTACAGTTCTTCTTAGTAATTATCACTCGGGACAATTTATGGATTAAGCGTATTGATTTCACTTGACACTTGCCAGGACTTAATTTGAGCAGAGAAGATACATTCCTTTGGGACACATTCAGCCTGATCAAGGCTGGCTGGGCATTGAGGATGGGAGGGCCTGTTTCGACAATGTCTTTAACCTGCATCCCCTGGGAGCCTGATGTGACACTTCCAGGGTCCTGGCCTTTGCATGGCTATCAATTTGCTTGGATATTGACCTTCATCAAACAACAACAAAAAGTGCAACCTGGAGGAGCATTTCCAAATGAGCAAATTTATTAATCTTCACGCCACTGATTAGTGCTTTGAAGTGCGATTTTGAGCAGGCATGTTCCCCGCTTTGCTCTCCTTCGATAAACAAGGAGGAGGAGGAAAATGAGGGAATAAACAGATTACTTCAAATCATGAGACAAACATCTTAATGCATAGAGCGCCTGCTTTGCAGATAAGTGGCAGTCGTCGGCGGGAGAATCAGGGTTGTCGTACGAGCACGGGATCTGCGATGTTGCTGATGACAGTGAGGTGGGAAGAGCTCAACATTTAATCAATACTTTCTGTCATCTTCAGTCACTCGAATGGCAGTTTGCCCAATTGGAATCAGCGACACTGGAGAAGTTACTATGACACTCGCCATTCTGATGCTGTTCATCAAAATAATCAAATAATGCCCGCCAGCCATTAGGCAGCCACCTCCTCTTTCTTAGCCCAAAAAGAATACTTCTTCTGACAGCACACTTGCACTTGCATCGATCACACAAGTCATTCCAAAACACGCATGCGCTATCCATATGCTCCCACGAGCATCAACATTAAAAGCAGCCTCATATTTCCACGTTGTGATATACAGTAAAGTCTCGTTATATCGATATTCAAGGGAGTCCGAAAAATATCGATATAACCGGGACTATCGATATATCCGACCCTGTTTGCATGTAATTTTCTCCGTGCGTGCATAGAAATAGTATCGATATAACCGGGACTATCGATATATCCGATATCGATATAACGAGACTTTACTGTATATATATATATATATATATATATACACTTTGATCCTCTCCTCGTTCATCTAGAACTGCTTCGTGGAAGAGAGTACAGAAAGTGCTTAAGAATGAATGACTGTGTCTTTCTGTTGTCATACTGTCTTTGTGTTGTCATATTATTTGTTATTTAGTTTTTTGTTGTTCTTTTGACTTCCAGTCGGCGCCGCGAGAGTGGCTGCCATTCCAGCAGCTCATGTATTTTGTTTTTCTACTTTCATCACTTTGCTGCTGTGAAATGTACATTTCTCCATTGCGAGACTAATAAAGGCAAATGCAATCCAATCAAATACATACATGTACATATTGGTTTATATAGCGCTTTAACAACACTAACATGGAAAAAAAGACAAATGCTGCCCCTCGTGGAAAAGAAAAACATTGCCAGAGGCCATGGTCAGCGCTTTATCGGCACTCACATATTAAAAAAACAAAACCGGAACAAATTTGTGAAAGGCGCTCTACGTCATATTTTCACTTCCCAAATACAGTAAAGTCTCGTTATATCGATATCGGATATATCGATAGTCCCGGTTATATCGATATTTTTTCGGGCTCCCTTGAATATCGATATAACGAGACTTTACTGTAAATTCGTGAATGGTAGTGAATGAGTTAAAATTGTGACCAGTGTTGCGCATAAAAATCCACAGCAACCTGTTGGCATATACTTATGACCATAATTATATAAACAAAACAAAGACAGCACTGAAGCAAGTTAATATAATTCAGCCTGGTATAGAGATTTTGGTTCCACTTATTTATTTTAATGTCATCTCGAGTCAAGGCTAGAATTTTACTGTCGGGTTAAATTTAATGAAGTCCTTCTCATTTTTAAACCACACAGTCTTTTGAATATGCTGTCTGATTTGGTCTTTTCACTCTTTTCTTCGGCGAGGCATAAGCATGCTTGACCCCTAATCAGAGCTATTAAAAGGGACGCACTGTTTCAAGCCAAAAAAACCCACACAGAATGTGCTCTGTGGCATATTCACTGGCACTAGGGAAATCTGGAGGTCATAGGTAGCTAATAAGCTGGGACCGCTATCCCCGAGAACTTTTTACACAGGCGCCTTTGCTGTGCCGTGTCAACAAATCGAGGGTCGCCGGTGAAGGACGAATGCCAATGTAAAACCCGACGCGATGCGTTACGCGGCGCAGCCACAGGTTCAAGGAGACTGGATCACGTTTTGTTTGCGCCACCGCCTCGATTCAGCTTTCACATAAAGGGAGAGGAGAGTCTTTGTGGGGTTGCAGAAAACGAAGTGGAAGACGCGAGGAAGGGGTTGGGCTGGGGTGAAGAAAAGGCCTGAGTGCATCACTTTTCTATGATCCCCCAACTGAAAGTAAACGTGTATCAGAGCGATGTATCCCACAAGCGGGTCTTTTCTTCCCCAGGTCCCCGTGATGAGTTAGCAAGACCGGCAGTGATAAAAGCCGATAGGAGGGGTCGCTATCAGGTGGCGGTGGTGGTAATTACAACTCTCTATTTGGGGCTTTGCGGTGATGCCTTGGTGATAAGAGGGCGAATATAATGAGGAAGAAAAGGCCGGTGATAATGTATCTGCTAAATGGTTCCAAACAGTCTATCATGGGAAAAGTCAGAGCCTGCAGGGAGGTGGATCTCAACCAAGGATATTCACCAGCTCAACATCCAGCCCGCAAGCCCCAGCACTATCATCTAACATCAAAAATCTCACTTTTCATCAATATCAGGCATTATATATATTTTTTTTTAAACTGATCTGGGACGTTTGCTTCTATTCCCTTAGGCCCCCTCGGGAACGTGGAGATATTCAAGCAAGTTGAGATTATATTTAATATGATGACAAGCGCTGGTTTAAAGAAGAAGGTCTTATCAAGCTTCCCGAGCAGCGCATCCTTCTGTGGAGCCATTCTCCTTTGATAATGTGCTTTGAAAGTTTGTTGTACGCGCCAGCTCAGCTCCTTCATGAAGGAAATGACTATCAATCCTCTTTAGCGGCACATCACAAGTACTGACAGCGCTCGGTCCTCGGGGCCTTTTTCAGCACCATCCCGCGCCGTTGCAACATTGTGATGCAAACACACACATTCACGGACACGCCAGCGCGCACACACACACACACACACACACACACACACACACACACACACACACACACACACACACACACACACACACACACACACACACACACATACACACACACGCTCACTCACGATCATGACCACCATCAATAGTATTTACACTAATGTGATTAAGTTAATACTGCCGTCTATGAGAGGATTATTTTCTCAATTCCTCCTGATATGCGTAATATTTAGGCTGTGGTTGAGTAAATATTTTGGTTCTTCACCAAAATAATTCCCATATAGACAAAGACACGAAAGTCTGCCCCGAGGAGCAATAATGACTGTATAATTAGAATGATTAAAGAGCTGCACAACTAATTTGGCACCCGTTGAATGTGTTTGGAGAACACAACTATTCAAAATA
The DNA here is from genome assembly GCF_051943395.1 of Hippocampus bargibanti. Lineage (NCBI taxonomy): Eukaryota > Metazoa > Chordata > Actinopteri > Syngnathiformes > Syngnathidae > Hippocampus > Hippocampus bargibanti. Next base: position 22,045,047 of record NC_142741.1, read on the forward strand.
GGTCACATTTTTTTTAAATCACGGGAACATTTTAACTTTATTCACATCAATTATAGATGTGTGACTCATTTGAGGTGATGCCGAAGTCGACATTGTCTCATCGGAAATCCGATCATTATGTTGCCCTGCTCTTTAGCGTGTTTTTTTGTGTACTGTACAAAGCTGAAAAAACAAACAACCAAGTAAATAAATAAACAAGAGACAAAACGGCCTCTAATCTACACGCAGTCATCTTTAAATAGGCTCGCTTACACATTTAAACTGCTGTTTGTCATTAGCGCTTTATCAAAGGCTCACTTAAGATAAGATTCCGGAGCTAATAAGATGTGTTGGTGACTAATTGACTGTCAATACCGATCACATCGTGCAGAGCATCTTTGTCCGACATTGATGCCTTTTTTGGAGTGGAATTGAAATATTTCTAATCTTCCCATTTGTTTTGCTTTTTTTTATATTCAGGGCGGTCTTTATTTATGGCACTCTTATCTTCATGATACAATTTATTTCATCAGCTAATTATACAACTTGCCTAAATGTTTGGAACAATGTGCGGTTTATTTATTAGAATATCACGTATTCAATCTCATTATAATATTAGCCACTTTTTAAATAGAAAACTGGGCTTTATCTGCTGTAAACATGGGGCTTCAATCTTAAAGGTGTTGGCGAAAAATGGCAAAATGTTGAATGAGGTTCAAGGAGAAGACAAAATTTGTAAGATGCGGAACATTGAAAGAGAAGGATGATAGGTTCAATTTTGTGACAATGATGAAGGTAACTCAAAGGTGAAGGAAGAACATAGTTGAAGGAAATCAGATTCAAAACCAGAAAGCCTTTAATTATCCCACAATGGGAAAATTTGCAAAGGCCCTACAACTTTCCACCTTTGACCTCCCTCCTGTGGCCAAAGTTGCAAAGGGGAAAATGCAGGTAGACGATGGACCTGCAGACCAGTGTTCTGCTTCTTTACCAGCCTCTTTTGCCTCCACACACCTTCGACTTCTTTTTTCTCCAACTTCCTGCATCTTCCCGAAACAGTGATACCATTTTTAAATTCCATCAAATAAAGTATGTTTTTTTTCAACATATTTTACCATTTGTTTTGCACTAAACAAATACAACAGTGAATATATGAAGACGTGAAAAATGCAGAACAATTTAAGGAATTATTCCGTCGAGATGCATGATCTTCATGACATCTGCCCTCTGTGCCGTGTTTCAGAATCAAAATCAGAATCAGAAAGCCTTTAATCGTCCCAAAATTGGGAAATTTGCAATCTCCACCCCACCATTTTCAATTTTGCAGCAAAATTGAAAGGGTTGAGGGGGGATCAAAAGATAAAACAAAGTATTCTATGCACAAAAGAAAATGTCAGGAGACTGAAATGTACAACTGCACAAAAATATTTCATGAAAAGAACTGTACATCGTGCAAAGTATAAAAATACAGTATAAAAGTTGCGGAGTAACGTGTTTTTGGTGTGATTATAAAGATCCTTATATCTCTTTGGTATGCTTCATTTCAGAGTAATCATTGCCACGACAATTTTGAGGGACACTTTTTTTGCGCGGGAGTGATGGAAATAAAGTGTGCATGATCTTCACTCTTAATCGAGGAGAAAGTCCCCAAGGGATTGTTGTGTTGCTGCTGTCTCCCGCTAGTTATTTTTGTGATAGCGCCCCCCCCCCCCCCTGCCCCACCCATTCAAGCCTTATCCTGCTCTATGTGCTCTAAGGGTTGCTCCATCTCACAGGCTGGAGCCATACAGCTATAATTCTCACCGCGCTCACTAACTCATCTTGAATTATTGAAGAGTTATTTGCCACCTGAAAATATGAGCTTGGAAGGAAAGATAGGAAGAATGCAGGTGAGAGGAGGGTTCATGTTATTATTATTGGTTTCCCCTTTACATTTTTGGGGAGCAGAGTTTTAGTATACCTCCAAATGTATTTGTCGGTGTGTGCATGCAAAATAAAATTACTGACCAAAAATGGAAGAAAATTATTTGTCAAAAAAAAATTGGAACATCAGAGTCAAATAACAATTAAGAGTGTTTTTTTCCCTGTGAATTAAAGAAAGAGAATTGTATATCTTTATATGGCAAATTAAGAATAATTAAAAATATATTTGTGTAAAAACATCATCTTCTGAAGGATGGGGATCATTTTCTATCATATGATTTAGGAATTTGAAAACAATTAATTATGTATTTTCCTGTCTTGTGAAGGAAATTAAGTCACTCACAGAAGGAAATCGAATTTCGTGTGTGCGCACGAGTGCGTGCGTGCGTGCGTGCGTGCGTGCGTGTCTGTGTGTGTGCGCGTTTCGTGATCATGCTCTGCATCAACCTGCTCAGACAAAATAATAAAAATCATATTTTGAGAGCAGTGTTTTAAATTATTGCTAGCAAACTAGAGGATTACATTCTGGCATGTTATTTATTAAAAAAGTGCCTTTAATTGTGCATAATTATTATTTGTCATTCATTAAAATGGTTCTCCTGCAGACATTATTCCTGGTTTGTATTTTCCCATGCTCCCTGTTATTCCCTGGTAATTATTTTTCGTTTGACATATATAATAATAGCAAAAAAAGGTGCAAGAAGGAGAAAATATACCACAAACCAACAATTTACAGCACAAATCCAAGCAGATAAGTATAATAATTGCAAAGTTGTGAATCGGTTGTCTGCCCTTGGGAGGGTCTTTTGAAGTGAAAAGAGGGGAAAATGGGGAAGGGGATGTGGAGCTTGTGGGATTGATGATGGTTTGAGGAAAGTAATTAATTTCAACGAGCTCGATTAGAAACACTTGAAACCTCCTCGGTGGCTCAATACAACTCGCAAATAGAACAATATGAAAGAGTAGGTTAGTATTAAAAGGCGAGGTGGTGGGTGGGGATGGGGTGAAGCGCAGGTGAGGCCATGCGAGGTGAACAAGCGCACCAACGGTTCCACGCGTTCGTGCGTAAAATAGACTATTATGCTCGCATTAATAGAAATAAAAACGGACGCCTTTATGAAGGTGAGCGGGCTAACACCGGGTCAATTGAGCTTCTCTTTTTCAAGAAAAGAGGAAGTTAGAGGGAGGAAAAGGGGAAGGGGCGCAAAAACAGTCGATCCGCGCGGAAGGGGTTCTAGTGCGCATGCGCCACTGAGCACTTTCACTACCTGCCACACAAGCAGTATTTCACACGCGCCCACCGAGACTTGTCATCCACTTGCTTGCGCGCTACCGTTGATGCTGGATGACACCCGGAGGAAGGACAACGACGACACAAGACTGTTTTTTTTTTTCTTGCGGCTGTCGTTTTGCTCGAGCGCGGACGCGAGGATGAAGAGAATACAAGACTTTTAAGGAGTTGTCTCTTTTTGCACAATATAATCGTGGGTGAGATGAAGAATTAAAGTCACAAGTAAGTAAACGACGCCTGGCGTTTATTTTCGCAACTCAGTCAGAGCATTTATTGACGCGCGCGCATGTGCTCTTTCGTCTTTAGAGTTCTTGTGAAGTATGTCCAAACCGATGGATCACGTAAAACGCCCGATGAACGCCTTCATGGTGTGGTCCAGAGCCCAGCGGAGAAAAATGGCCCAGGAGAACCCTAAAATGCACAACTCGGAAATCAGCAAGCGGTTAGGTGCGGAGTGGAAACTTCTGACCGAGTCCGAAAAGAGGCCCTTTATCGACGAAGCCAAGCGTCTGCGGGCTATGCACATGAAGGAACACCCCGACTACAAGTACCGACCCCGGCGGAAGCCCAAGACCCTGATGAAAAAGGACAAGTTTTCATTCCCGGTGCCCTACAACCTCGGGGAGCACGAGGCGCTCAAAGTTAGCGGCCTCTCCGCTGGTGCGCTGCCCGAGAGTATCATCTGCAATCCGGACAAAGCGGCGGCGGCGGCTGCGGCCGCGGCGGCTCGGGTCTTCTTCAACCCGTCCATGTCCACGAACCCTTACTCCTTTTTTGACCTGGGCTCTAAGATGAGCGAGCTCTCGCCGCACTCGTTCCCGTACGCGTCCCCGCTGGGCTACCCGCCGAGCGCCGCTGGTGCTTTCGCGGGGGCCGGCGGGGCCGGCGTGGGTGGCGGGACTCATACCCACTCTCACCCGTCCCCCGGGAACCCCGGCTACATGATCCCTTGCAACTGCACGGCGTGGCCCTCCACCGGACTCCAGCCGCCCCTCGCCTACATCCTCCTCCCCGGAATGGGGAAACCTCAACTCGAACCTTATCCCGCTTACGCGGCGGCGTTATGATCCACCCCACGCGAGAATTAAAAACAAACAAACAATTGATGCACTAGTTTGATTCATGCATGCACAAACTCGAACATGTGATGACGTGTGCACATATCACACGTGTATGGATGATTTCATTGATTGAAGGTCTCCGTGAGAACTCACCAAACTTCAGCCAATCGCCGACGAATGAACGGTGCTTATAGCACCTGATGGATCCGAGACTGCCCCACGGTGCATGGGTCCACCATGGAAGCATTGTGACACACCTACAAAAGAAACAAACAAAAACATGTACAAAAAAGTCAGTTTATTTAGTGTTCTAAGGCATCCACGCTGGGACATTTCACTCGCATTATCTGGACATTTCGAGCAGGGGTGGGGAATCGCTGCAGTTTTTATAAAATCCTACTAAATTTATAATTAAATACAACGGCGTAATTATTTATTCTTCTATATTCTGCAGTTAGATTTATTTGAACTTTTTTTTAAATCACAGTTCCTTTTTGTTTTGGGATGCATGATTCAATTTTCATCCATCCATGGCCCTTTTATGGCCCACGGGCCTTGGAGTCCCCATCTCGGATTTAAAGTTTTTTAATGCATTTTCTAGTCGTCTGTAATATTTATTGTTTTAGTGGGATCTATGGTGAGCAAATAAAAAAAGACAAAAGTGAATTTGCACAAGAAGACGTACCGCTAATTAATTTGTACAAATTCCAACATCATTTCAAGCACCCAAGGGTGCTTGAAATGATGAAAATTCCTCTCGTGTCATGCAGGGATTTCAAGAAAACGATTTTCTTTAAAAAACCGACTCTCAACAAATGTGTCTCTTTGTGTGTCACCTGTTGAGAAATAGTCGCGGGAACAATAATAATAACAATGAAAAAGAATAGGATACAAAATTAATCGGATTATAGTTTTTGATGTGACAAACGTCATTTTCTCCTTTCTGTGCAGTCCTGGTGAAATGTAAAAAAACAAACAAAAAAAAAAACAACCTCCTCCTTCAAAACGGCCGCTTTTGTCCGATGTCACCGAGAGTGTATTTAAAATAGATGCAGCGCCTCATAGTGCATTGATAATCTGAATTAAAAAGAGGACATGAACAACCTATTGATCACCATGTGTTCTCAATGTATTTGTGTGTGATGAATTTCAATCCGGGAGCCCCTTTTTTACTAGATTACACTGGGAGATTGATTCATAAGGATCGGTGCGATTATGCAAAACTAATTTGGACAGTCCAGGGATAATTATCTCCGTCGCGGTTAATTAAACCCTTTGAATGGAGCTCAGCGTTTGCAACACTCGTGGAACTTCCTCCTTAGGGGGGGGGGGGGGGGGGGGGGGGCGTCGGGGACGGGGGGCGGGGGGGGGGGTGGCAGCCCACCCATTCCACCACCATCCAAAGAACGGGCAAAGTGACCTCGTGGTAGGAAGAAAAAAAAAAACACAAAATGTATTAAAATAACTGTATTTAAGAACACTTTGAATGATAATTTAATTTTACTGCACTGTTGTTTAGTGTGATTGTTAAATGATTTACTATAGAAATCAATTGCATTAAAATACATCTTCTTATACTTTTTATGTCTTATCTTTAAAGCGGAGGAAATGTAACCCACCACCTCCTTTTTTTTGTTAATTCCTTTTCTCTTCTCTGGGAGCGTTTAGACGGTCGAGGGGGTTTTGTTTGCGCACAAAACGCCGGTTGGAAGGTTTTGTGCGAGCGTTGTTTGTTGAAGTGGAGCTCGGAGAAAAGCGGCCGCTTTCGTTCATTGTGATGAAAGCAATCAGTGGTATTTGGAAAACTGTTAGCATTGTGCACTTCTTCTGTGTCCATTGTGCAGGATTTCTTTTCACAAGGCTCCCCCTTCTCTCCCTCCTTCCCACCGTCTCTCTCTCTCTCTCTCTCTCTCTCTCTCTCTCTCTCTCTCTCTCTCTCTCTCTCTCTCTCTCTCTCTCTCCTCTCTCTCTCCCACGACCCCCCTTCTTCCTGTCAAGCGATCCAGCTGGACCTAGTGAATAGCGGTGCAATGTGTACACGCTTTGTCCCCGCAAGCCCTTCAAGTAGCCCACACTGAATGGAGTGAGTTGACACTGCATGACAGTGAAACAACATAATAAAAAATACATGAGCAAGTGAATAGGAGCAGGCGCATAAATAAATAAAATGGGTGGCCAAAACTGGATAAACGGAATGACAAAACGGTGAAAGATGGTAGGGGTGAACAAAAAAGATATTTAACATGCCAGATTAGCATCAGAATGCAATCTACAAACCAGAACAATTGATGAATAGCTTTTGAATAGATGGCCTATGTTTTCTCTACTAAGACGGCCCCTGAATGAGGAAAGGTGGAGATGCAACTCTGGAAAGAGGTGGAAGAAGAAAAGGCTTTCCTATTAAAACGTTTTTCAGCCTTGGTTCCAAGGTCTTAAAGTGAATAAGAGGGAAGGCTGGGGATGTCAGCATCTCAACAAAGGGGTTCATACACATAAGAAAATGATCGTTTATAAAAATTAATGACAAGACCAAGTGGTATTTTTTGGGGTATAAAAAACGATAACATGGATTGTGACCAGGTTTTTTACAGGTGTGTAAACAAGTTAAGTAAAATGAAAATAGACAGTTATGAGAATAAAGTGTTTATATTATGCATGGGGATATAGTTCAGTGACAATCATATTGCACCACTGGAAGGGGAAAAAGTTGTAATGCTACAATAATAGAGCCACAGCATCATGCCCCCCCAGACACCACACCTTCACTCCCACACAATCAAGAATTCCTGGAAGAATTCTTCCAGAATCACCCACAGTTCCATTTGTGCAGCCATCTTATCTGTCTTCAATAAGGATCCTGCGGAACTTGGACATGATGTTCTTCCCAGCCAGGAACTGTCAGAAGCTCATTGCATTGCGAGCAAATGCATTGTCATCTCGAAGCACTTCCAAGTTGTCCTGCCACAATTCCCGCCTCTTCTCATACATTGAATGAAGGAAACGTCACTCTTTCTATACACACTAGTCCACGCATGAGGGGAAACGTAGTTTGGATTTCAAATATGGTCAAACTTTTTTTTGTGACGCTCGTCTGAGAACTTTCCTGACACACTTCAGATGTGGTAAGTGTTATAACAGATATAAAGTACCATGTGTGAGAATAAAATTGCAATTTTATGAGCATTGCATTGCCTCACAAGGTTGAGAGTCTTGTCCTGAGAAGAATTATTACTTAGTAAATAAAGTGCTTTTTTTTCAAAAAAAAAAGCAGCAATGATAAGAAATACATTATGAAATTCCAAGAGTAATCTAAGGGGATGGACAATAAAGTTGCATGAATGCAGGAATAGAATGTATTTATTATTATTATAATTTTTTTTGCAATGCAATTTTAAGAAAATAAAGCTGCAATATGTGCAGAGAAGTGTTTACAAAACAGTTGGTGGAGCAAAACGGATGTTATGAAGGAAAAGTGCATGAGAAGTCTGATAATATGAGAATCATTTCACACAAAAGGAGAACACTGTTATTTTATTTGAGGGGTGATAACTAAAAGAAATAAAATGTGAATGCAATAAAAAAAAGCCAGATAAGTCAGTAGTAAGGTTAAGAGAAGAAAGCAACAACAGTATGAGAGTTAATCTGTAACGTTAATTGAAGAAAAAAAAATCAGGGCATGAAAAATGTTAGAGAATTACAGGAGTTAAGTACCATTTTTAAGGGAAAAGAATAAAGTGCAATAATAGTTTCAAGTTGCAATGGCAAGAAAAACTTTGAAATATCAAATTTACATGAAATAAATAGCAATGGTATAAGATTTTTTTTGTAAGGACAAAAGTCACGATTCTACAAATAAAATATAACATCACTAGCATATACAATTTTAATATTACCTGAAAGAAGTAATAAGGGTACAAGAACAATGGTGTACTACTCAAGGAATAAAGAGGGGAAACACATTTTCGTGAAGGAACCGAGAGACAATGTAATGGGAAAAAAATGGAACAAGGGAAACATTAATTAATATTAATAAGAAATCAGTAAAAACCAAAACTCCATATTGAAATGTGGAATTGATCTTTTCAGAAAAAGTTAAGGGTAGTTTTTTTCTTGAAAAATATACTACTAAATTGAACAGGACCAGATTTATATTTTTAACAGTTTTTAACACGGATATAAAAATAATTGCAGAAAAAATCTGGTGCCTCCCAAAATAAAGATATAGTAATCAAAGAAATAAATCACATTTCAAAAAAAAGTTGCAATGTTTTGGAACTAAACTGTTAAAAAGCTTCATTATATCTGCATAATTTTAAAAAGTTAGATTTTTGTTCAAAAAAGTCATAAGGTTACAGTAAAAAAGACGTCAGGTCATAAAAATCAAGATGAATTACACAAATAATTCATATTCTCAAGTACAATATGCTAACATTCTACGCAGGCTTCACAACAGGTTACACGTTTACTCCTATTTTTTACATCTATGAGAATTTCATTTCAATGCAATCTTCCTTCTTTTTTTCTATCTTGTCAGTGTGACCCCGATAACGCTGTGACACCGGAGAAAAAGGCACAGCCAAAATGATTTTGACATCACTATTCACTTACCTTGAGCCCTATCAAAATCATTTTGGATCTTGTTTGCTTTCTTTTTTTTCTTTTTGAAAAGAGGCAACAAATGATTGAACTGGAATTGATTTTTTTTGCACATTTAATCACTGTGTGTGCAACTGTGTGTGTGTTTGAATGGGCAACTGGCCCTGATGTGAAGATGGTGAACATTGAAGGAACTCAAGTGGTTGCTCTATACCGGAGGAAATGATTCAGTTTTCCGATTGAAAGTCCATTTTTATGCCTGACCTTCCAGCAATGAGTGCATTTGCTTTTCTTGCATCGGGGAGAGCGTCAAGGTTGGATTGATGAGAGAGGGGGAGGAAACACATTTAGTCACGTCACCACAGGAGGGTTGTTAATATATTTTTTTAATGCTGAATGTTTTAATTGCCTCCATGACAATACAGTTAAAGGGCTGAAAACATTTGCTTTGACATGTGTCCTCATTTAAACGGGAAAATGGGTCTTCAAAGGAACGCGTCACTCTTCCCACAGGCCACAGCATTTTGTACACGAATGAAATCTAATAGAAAGATTTGTCTTTAAAAACTGCTTCTGAGCTAATAATTGCAAATTTTAACGAACTCGCTAATGTCAGATGGTTTGGATTATACTTATTCAGCTAGATGAGACCGGCAAGAAATGAATAACAGCGTTCAACTTTGAGCATGATGCAGGACAGTTCTTCGGGCTAGCTCATTATGCAATTCTTATGGAAAAAAAACCCCAGAAGAACAAAAAAATGCTGGTGATATGCAACAGCCATCTGTTCGACTGACCTATTGTTTATTCTGAATCATTTGAGTATTGCTTCCAGAGATATTCAAATCATCAGAGTCCAAGAAAACCCGGCACGCCAATGTGATCACAATCAAAATAATACTTATAAATGTTTTTTGCAAAAGGTAAAAATGCATGTAACCATGATACAAAAGGCTCTCTGTATGAATTAAAAAAAAAGAAAGAAATAAAGGGGAAAAAAAATCTCCCATTCCGATGCCCTAAAATGATTTGATGTCAAAGCCTTCTACGTTTGCCTGTAAAACATTTGTCTGAGTGAGATTAGCCAAATTAACATCCACATGTATCAGTAGTTCAAGCATGTTGACCTCAGATGAAGACACAATGGCTTCCCATCCTCTAATTCGCCCTAGGGCCGCCCCACCAGCATGTGGATTATCACCTGACTTCAATGGCTTCAGATGGATCGTTTTAGGATTTTTCCCCCCTATCCGCATACATGAATAAAACATCAATAGGTCTCTTTGAGGATATTTCATCTATTTGTTTGCGCACGCTCACCTGGTTGTCGGTACACATGTGTGTACGTGTGTGTGCACAGACAGACTGTGAAGAAGCTCAAAGAGTGTGATCACTGACTTCTTCCAGCTCATTTTAGCCAAATCAAAGTGTGAAAAGTCTCTCCTGCAGCAATATCTCCATCATCTGCTCAGGTCAATAATATTTATGAAGGCTCTGTGTCATATTACCTGTAATCTTCACGCTATGAACTGCTGTATTTCTGACTTTTTCCGCGCTCCTAGGAGGGAAGGCGAAGCAGGGGTTAAAAAAATGAAAAAGAAATCCAAATTATCTTGCATTGCACCTTTACCACTACAGCCCAACATGGCAAATGGAAGCCTGCCATGGGTACATGTCGCTGTGCCCAAGGTCACAGGCAGAAATGAGGAATGTCTGTGTACTCAACAAGACCTTCTCACACTCAAAACATGTCACACAGTCTCTGAAATCTGACTATGCCTTCAAGACGTTTGTTTGAAAGTATTTAATACAATAAGTGGAGAGAGATCAGAGGGCAAATTCTTGAATTTTGCTAGAAAGCACAAACAGGTGGTCTTTGGAGAGTCCTTCCGGAAAGCGGCCATATCAACCAAATTTGTACGCATGTTGGAAAGAAAGTACAGTAAAGTCTCGTTATATCGATATTCTCGGGAGTCTGAAAAAATATCGATATAACCGGACTATCGATATATCCGATCCTGCGGCATGTAAATTTTCTCCTTGCGTTCATAGAAATAGTATCGTAATAAGCAGTACTATCGATATAACCGATATCGATATAACAAGACTTTACAGTGCCATCGTCGATCATGATATTCTTGTGCTTTCACAACAGCTGCTTTGCTAACGATGATGAAACGTAATGTCCGTGCTACTCATGTTAGGTAACGCACACTTTAGGAACGTCTGAAAAAGACACATTGGCACTGATTTTGATTTTTTGCACTCATTTGAGATGGACAACCATTACCATGTGCTACTGTTTTAACTCACTCATAAATTGTGTACTTCCGACTTATCATATTAAATAAATGTTCAGTACAAAAACACCTAAAACATGACAAGAACCAAGGCTAAGGAATTGCACTATCGATATTTTTCCCTGACAAGGCTGGCGGGTTGTCAAACAGGACATGAAGGTAGCTGGTGTGAGAGAAGAGGATGCACAAAACTGGGTTAGATGGAGCACACTGATTTGCTGTGGCGACCCCTGAAGGGAAAAGCCGAAAGGAAAAGAAGAAGAGGCGGGTGACCTTGGGCCTCATCTTCCAATTCCTTAATTTAGAATTGTAGTCAGTATAGGTTTATAAAACACGACTTAGACAAAAAAAGATGGAAAATGTTTCCTCAGCCGTCATCTGTACTACTTTGAAGGTGACTGACGTTTCGTTCCACAGCCAGGGATAGAACTATAGGGGTAATCAGAGTGGAGATGTAATCAGATTGAAAAAGGAGGTGATATCAGAGCCAGGGATAGAACAATATAAGTAGTCAGATTGGCTTCAGGGAGTGGTCCCCTGCTCCCCCAACCTTAAATCAGTTTTCATCAATTTAGGGATATAGGGCCAGGGTTACCAGCACAACTTTAGTTCGCTGACGAAGCTCTTCGGATGAGGAGCGAAACGTCGGACACCTTTAAAGAAGTACACATGATGGCTGAAGAAACCTTTTCCTCAATGGCCCACTCCTGTATGACTGAGAGCCTACCGAGATGTAGCAAAAATGATTAATGGAACTCTCAGGTTTTATTATAATCGACAAAACATTCGCACCAATACAATAATAAGTGTGGAAATGTGTTTGCTTCAGCATTTTTGTTCATGATTGGTCATAATTTTGGCATATGCAACACAGTGGTCTTCTATTTAGGAGTGTGAATAAAAAGTGGTTACATTGTCATTAAAATGTAATTGTAAACTTAATATACAATTACCCTGGACATTGCTGTCCATCGTGTCGTCAACTGCCCCTGCACCTTTCGCTTTGCTGAGGTCTCACCAGATAGCAAATTTTCCCTCTGAGTGTTTTTGATTGAATTCGAAGCTTCAAATGTATTCAGATTTAAGGTTTCCATTGAGTTGCATATAGCAGAGTGGGCCACATCTAATGGATTCCTTTGTTAATTGTGGTGTTATTTCATCATCTCTTAATATTTGACTAACGAGTAATGCTGTGCTACATAATGGTGATACCCACAGGATAGTTTTTTTTAATTGTTATATTTAGTTTTTTTATGTCTCAGCTGTCAATTTGCATTTTTATAAAATTATTTTACTGTGAAAATGGCACAAAATTTTCTCATGTCAAATGCGGCCTAATACAACCACACCGACAAGAAGAAAATTGATTTTTTTTAAGTACGGCAAAACAAAAAACATGTAGAAATATATATTTTTTTCAAGTCAATGATATGCATATTATTTATTATTTTTGTTAGCCGTCACTAAGAAATTCAACATAATTGAAGACTAACAAATTAATAAGGGTCTTCCCAAGTCCCTGCAGAGACTCTCTAGCTCCCACTGCTGTCAAATTAAGCTCACTACAGTTATAAAAAATCTATTCAGCCATTTAAGATCAGGCATGGCATAGTACTACTTAGATTTAAATGCAAACAATTGAAGGGGGAAAAAAAACTCCACCGTGAGAGGTTCAATAGAATATTGTGACAAAAGTTTTTGAAAAGACTCTATAGCCTCTTGATAGCCACTCAAATCATGAAGTTAATACGAAAAAAAAAGAAGAGAGCGGGAGCCATAAAATTATTCAGTGTATCCATCAATAAATTAGAATAATGTCATGCGAGAAGACCTAAAAAAATGTTGCTTAAACAGATGTGACATATTTTTGTTCCATTTCCAAATGACCGCTGGCAGAGATTGCCAGCGTTGGTATTAATTCTCAGGTTTTCGAGGAGGAGGACGAGGAGGAGGGAGTATATAAATATATATATTTATCATGAGAAGAAATAATGAAGTTGAAGAGCCGATGCCCCGAGGAGCAGTCGCAAAGAATTATATCTTTCTTAAACACAGGACACAGGCAAAAAGATAAGTACCTGTCACTTGGCGCACTTCTCTGCGTCGTGTGCCTATCAAAGCGGGAGATTATTTTGCCCATTACAGCAAAAAGATCTGGGGGGGTTCCAAGACTGCACCTTTAATGACAACACATCACCGAGTGAGCGAGTGAGTGAGCCCTTCATGCCGGTGGTAGGTAGGCACCATATTGCTCACTCCTTAAAGAAGAACTATTGCCAACATTCATTCACAGAGATTATTTATTTGCTTTTTTTAACAGGATTACAGGAGTGCAGCGCGTGCATTGTAATATCGCACTTTAGCAGTCAAATGCTTGCAGACTTGTTGTAATTAACAGAATAGATGGGTGCCAAATGATATGGTTGCGCACCAGTCTTACTGTAAGTCTCTTTATGAGAGACACGACTAAACTTCATGTCATACTGCTATTAAGTATTAAGCACTTTCTTAATGCGCTGAAACAACTGAGATCACGGACATACACACATGCGCGCGCACACAAATGAAAAAAAAATAAAAAAATACGTCTGCAGCATACATTTTTTAGCTTGGATCATGAGGTGCATTCTCCAAAAGTGGAAATAAATGGTTGTGGATCGTGGGTGACAAGACTGGGTGATTTCCCCCTTCTTTGAAAAGCTCAAGTGTCATCAAGGCGACACAATTTGATGACGGCATGAGGATGGAGGTGATGACGAGCTGCGTTGGACCTGGAAGTATCTTCTGGAAGTGCAATGAGATGTAGCAGAGCTATCTGGGCAAATATTTGGGACCCCAGAGTGGACTAATATGAAGGAGATGTTTTATAGTTTGGATTAAAATCATGTTTTGGGTGGGACACCTCCAAAAGTTGTATCCCTTTAATTTTTTACTTTGAATGTGTCATTTTGATTTTACCCGTGTGTGTGTTACAGTCAATGTAAGTAAAGAGGTTTTATTTATTTATTTATTTATTTATTTATTTATTTATTTATTTATTTGTGATGCATTTATGTATTTTACATATTTTATTTATTATTTATTTATGTATTTATTTATTGTAAAACAGATTTATTAGGGAACTTTCAACCTCTTTTTACTGGCTTTTATCTGTCATACCTATTAAATTGAGACATTGGGTATTACCATATTTTCCGGTCTATAAGTCACACCAAAAAGTCTTGATTTTCTTCCAGAGATGATCCGGCGCCTTATCTGCAGGTGCACCTTATATGTGAAGTAACATTGAGCTACAATATATATCGCAACTGCAGTAAACAGCAACGACTCCATTCCCACCCGTAGAAGAAGTAGTGCATCACCCTAGCCTAGCCTCTACTGTACCACCATATAATGTGGTGAGCCTTATATTTGGAACATTTGTGTATATTTATAGATTATATTTGGAATACCTTTTGAATGTGCATCTTATAGTCCGGTGCGCATTATATACAGTATGGGAAAAGTTTAAAAATATACCACTCATTGGAGTTGCGTCTTATACTCAAGTGTTCCTTATACACTGGAAAATATTGTAGTTTTATTTTTCCATTACATTGTTTTCATTTCATTTCTCATATTAATCTCAATTATTTTTACAAGTTTGGCATTCCAAATCTAAATATGAACTAGCAACACAGACCGGATTATACATTATGGACTTACGTTTTGTAATAAATAAATGCCATGTCAATGAACTGAGCTTTATTACCCGATAGCGTTGTATTGTTAACAAAGCAAAAACAACCAAACAATAATTCAGGGTAGCATCGAATAGAATTAAAAAGAACATTCAGCATATGAAGTATCTCAGAACATGCCGCACACAATGGGTCATTAGTTCTACTGATGAAGAAGCATGACTTATACCTTGATTGGGAGTTAATGCAAAGTGTCCTTAGAACCAACCAATTATGAATGGTCAGAGCATTCATCACAAGCAGGTTACCTAGACAGTCTACATATTCATATTGAGACAATTTATCACACTGTGTTTTGTTCATATTGTGTTTACAGTTATTGGTCAGATAAAGTGGATTTACAATTCTGCATGGTCAAATTTGCATGACTTGTGTGTATGACAATATGTTATAAAATGACAATGTATGTTTCTGTTTACTAAAAAAATATGCGGGATCATCTCTATGGGGGAAAACAATTCCAAAGAAGACAACTGAAGGTAAAATGCGGATGTTATTTTTGAGCACTTTACCTACAGAGTCAATGACGACATTTTTAATTAAAATGTATCTTCTAAACCTATTCGACATTTCTTTAAATAAGAGATTTCACAAGGATATAAAAAATTGTATGCATGCATAAATATATTGGGTTAAAGTTACATTTTTAATACACAAATTAATTATAGAGGAGTATAATACAGTTCTTATGCATTTTTCCAACCCAAACTCCTTAATTACTACCAAGCGTCACAATGAGAAATGACTCAAATTCAAAGTTTTCCTTTCCTACACAAACCCATTTCATTTGTATCGCAGCACTTTCAGTTTAAGAACAACAGAAAATAGTTTCATAGACCGTCCATGGTATCTCAAAATCTGAAATCTACAACTAAGGTTGCACAGTTCTAAAATGGACTGAAACGAGTGACAAAAAGCACACGGAAATCACTGCTTACCATTCATCTGAGGGGTTTATGTTACACCTTTCGGCCAAGATGGCTGATATTGTTGAGGTCAAAAGAGGTGTGAGATACTTGCTTCTTGTGAACAAGGTGCTCGGTCCAGCCTCGTTAGCATTAGAAGTTTGAGTTAACTGGTGTCAAAGGTTCTACAGGTGGCTATTTGTTATCGGGGCTCATGTGTTTTACAGATTTTCAGATCACTGCTAAACTACTACAGTATTGTTCACGAGAGACAATATTTATTTAGCTTCAGATTTGTCCACGCTATTAAATATGAGGGTGTCACAAACTAATAACTGTTGAGGGTTGCTATCATGTGGCACGTTGACAGCTAAAGCATTTTTAGCAAGTAAACTGGGGCAATTGGAACTGAACAAGCTGAAAATAGGACAACACCATATATGTTTTTCCCCTTCCAAAGAGATGTAAGCCACACAAGCACTCACAAGAGACATAAATTGACTTGAATGTCGAAAAAGCAAACAAATATCAATAACAAGGCAGCAATGTGTAAAAATATACATAGCTAACACACAGCAAGAAGAGATTTATGTATGTAGGGCGCTAAAAATGAGACACAGTCGACGTCTGGTGCTGTCAGGCTCGTTTCCGTGTTGCGTCATTCACCATGGCAGTGTACAGTGAGGCCAAATATGGCAGAGGGCTCTATTTTGCGTAGCTCCTGCGCCGTGATCCGGAATTGTTGGATGTTTGTAAACAAGTAGAACATATTTCCCCCCTCTTAATTTGATGCTCAATGCATCCTGACAGTTAATTCCTTTCAGGTAGCGTTAAGATCCCGTGTCACATGTCAGTTCCTTTTCAGGGCAAAACAGGCAAAAAGGAAGTCCAAGATGGCGCTCTAGTATGCACCTGTCAGCAAGTGCTCTCACGAGCCGTGCTTTTTTTGTTTTCTTTTGTCACTTTGTGTCTTTGTGTGTATTATTTGTGTGGTACTGATACAGATTGTTTTTCAGCATTTTTGGCCACGACATTCACCAAGTAGGAGACTGTGCTGAGCGGTTGCACCTTTTCGGCAACATTAATATGCCAGCACTGTTTTTGATTGGGAGAAAGGTCGGTGCCATTTAACTTAACATCGCTGGACAGCTCTGGGGCGTTTGTGCTTTTTTGTACCCTTAATGGGCAGCATTTTCACAGTCCCGCTTTGTTCAGCGGAAAGGTCGGTGCTGTTTGACAGTCTGCGGCTGGTTGGATGCATGGCTTGAGGAGCCCGCAATGAGAAGAAAGGAGCGTCAGCGCAGATCGCTGATGCGTATATGGAACTGTCGCGGCTTGGAAATGAAGCGGATTTACTTGGGGTGGGTGATGTGAGACAGTCTCTTCTCGTCAATGGATGTTATAACTTTGTGTTTGCTTTCAACATTTAACTTGTCGAAGATGTGCACATTTCACCATGATGTCCCCGATCCACTGGTGAAAAGGATGCTTCGATCCTCTCCTCTTTCATCTAGAACTGCTTCATACAACAAAAAGGGTGCAAAATGTGCTTAGGATTGAATGATATGTTATTTTGTTCTATTGACGTCAAGATGGTGCCGTGAGAGTGGCTGCCTTTCCAGGAGCTCCTGTTTTTTGTCTTTCTACTTCTTCCTTTTCTTTCCTCTTCCTTCCTTAAATTTGCTGCTTTGAAATGTAAATGTATCCACTGTGACACTAATAAAGGCAATCTAAACCAGTCCAATCCAAAATTAGTTGACTCGTGAGATGCTCATAAGTCTCTGTCGCCTCTCGCCGCAGTGTAATATTATCGTGCGGGTCTGACCCAAGCTCACCTTATTGGTGTGCAGCCAGGATGCCAAGCGGTGAAGAATGACCATTTGTGAATGTGGAGCATGTAAAGCTACAGCCTGTGGCACTTTAGCGAGGTAACATGAACACTTGGAATGGGATACTGAGACAAAGCTGATTGTGCCTCCGAAATCGCAGAGTGGCTCCCGGGCTGACATTCAAAACACAACGCCACCAAACAAAAAAAAAAAAGAACATGTTAAATGTAGAAAAGCCAAGCAGGTGGCTCAAAGCGAAACCTGAAATTCAACTTCCTGGCGACGGCGGATGACCCAAATTTCCTGGCCCCTTCTTCTCCTGTACGTGCTTGTGCAAGCCCGGGCCCTGGGGTGACAGATCCCTTACACAAGGTTTGCCAGTGCATTTACATGCAAGCATGCTTAATGAGAGATCAACAGCAGCAAAGCGCCTTGAATATAAAGCTTTCTTGTAAAAATAATGAGCGAGCGATTGATCCGTAGTCAAACAAGCCGGTTTGCTGGTCTAATACCAAAGGCAGATTACAGCCTTTGCCAAAAGTGCCCTGGCGTGCGACGACTTTCCCTTCCAGGGTCCTCAAATTTGTCATCACATTAGCACATGGTCAAGGAGTACATCCGAGCACTAATCTGCTTTCCTGCACAATTAGTCTTCTTGAAGAAGGCTGCAGACTGACAGCCAGAGGGGTTAAGGGGGGGGGGGGGGATCACTGGGTTTCACACAAAAAAAAATGGATGGATTATTTACAGCCAGTCCAATGTAACAGTCCGAGGTTATTCCCTTTGCCCCTCACTGAGCAAGTCGCTTGCATTGAGAAAGCCTTACAAAAGAGGTTTTAGTGAAATGGGGTGGGTGGCACTCACAGTTACTGTCGGTGTGTTTTAGCGGAAAAGAGCAGCCGATGGAGGACAGGCAACTTTTTCGTGAATAAAATATGAGATAATTTCATTTCAGACTATGGGCAAAGACGGAGAACAAAATAGCAGGAGGGATGGAGAAAAGAAGAGTTTTTTTTGTGTGAAAAGAATAAGAAGAATTCAGTGCTGCTTCTTGCAAGGGAGGAAATAAAAAAAACACATTGATGACACCCAATTCCATTCTTCCAGTCTCCCCTTTCTCTGCTCTTCGCCTCGCAGCACGGCGGGCTAAGCTGGGAGCTGTAATGTCATTAAATTGCAAATGCTTTTTTTTTCATTTCCGACACACACTGTTTACTTATCTGGCAAAAACATATGTTGGAAGGAATCCGTTAAATTCTGCCCATTGCCTTGGGTGAAAGTGCAATAGAAACGGGCCCACTGAGCTCCTTCTGTCGTCTCCTTTTAGCACTTTGCCTTATCTACAAGGCTGCTTAGCAGCAAACCGGTGAGTTCAATGAAAAATGAAGATACAGAGCGAGATTGGGGAAGAACAGTGAGGGGAAAAATGCTTGGAGAGAGGGTCATCCCATTCCTCTCCATCTGCATAAATGACTATTTTTAAGGCATCTCGGGCGTCTGTATATTTTTCTCACTCTGCCACACATTTAATTTCACGCCCCGTGTTCTGAATATGCTTAAATGCATATCTCTGATGCACCTTTAAGCCAGAGGAAAGAGGATGGGGTGGTGTAGGGGGGGTGGCGTCGGCGACGGTGGCAGGGAGGATACGAGAGCAAAATTAAAGATAAAATGGTGTGATTTGCACTACAAGTCTATTACTTTATGGCATTTACATATAGTTTACCTCTGCAATTCCAAGATCCCCCCCCCTCCAAACACACACCATGTCACTTTGCTATCAGTATAGTTGGATAGTTGGGCATGTATAAATATGTATAAATCTTTGTTAAGCGGGGGGAAAAATAGAAAGTTTCAAGGGTGCACTTTCTTGCCTCAACTTCTTCCACTCAGTGCTGTGACGTTGTCAGCAGACCCGCTGGGAGTGTTCCAGCCCCAACAAAGACCCATGAGGCTTCAAGCACTTTGTTCACCATGAGCCCCTGCCACCCGCCCCCTGCCACAAACCCTCCAAGGAGGGTCGCACGGCGGGAAAAAAAAAAGGAAAACGATGCTGTTTAATATTAATTCTTCGCATTTGTGGATGAAACATATGGGAGACACGCTGAGGTTTTAAATGTTTTTGGATTTGATGGAGCAAATGTTTCCTTTCGTGGCCCATAGGGCATTGTGGTTGCTCACCACAGCCTTATCATGTGTGTGTGTGTGTGTGCGTGTGTCGCCCTGTCACATGGATGTGTCATGCAGACCTCCAGTGTTGTGATGATTAGCGTTAGCAATAGCAAGTCTCTTGCCTCTGTGCTATCAGGTGCTATGGCGCCAAATACTTTTAAACCCCGCCCCTTTCAAACATTGAGAATTGGCCGGGAGGAGAGTAGAAGAGGGACAGATAGAGAGACTATTCAGGGCACGATTCCTTCCCCTCATTGTCTGGCCATTTCGATTTGAATGCGCACACTCAAAAGCCGATGAAGGAAGCGCTTCAGCATTGTTGCCTTTCTCTCTCTCTGCGCTCTTTTCTATTTGCAATTAAATACATTTCACATGGAACAACTGTACGAAGCACAATGCCGATAAGGGGAGAGACGGGAAGCGAGGGGGTGAATTCCATTGCCCTTAACCTCGTTTGTAATGCCTTTGCAAATTTGGAGGGCTCTTATTGTAAAAAGTAGGCAATCAAAACAGAGAATTTGAATAGAAAATGCCATACAGCTAAAAGCATTGCTTCAATGAAAATTAAATTGGTTTTAGAATTCTCTTCTTTCAAAGAAAATGCAACCTTAGTGTTTCGGTTCAAGGGCTTTATATCTAACATTGTGCTCAGAAAAGGGACATAATACACACACACAAACACACGCACGCACACACACACACACACACACACGCACACACACACACACACACAAACACACACACACACACACACACACAGATACACACACACGCACACACACACGATACACACACAGGTCCCAAGCATGGGATGCGATCAGTCAATTAGAATTAATGTCATCTGGTCATTTACAGCTAAACACCCTCCACATTGCATTGTGTTTGCTTTGTGTGCATGGCATCAACTGCAAAACCAATCTCATCCCACAGACATGGCATTTTTTAAGGATTTGAACGCTGTAAATAACTCCCAACCCCTCTCTTACGAGGTTTACCCCTGCAGCACTTTGTAACTTATCGGGGCCTCCTTGTGCTTCCTCTAATGCCGGCATTATGCTCAAATGTAAATGGATAAAGCTTCCAGAGCGGTGGGCGGGAATGACTAAAAAAAACGAAAGACTCACTTAAGGGGACTAGCCAATACAGAAAAATAAAGTAGAAATATGATTTTATTTTATTCTAAATACAATACACAGCATTGATCTGCTATAATAATATTGTTCTTTTTTGTCACACACATTTTGATTGTTATTTTACATTGAAATAAGATTGCCCCGGCCATTTTGAAACTGGCATAATCGGTCAATTCATTGACTATTGACCACGTGGACATGATTCTCTTATTGATTGTCTCAAAGCCGAAGAGGCCAAATTGAGTGCACTACATGGTTGTAACCGACCGACAAGGCACTGTTGACTCACTGTTTCCTAGTTTTTCACTTGAGGAAGAAAGTTATTTTGAGACACTGGTGCAAAAAGAAGACCTCTAAATATTGTGTCACAATCTCTGCTCTTGCATCCCAATTTAGAAATATAATATAGCCTACACTATATTATTTTTTAATTTTTGAAACAAGAAAAACATGTGGATGAACACACATTAGTATTTTTAGCCATCAAAAACTTTCACACACATATTCTAAAAATGACACCTGATGCCGACTGCTGTCAAGTAATTGGTTAGACAGACCTGACCCAAAAACCTGGGCTTACCCTGACTCGCCCATTTTGAATATCCTTATATTTATATCTTAGAATTTATGTTTACTATTATATTTTGTGTTCTTCTATTTCTTCCTTTTAACATGTTTGCTGCTGTAATTTCTCTATTTTGAGACACAGTTTTCTTTTCTTATTTCATTCAATGTGGATCAGCCAAATTTAGTTTAATGCCCGTTCTTATGACGTTTTGAAGGTTGTTCTATAAATTTTGAAATTACTCATTTAAGTGAATGAATACATTCTTACAATTTGCATGATCAAGAGGAAATTTTCTTTTCAAACAAACTTCTCTTCGCTGAGAACGATTTTAAGTTAGCACTAAAAGGAAATATATATCTAGAAATACAAAACTAAATCCTATCAACAACCATGAGTTAAACAAATTATCCCGTCAAATGTCCAGCCTTCCTTGTGTCCAAGTTCTAATGGGTGGTCCCAATTAAAAAGACACTTATGCCAAAATGAATAAAACTTTAATATATTCTGCGTGAATGAGGCCCAAGGCTCTGTTTTGTACTAGTAATTTCCATTTCTAATGGTACAAGGGACTGATTAGTAATTAGGACAGCCTCATTTAAATGCATGTAATGAGTATTATAGGTTTCTGTTCTACTGGTGAGCCAGGATAGCATCTTCACGTTGGATTTTAATGCATATTGACCTCTAACGACTTGTTTTTCATGTCCTTGAATTACTTTACAGCGTCATGATTATCGAAGGATCTCTGAACTAATAGACCTCAAGCGTCTTTCCCAGCATAACTATTAATCTTATTTTCCAGTGAATAATGTGAGAAGAGGCTCTCTTGTGCGCACACACACACACACACACACACACACACACACACACACACACACACACACACACACACACACACACACACACACACACACACACACACACACACACGCACACACACACACACACGCACACACACACACACACACACACACGCACGCGCGCGCGCGCACGCACGCACGCACGCACACACACACACACACACACACACACACACACACACACACACACACACACACACACACACACACACACACACACACACACACACGAACACACGTACACACACGATACACTGCTCGTGGAGGGATGTGTGGCCCCTAGATATTAATTTGGCGATGGATAGGAGTCTTAAAGAGGATTAAAACTCAATACAGGCTACTCATTTCACATGGCTGGCTACCACCCGGGCTACTGTGTTGCGCTCTCAGAGGCCGCTCGGCACGGTGAACATTTTAAATGGTGACAGTTAAAGTACAAAGATGTCCAATCCCAGACTATTTCATGGCGTATTTGGCCCGAGCATCCTGAAGGAAATTCAAACTCTCAGGTCGTCTCGTCCCTGCCCTCTGCCAACTAGGTGCCAACCACACACCGCAACACTGCCCTCCTCCTGTTGTCTAGTGGCATCGCATCTGGATCCCTCCAAGTCCACTGTCAACAACTACTACATTCTCTTCTCAAGGGGACAGCCAGATAAAGCAGAAGCATTACAAGAGCAAACATGGCTAAAATTTATGTGGACTATTTATTGCGTATACAAATTCAACTGTGTATTGCTGAGTTTGCAGTCTGATGCTGAGATTTGTATCAAATATTTCCCTGTTCCCATGCAGTATGGACAACTACAATATAAGAATCAGAATCAGAAAGCGTTTAATAGTGCCACAATGGGGAAATTACCAATCTGCAGCAGCAAAATTGACAGGGGTGGGAGTAGCGTTCTCGAAAAGAAGAAAAAAAAGTATTGCATATAAAACAATGTTAAACATATAAATTAGTAATTAATAAATATATCTTTAAATCACAAATGCGTATTAAATTTGTAAAGACGTTTTTAGTTGCTAGTCTCTAGTATGTAAAACAGTCAAACTCCGCGGACTCAAAACGTAATTAAAAATCATTGTGCTTCTTATCTTCTTTTCCTTTCAGTTTTTCCCTTCAAGGGGTCGCCACAGCAAATCAGTGTCCTCCATCTTCAGAGGTTATATTCGCATGTTTGTTTTTGCCAAGCTTTTACCGTTCCTGTCACAACCCTCTGTATTTATCCGGGCTTGTGACCGGCAAAAGAAGACACTGGCTTATGTCTCCTAGTGGCTACAGAACATGCAACTCTATGCACTTAATAAAGATGAAGATGCTCAGTAAAATGCTCCCAAACACAAAATGGTCAGCAACATTCAAAAAGCAAAACTATACTCACCATTTCATGAAAATGGTCTGATCTTACCGTGAAATGGACGCCAAAATAATTACAAAAACATACTTTTACATGACTTTCTTATTTACTGAGCATATAAAAACTAGTATTTTAATCCTTTTGCTTCTTATATGTCTACAATAATGTTGTCAGACCTTTATTGGTAAGAATTTAGAGAGTAATAGTGTGTTATTAAGCTTTATTTGGTTTTAATTTAACTTAAATTTAAATGTATACAGCCTATCTTTGAAAAACTACTGGTAATTCACTTGCAATCTTCATCTTCACATCTAAAATTCCATAAAACTCAGTCTTCGTTTTTCCACAGCTCTTTGGCACCATCCTGTGTTGAGGCAGGAAAAACCAAGTATCTTTTTAAAAGCATGTAGGATTTCACACATGAATAAATAAATAAACGAAAAATAACTAAATAAAGAAATAAAAACATGAATAAATACAAGGAAGTCTTTCAAATGAAAACATTGGATTGCAACTTTTATTTATCAATAACTGGTTTTCATTTTCCAATAAAATTCTGTGCTTTGGAATCATGGGTGCCCTCTGTCATGATCTGGTTGGCGACCAACGGGGGGCGCTGTCGGCCCCGCCTGCACCTGCACAGGTGCTGGTCGTCCCGATCAAATTGGCGACCAGCGGGTAGCGACGTCAGCCCTGCCGGCAGCCTCGCAGGTGCTGGTCGTTATAATCAATGACACTTAAAAAGACACCTGGCACGATCATCCGGTGCCGATTCATTGTTTGTTTGCTGCTTGGTTGCAGCATGCATTGTGTACGTGTTTGTTTAACCTTGGCGGACTTTTACACTTGGTTTTCTGTTGCTACTTTGTATTTTTTCCATTCAGATCATTTTGATGTTTTACATTTTGTTCCTGCTGACTTTATTTTAATACAATTTGTCAAACAACCTCCTGCTCCCTCCTGCCTGCTTTTTGGGATCCGAACCCGCCATCACCACCTCGCAAAACCGTGACAGAATGAATCGGCCAACCATCGGATCCCGCAGGTACATCGGACCCGTCTCATTTCCACCCTGTGCCTGGCAATGCTACGTCCACGTTAGCGCAAGCCTCGTCGAGTTTGAATTGCGTCACTCGACGAGCCGCAACGTCCACGTAAACGTCCGGCCGAGACCTCCTTCCAGGTGGCCGTCCAGGGTGACCCTGGGTGACTGGCATTGCACGCCCACGTCCAGCCACGCTGTCGTCGTGCATGACGGATTGAGTCTCATCCACGACGAGCCGTGCAACGTCCGCGTCAATGTCAGTCCGAGACCCCACTCACCGCTGGATCCCGGAGCGGCTCTGGACCCGTCTCGTTCCCCCGGAGCCGGGCAGTTCACGCCCACGTCGGCGTCCGGCCGAGACCTGGTCCCATACGGCCGTACGGGGTGCCATTCTGCGCCTGGCAGTCGACGTCTACGCAGAGCCATGCGCCGTCGCGTGAACGTGCGAGAGGGATCGCACTCACGCCCACGACGATCCGTGCCGCGTCTTCGTCCACCCCAGGCCGAGTCCCGTTCCCATCAGGCCGCCGCCCGTCGTATGCGGGAGAGGCCGCGGTTGCCCTCTCCACCGACCGTTCCCTGGCGAGTGGACCTTTTGGGAGACTGTTGGGACTTCTGGAAGCAGCCCCTTGAAGGGGGGGTACTGTCATGATCTGGTTGGCGACCAACGGGGGGCGCTGTCGGCCCCGCCTGCACCTGCACAGGTGCTGGTCGTCCCGATCAAATTGGCGACCAGCGGGTAGCGACGTCAGCCCTGCCGGCAGCCTCGCAGGTGCTGGTCGTTTAATCAATGACACTTAAAAAGACACCTGGCACGATCATCCGGTGCCGATTCATTGTTTGTTTGCTGCTTGGTTGCAGCATGCATTGTGTACGTGTTTGTTTAACCTTGGCGGACTTTTACACTTGGTTTTCTGTTGCTACTTTGTATTTTTTCCATTCAGATCATTTTGATGTTTTACATTTTGTTCCTGCTGACTTTATTTTAATACAATTTGTCAAACAACCTCCTGCTCCCTCCTGCCTGCTTTTTGGGATCCGAACCCGCCATCACCACCTCGCAAAACCGTGACACCCTCAAGTCGTCTCGTTAGCATGTCAGCTTCACGATGCAAAAGTGCAGTGATCAATTCCACTCCATTCAACTCCAACCTTCTGCTGTGGAGTTTACAAGTTCTCCCCTTGTCTGCGTGGGTTTTCTCCGGTTACTCCGGTTTCCTCCCACATTCCAACATTTCGAAAATATACGTGAATGGAAAACTCTAAATTGTCCCCAAGTATGACGATGAACATCAATTGTTTCTATGTTTATGTGCCTTGCGATCGGCTGGCAACCAGTTCAGTGCATACCCTTCCTGCTGCATTCAGAGACACCCCCCACACCTCCCAGATGAACGCACACGCGCACACGCGCACACGCGCACACGCACACACGCGCACACGCGCACACGCACACACGCACACACACACACACAAACCCACCCCCACACCTGCTTTAAAACATGCTTTACATATGCATTTTTAATGTTAGTAGGCAAAAAAATACATTTATTTATAAGCACATAGTGGTCCTCAAAAAAGAGCCATACAAACACACACACACGCACTTACACACGCACACGCACACACACATGCACACGCACGCACACATGCACGCACACACATAGATGCATGCACATACACACACGCACGAACACACACACGCACATGCACACACATGTTAAAATATATGCTTTACGTGTGCATTTTTAATGTTAGTATGCAAAACAATAATAATACATTTCATTTATAAGCACCTTTTAAAATTCTTGAACTCCAAATTCATAAATTATACATTTTCGCTCACCTTTTAACTGTTGCTTATCTTTCTTTAATTTGCCTTATTCACAGATGGCAAAGCAAGCCATCGTATGTATGGTGAGCCGCAAACCTGCGACTGATCATATCACAATTCCTATATATTTGAACACATTTACTGTGCCTTTGCTCTTCAAAGCACTTGATAAAAGCACACCCATTCTGACATTCCATTTGACTGCGGGCGGGGAATTCTTTTAATCCTCATCAGTCCAGTGAAGCTCATAAGACCTCTTGTGGAAAAGACAAAGCAGTTCTCTCAGGGGGGCATCATGTTTTAGTATTATAATTGCAGTGTTGAACTATTTACCGTTTGTATATATGGTAAAACAAACAAAAATAATAGGAACCACAATCAAGAGTGAAAAAGACAAACTGTGACTATAACCTATTGGCTTGGTAATTATTGCAGAATGGTAAAAGAAACGCACACAAAAACAAATGACATCAGTTGCAATCAAACGTGGGTGGATACGCGTTTGCTTTCACATAAAAGCAACAAACGCAAATGTCCAAATAATTCTTTCCTCGCTTGTGGCGCGGTTAGATCTCGTTGTCGTTTTGACACCGAATTCCATACTCCGACTTAAAGCGTCAGCAGTCACAAGGCACGCGGCTGGAATGCACAAAGTGGGATTGCCGGGTGAAAGAGACAACCCCGGCTGGGAGTCATGTGTCTGAGTCACAACCAAACGTTGGTGCTTGCGTCAACCGAAACACAGTCACAAGTGTGACAGAAGGGATACTCGAGAGAGTCTTGTGATCAACATGAGCACACGTAGAAGGCTACAGGAAGAAAATTGATGCTTTGCAATGAAGGGAAATTTCTGATACAGTCACCCCTCGGTTTTCGAACGTCTCGGTTCTCAAACAATTCAGTTGTCGATCAAAAATGTCTTTTTTTCTACGCCTCGGTTTACAACCCAAAATCAGTTGTCAACCAAACTGAGCGCACCTGAATGCACCACTCAACCCCCCTCCGATTTCATATACGTCACTTCATTGTGACCGACGCATTATCTTCCTGTAGTGTTCCATTGTGAGCAGGTGGTTTATATTGTTCAATCACGCTAACAATAGTACACATTCTCATCTCATCTCATTTTCCATACCGCTTATTCCTCATTAGGGTCGCAGGGGTTGCTGGAGCCTATCTCAGCTGTCTTCGGGCACGAGGCGGGGGACACCCTGAATTGGTTGCCAGCCAATCGCAGGGCACACAAAGACATACAACAGTCACTCTTACACTCACACCTAGGGACAATTTGGAATGGTCAATCTGCCTGCCATGCATGTTTTTGGAGTGTGGGAGGAAACCGGAGGACCCAGAGAAAATCCACGCGGGTCCGGGGAGAACATGCAAACTCCACACAGGGAGGCCAGACCGGGACGCGAACCGGCGACCTCTGCACCGGCGACCTCTGCAGCCGCCAATAGTACACATTGATTATATTAATTATAATGGGGAATATTTCGGTTTTTGACAAAAAAAAATTTTAAACAGGTTTCTGCAACAGATTATGATCAAAAACATAGGTTTGCTTGTTCATCTGAAACAGATGATTGGCTCAGGGTTCAAATGAATAACACACACACACACGCACACACACACACACACACACACACACACACACACACACACACACACACACACACACACACACACACACACACACACACACACACACACACACACACACACACACGCACGCACACACACACACACACACACACACACACACACACACACACACACACACACACACACACACACACACACACACACACACACACACACACACAGACCTTAAACTGGATAAAGAAATACAATTGTTGTCCATTATGCTTGCCAATAAGATAAATTAGTTACAATTAGCACTTCTAAATACCTTTTAATGATTTACAAAAAAAAAAAAAATCACTTAATCCCTTAATGTTTCATTTTCAGGCTTCTAATTATGAACCAATGACGTGTAAACTCTCAGTCTTCATGCCACTGCAATCTGCAACTGTTGATGTGAAGCTACCGCATTTTTCTGGCTTGTTGAAGACATTTTATCCCACAAGGCTACTTGCTTTTAGGTGTGATTCGTCCCCTTTTTTGCCTATTGCAGGTGACCGTTGTGGTTTCTGATGAGAATAGTGGCCAATTGTTCCCCTGCACCTGGTTTAGTCCACTCTTCCGGTAGAATGAGACAATCTTGGGTAGCAGGCATGTCAGGCTAGTGCTTCAGTTGGTTGAGAGGTGATGCCTTCTTTCTCAGCTCGCTCAAGCCAGTAGTCTTCTCCAACCAGATTTTGGTCATCAATGTCTTCAAAGAATGCCACTTCATTCTACAATGCAAATGATCTGTTGACTCTTGACTCAAATAATATACTCATCGATGTTGTGCTATGTATTTCTGAAGCGGCGAATTGGTTTCTCCAATGTAGAGGTCAATGCTATACGACACCGTACAACAACATTACTAAGTTTTCTCCCTGGGATTTTGTCCTTGGAGCTGCTCAGCTTTTGTTCAAGGGTGTTAGCAGGTTTGTAATGCATTGGTATGTTTTGTTGGGAGAAAATCCTTGTTGCCAAGCAAAACTCTTCATATAAAAACATGTTCAAGTACAAAAAACAAACAAACAGTAGGTCTGGATACCACGGGGAATGGAATATTTAATTGAATACAGTATTTTATGGTTTATAAAGTGCACTGGATTATATGGCACACCTCCAATGAATGGTGTAGTTTCAAACTGTTTCCATATGTAAGGCGCACCGGCCTATAAAGCACAACTTCTGAAATTATTTGGTCACCAAATTTCCAGATGCGCCAGGGAGATAGCGCTGTCTACCAAAGTCACAACGACCGTATTTTCCAGACTATAAGGCATATTATAAGGCAGAACAATGACTGCCATATGGTTAAACTTATACATATATAAGATGCACCACATTATAAGGCGCACCTTCAATTAATTACATATTGTAAAACATTTTCCTTATATAAGGCGCATTGGATTAGAAGGTGCATGGTCTGCTTTTGAAAAAAACTTAAGGCTTTTAGGTGCGCATTATAGCGCAGAAAATACAATACATTGAAGTCGACTTTCGAAAATGAAAATGAGATGTTTCTATACCACTTACCATCATTTCTTTGACATTTGTATGTGGAATGTGTTTGCACAAGTTTATCCTCCGTGAATTGCCTCGCTGCTGATCCCATTGACGTTATCGTTATCGTTGGCAAAATATGACATTCTTAGTGTATTACAAGCGACTGTGTTTCCCAGCCCTAGCTGCAAGCACAACAGGAAGTCAAATGTCAATTTTTCACTGAAATATAAGATCACATGAATTTCACCATTTGCTTTCCTGCATCACCCCCCAACACTCATGCTTTTGGAAAACAAAGTGAAAGATTCACTCAAGTCTCTCCTACCCTTAGGTTATGTTGTTAGCCTTTCAAACAACAGTTGCTAATATAATTATCCAGTTATTTTTGTGCACTTATGTTAACCCACTTATTGTAAGGTTTTGTCGGCTAAAACGTTAATCTGATTCATCTTTTCAGAGAACATATTGAATTCGTCTTGATGAAGTGCATTAAAGTCTTATGCCTAATGACCCCTTCAGGCAAACATATTTCTCGGTCCACAACTCAGTCTAGGTTCTCAGCTTGCCTGTCAGGTGATCGTCACAAGACCAACTAGTCTAATCCCACCCAGCTCTACTAAAGCCCCATTGCAAAATACCGCCGGCCATAATGGGCATGAAACCAACTGGAACACAAGATGATTCGACTTTAAAGAGCCATTTCCACAAAATTTCATGGTATCTAATTAGAAGAAACACAAGCGAGAGGACCACAACAGGGAGGGATCGTACACACTTGTTCAACGCATCAATTGATCAACAGGCTGCTTCTTCGCCATTGACCGGAATAAACAAACCAGCCGGAAAATGAAGGGTGCATTACTTTTAAGCCTGTTTTACATATTTTTGCAACCTGGTGAAGCTCAGTTCCCGCGAGCTTGTTGCACCGTGGAGGGGATTCTGTCCAAGCAGTGCTGCCCAGCCCTAGGGTCCGATCCAGCAAATGTATGTGGCACCCTGACGGGGAGAGGAAACTGCACCGCCGTCCGGGTCGACACCAAACCCTGGGGCGGGCCGTATAGGCTCAGGAACGTTGATGATCGGGAGAGATGGCCCACTAAATTTTTCAACCAGACTTGCAGGTGTAATGGTGAGTAATGTACACAGTCATTGGATGAAGCAATTCACCAATAATTGTGCTGAGTAGATTTATTTGTGTTTCAGGCAACTTTGCAGGCTACAATTGCGGACAGTGCAAATTTGGATGGACCGGACAAAACTGCGACCAGAGGAAAGCTCCCGTCATTCGAAAAGACATCCACACGTTGACGTCTGCAGAGCTCCAGGAGTTCCTGGATGCCCTGCAACTGGCAAAAACCACGATCCACCCAGATTACATGATCGCCACCCAGCACTGGCTGGGCCTCCTGGGGCCAAATGGAACTGAGCCCCAGTTTGCCAACATCTCCATTTATGATTTTTTCGTATGGCAACACTACTACTCCGTCCGAGATACTCTGCTTGGTAAATTATTGTAATCCTTCTGATCGTTACAGTCAAATTCAAGAGCACTGACAACAAGTAGAGCTATGTGATGATTATTCTAGTTATCCAGGTCCGAAGTTGAGTAGAAGAGCTATTTTGTTATTTTTATGTGTGACACTTCAAGAGCATTACACTATTTAAGGCAATTATACTATTACACATTTTAAGGCAATTCTAACGAATTGCGTAAATTACAGCGAAAAAAAATATGAATAATCTTCTGTTGCCATCAGCTTGTTCTTGCTACATGGCTTTTGCTGTAGCAGTCTGTGCTAAAAGCCTGCAATTAATTCATAGATAGTCATTGTCAGAGCAAAACATATTATTTCTCTCAATTCCAAACACAAGATTTCAAAAACTATTTCCATAACAGGTCCTGGCCGTCCATTCAAAGCCATCGATTTCTCACACAAAGGACCTGCATTCATCACATGGCATAGATACCACCTCCTCAGCTTGGAAAGAGACCTTCAGGTACAAAACATTCCTAGAAAGAAATGACTTGAATGTTCATAAAAAGTTCTGAATTGGATGATTAAATCAACATGTGATAACCAGAGAACTGTTGATTGATAGAAGGAAACAAGTATTGCATTTTCTAGTCTATAAGGTGCACCCTACAGCCTTCATTTTCTTCAAAAGATGACCCTGCGCCTTATACGCAGGTGCGCCTTAAATGTGGAGTAATATTGAGCCTCAGCAGGGCTTGTAACTACTGTCAGAAGCCACTGACTCAATTTCCACCTGTAAAAGGAGTGTATAACCCCAGCCTTTACTGTAGCACCTTATAATGTGGTGTGTCTTGTATTTTGAAAACTTGTATGCATTTCTTATATTTGGTAAACTTTTATGTATTTATATATTGTGTTTCGAAAACATTTTTCATTCAGTGAAGGTGTGCCTTACAGTCGGGTGGACCTTATATATGGAAAAAGTTTGAAAGTATACTATTCATTGGTGGTGCACCTTATACTCCGGTGCGCCAGAAAATACGGTCTACAAAAAGGTGCAATTTCATCAATCTGCCGAATTGACATATGACACAAAACTGATGTACAGATTCCTTCTAAAAGCCTACTAACACCCATAAAACCATGTGACCCCGCTTTTCCTCACAGAGGCTGACTGGCAATGAAAACTTTGCAGTACCATACTGGAACTTTGCGACAGGGCAAAATGATTGTGACGTATGCACAGACGCTCTGCTTGGAGGCCGAAACCCTGACAACCCCTCCCTCATCAGTAACCAGTCAAGATTCTCCAACTGGGGGGTGGTGTGTAACAGGTCTGCATTACAGCAAGCACTTAGACAACCGTGGTTGGTGAATGCGACATGACTACGACTAATCACAAATTATTGCGCTCTTTGTTCCAGTTTGGATGACTACAATCGCCTGGTGACTCTTTGCAATGGCACCAATGAGGGTTTGATTCAGAGAGGCGCAATGAGAGGAGCAAATACGTCTCTGCCCACCATGAGTGACGTTCGCAGTTGCCTCGGCATCCGGGATTTTGACAGCCCTCCGTACTTCACCAACTCTTCCTTCAGTTTTAGGTGGAGATCATGTTCGGCCACCAATGGTTACACTGTGTAACCTGTTAACACCGGTGTTTTAACATACAGAAATGCCCTGGAGGGGTATGACAAACCAAACGGCGAATTGGATGAAACGGTGAACAATCTTCACAATCTGGTCCACGCTTTACTCAACGGAACCAGCTCTTTGCCTCACTCTGCAGCCAATGACCCCATCTTTCTGGTCAGACTCCAATTGCACAGGTTGCTCACAAGTCAAACGCGAGGAGTGTTTAATTCTGAATGGTTGTCTTTCAGGTGCTTCACGCTTTCACTGATGCCATTTTCGATGAGTGGATGAGGAGGTTTCTCCCTTCCAATGCCAGCTTCCCAGATGAAATGGCCCCCATTGGTCATAACAGGGACTACAACATGGTTCCATTCTTCCCTCCAATTACAAATGAAGACATCTACATACCGTCCGAGCAGCTGGGATACTCCTATGCTGTTGCTTTTGAAGGTAAGCAAGTGGGCAATGTCAGAGGTTAAATGTTTTTTTTAATCTTAGTTATGGGGACAAATATTGAGCGTTTTTTGCTAAATTGGAGGAATTTCACATATTACTACAGCCTGAAGAGCAATGATTTGCTAATTTCCATTTCAAGATTGTTTTCCCCAATAAAATCGCAAACTTCCTCAAACTTTAACATGACAGAAATTTTACTAACCAGACAAGCGATGATTTTACTGATATTTTCACTAGTGTAAAATGATATATATTAGACAATATTAAATTTGGGCGGGGGGTGCTTCCAATATGAACAAGATTGGACAGTGATGATTACCCATCACCCATTTTAACACACATGACATAATGTCAAAAAGGTTAGAACAAAGTTAAGTCAAACGATATTTGATGTATTCACCAAAACATGCGATGAGGAATTTTTTTTAGGCGACGATACTAAATATAACTGACTTGAGTACACAAATGCAGGGTTATTGTTGTTTTTTTGTTTTTTGTTTTGCAGGAAGCAGCCAAAACAAACATGTGTCTACCACACCTGGTATTTGTGATTACATCAAAAAAGTTACATATTCACTCATTTTCTAACGGAAGCGTGGACACTATTTATCCACATTAATTACCCATTTCAGTAGTTTCCAAAATTAATACAAAACAACATCCAAGCAAAGCATGGAGGCCGAATTCTGAAAAATGAATACATAAATAGATAATGTTTAACGAGCTTGAAAAAGTGAAGCATATGATCCATTTAAATGTTTTTTTTTTTGACAGGGCGGTATTCACAAATTATTATTGGTCGTTTCTCTTTCAGATGATTTGAGTATTTTCAAAATGGAAATGTCACTTCCATATTGCATGTACAAAAGACGAGGTGAACATCTGAAGTATGCCTGGTAAAAACAAGAAAATGAAACATGATGCAAGATTTGAGATGGTTCGGCAAATATGAAACACTTTCAATGACTACTTGATTAGCACATTGAATGTACTGTCAGCTCTTTGAGACAAATTAAATAGTGAAAGGTTTGAAGTGTAATAAAAGGTCAAGGTAAAGGTTATTTTGCATTGAATAAATGATAGACCTAAAAACAGAATGTTTGAAAGTGTATCAAACAAATGAGTGCATGGTATGCCCGAGGTGTCAAACTCAAGTAGTATTGACCTTACGAAAGTTAGGCACACTCTTGAGTTTTGTTTTACAGTAACCATGAATGTTTTTAGCAAATGCATTGGACAATTGTGCAATATTATATTCATAAAACACATTGAGGTTTTGGAGAACTGACTTGGATGCGAATCCTTTACATTCAAATCTGTTAGGCTGTGACCAGCTTAAGCAATATTTTTAATCAAACCAAACTTGAAAAACTTTCACACGGTCAAAAGTCGTTTCTGACACATATCATTCCCACCTGCTTCCATAACCAAAAAAAATTTGGATC
The DNA here is from genome assembly GCF_051943395.1 of Hippocampus bargibanti. Taxonomy (NCBI): domain Eukaryota; kingdom Metazoa; phylum Chordata; class Actinopteri; order Syngnathiformes; family Syngnathidae; genus Hippocampus; species Hippocampus bargibanti. The sequence goes on from NC_142741.1 coordinate 22,079,778, forward strand.
TGACTGTTGACATTCTTGGAAGGATTCCTTATCGGGAACAAGAAACACTTCCTCCCGTGTTTCATATCTTTCCAAGGATCCATGCGGATCGCTGTATCTACTGGTCAGGTGAAAAAGGAGAAAAAATCAGTTGTGTTGCAGAATCTCTTGCAAGGTCCTTCTGAGGTTAGCGGCTAGGTGGCTAATGTTGACATTGCTTTGGACATGAGAGCCAATTGAAGGTACTCTGTGGAAAGTCAACGCTATAGAAATCCTACAATTCAGAAATATTGTCGCTCATGAGCTGGAGTCCGGTGGCAGTGCGCATCCTGGGGTGGTGCCCGGTTATTCGCAGGGCAGAGGTGACAGATTTGTACCCCGAAATTCAGAACTGTGAGGCAAACACACTGGCGTTAACTTGAACTATTGCAATTGACTCAGAAGTAGTCCAATGGATACTCCCTTTTTTGTCAAAAACAGCTCCAGTTCACCTGAAGCCAAAATGTTGGTGAGCAGTTTTGAAAATTGATGGATGGAAAGACTATTGAGTGAATTTTCTGCAATAGTTTGTTCGTCATTAATGTCTTGTTGCTGTCTTTCCTTTCTTTCAGATGCAGGAGGATCCACAGTGTTTGTGGTGGGATCCACACTCGGGGGAGTCTTCATCGGGCTCCTTGTGCTTCTCCTTATCTTTGTGCTCTACATTCGTCAGCGCAGAAACACAGGCTTTGAACCCCTGATAAAAGCAGACTTCACACATAGGAAGTACACGGAGGAAGCTTAGATTCCGATCAGTTTGCAGAAGCAAAAAGAAATGAAACCGACAGTGGTCTGCGTAATACAAGAGGAAATTATTAATCGTGTAGATCAGGGCTGGGGTACCTACTCTGGGTGGTCCATGCACAGTATATAATATAATAATATAATATATATAGTATAAGAGCACTTGATCCAGCCTAAATAACGTACAACTTGGCCATCACAAAGTGAAATGGCCCGTCATAGGTACAGGCTGCTCAAACCCTGTGGTATGTACTGTATATCAGTTTCCTAACCATTATTGATCCAAAATACATATTGTATAAGAGGACAAAGTGCATCGTAAAACAAAAAAAAAGCCACATAAACTATATATATTAAAATTAACTAATTCACTGCCAGACGATGTGCAAATGCCACTCCAGTGCCAGGGCTTCTGTCATTTTCACTCAAATTGCAGGACCGACAGAGTATTAGTATTACATTGAATGCAGCATAAGAAACCTTGGAGTCTCTTCTTTCATCAGAAAAAAAAGTTTATTTGAATGTGAATCTTACTTTCTTGCAGAGTTAGTTATCTGCATTGAAAGTGGGGGCGATTGTAAATACTGCCCCCTCGTGGGAGGGAAAAACATTGCCAGAGGTCTGACCAAGCTTGAACCCCCACCCCTGTCCCTCCCCCAAGAAAAAACAAGACATGAACAAATTTGGGAATGGCGCTCAACGTCATGCTTTTCAATTCCCAAATAAATTCGGTAATGGCAGTGAATGAGTTAATTTCCCCGCTGATGTATTCAGTGCGAAATTTGTTTTTGTTTAGTCAAACACAAGTTTAATTGTCTCGTCCTCCATTGAGTGGAAAACCAATTTATCACTAGTCTAAATTGATTAACAGTGCTACATTTAATTATAGTCAATACACTATTTTTACAACCCGACATCCTCACTCATCTGCTGCTGCACGGTGTTTGAGAATCGCTTGTGGAAATGGTTGACATACAGAAACAACGATAATCATATTATAGGCTAATTGAACCCTTGAAAATGCTTGTAAAGAAAGAATAAATAAAGCACACCGAATTTATGTCAACTATTGAGATTGAAACTCAGTTTTTAGCATTCAGTAGTAATCATAAATGAGAACCTATTGGAATGTTTTTTAAGAAATATTTATTCTTAAGAACAGTACAAAAACAATGAATGCAATTCCCTTTCATTGCATTGTAAGGCATATTCGCTCAACTGCTTAGAATCAAATTCGAGCCAAGTTCATTTGAATGCAACAACAACAATGCACTGATGAGAAATACAAAGATCGACTTGAAGCATTTCCTCTTCTGGATACATTTTTTCCCAAAGTTGCATTGTAATAATATTGCCAATTAAAGCTTTGATGATACAAAACTTAAGAGCACTCCAAAGAATACTTTTTGAATGACACGCTGAATGACACGGGTCAATGACTCGGATAAGTCCTTTCTGATATGTTATGAAATGAATGACACAAGCTTTCAAAGGACACACACAGAAGCCAAACATCCGACCACCTCAACAATCCGCTCTACTGACGAAATGCATTCAGGCCTGTCCGTTTCTCCACTCTCCACAGATTCTCATTTCACAGGTGACTGTAGTCGCCTTCAAGCCCGCCTGTATTGCACAAACACACCGCCGTTCAGGCTTCACAAAACATGTTCAGGGGACCCTTTTCTGTGCATTTTCAAGCACAGTCATCTTAATAATCCCCTTATATTCTTCGTTATTTTGCTAGTGCAGCTATAGAAATTGCAGACTTTGAGAATTTTTTGTCCTAATCCCATGCCATTTTTGTGACCTGTATTTCTTGACGAATGGCTATTGCAATTGCTATGGCAAAATGAAGAGGAGCAACATTTGAAAATTGTGTGAAGACGTAGAACTTTGACATTGGCCTTTGATTACATTTCTATGATTGAGGTTTTTTTTTGTTTGTAATTTTGTGATTTACATATTACTTATTTTCGGTGGCTGATTGGTTAGTAATTCTGTCTCATAGCTAGGTTGTGTTTTATTTTTCAATGTGAGTAACCCAGAATATACAGAGAAAATGTATTCAAGCACAACACCATTCTGAAAACTTAACTCCAGAATGCGAGAGATACAGAATATCTACCATATTTTCCACACTATAAGGCTGACCTGAAAGCATTTGATTTTCCCAAAAGCGCGTTATACTTAGCGCCAATGTTCCTTTTATATGTATCAATATTGTGATTTCTTGGACGTAGTATTTAAATGTTCAGTAAAGTGCTTTTATACCACTGGAGTGGTTGTTAAAGTTCTATACAGTATGAATAAAGCCGTATTGTATTCCCGTTAGCATAGCTCCCTCTAGTGGAAGCATAATGCAACACACAACCACTACTCTAACTTCTAGTCTATGCTCCTTACAATGCAGTGCACCCTATACTGTATGTGAAAATGTTTTTAAAATAGACAATTCATTGAAAGTACGCCTTATACTCCAAAGTGCTTTATAGTGCGGCTAATATGTCACTTCACTGGCCAATGAAACACTAATCATATGTCAAAATAGATAAAATGCTGAATTCTTACTATAGTCCAATACCCTGGATACAGTTTATGAAAATGTGTGCTAATAGTTTCACAACAATACATGATACACGATTCCGTGTCTCTTTGTGCAACTGCTCTTGTACATTTGCTGGATTTCTTTAGTCATAATCAAACTAGCTTTAAACTCACTTTATTATCACACAACAGTTTGTCGGCCTTCATAATGTTTCTTTCTTTCTTTCTTTTTTTGAAAAGGATAAATGCATATTCATCAGTACAGCTTCACGAAGAGCAATTGAATATTTTTTTTTGCATTCAGAACTTTTGAACACAATGGCTGCCATTGATAGACACAAACGACAATCATGCTTGGCAATGGAGGCGCAGAATCCGATTTCATCTGTTGCAAGGTAAATGAAATGATACATTAGCCTTTTTTCTTGTTATGGCATAAAGACAGACTCTTCAGACATAGTTGAAATCTTTCTAAGAATAAAATAGATGGATTAAAAAATATATATTTAAATACGTATTATTTAAAATGAATGACAAACCATGACCAATACTGCTGATTTTGAAATTGTGATTTATACTGTCACTCCTCCCATTGAATCCTTTTAATCTGACTGAAATATGACATTGATAAAACTGTACCACTTTCAAAAAGCACATTTTAAACAATCATATACATATATATTTTTTTCCTGAACACAAAATGTCCAAACAATCAAAGTGCGTGCTATATTCATCCACGAGGGCAGACATTACAGCCTGATTTACAAGTATGTGTGCAAATCATTTTTTTTTTTTTTCCTTGAATAAAAAATAAGTTTTAATCTCTCAAGCAAGAGTTTTTGGGATCGGTTTCAGCACAGGAAAGAGGAATGATGTTGTAACCTATCAAGTTAGTGTATGTGCATTCTTTGGGAAAGTGGAAATATTGATGCATGGCTGACTTCAGTTTTTCAGCCTGAATACTGTCTGAAAAAGATGGTCCCCGCCTATTTTCTCCTGCATTATCTCCAAAATATTTGGAGTACCAAAGCCGCTAGGGCCATTGTGGTTAAGAGGCCCATTGGGGGCAGGCAGGATGGAGAAGAGCTGTCCACTGGACCTCTCCGGTCGGCTTCAACGCCCGGGGCTTCGGGAGGCGCCACATCCGCCTCTGTGGGGCAGGCCTCTGTGCAGCCGCTACCACTGCCTGAGCCGCTGCCCTCGTCACCTACAGTGGCGAAAGCAAACACGGGAATTCCGAATTAACACTGAGCACTTAACCCTCCTTTTGTCCTCATTTTCTGAACACACAATGTGTCCTTCGGGTCAAAATGACCCATCTTCAGTAACTGGTTAAACGGAGCATCAGCGAAGAGCTCCGATGTGTATGTGGAACTGTCGCGGCTTGGAATTGAAGCGGATTTATGTGGCACAAGAGATGTGAGACAATTCGGCCCATTGTGGGACGAGTAAAGGTTTTCTGATTCTGATCTCTTTTCGTCCATGGATGCTACAGCTGCGTGTTTGCTTTCAACATTTAGCTTGTAGTCGACGTGCACATTCCACCATGATGTCCCTGATCCACTGGTGAAGAGACGCTTTGATCCTCTCCTCTTGCATTTGGAACTGCTTTGTGTAAGAAAGAGGGTACAGAAAGTGCTTAAGAATGAATGACTCTCTGTGTCTTTGTGTTGTCATGTTATTTGTTATTTAATTTCTTTTGTTCTATCGACTTCAAGACGGCGCCGCCAGAGTGGCTGCTTTTCTAGCAGCTCCTGTATTTTGTTTTTTCTACTTTCATTCCTTTCACAACTTTGCTGCTGTGAAATGTACATTTCTCCACTGCAAGACTAATAAAGGCAAATCCAATCCAAGACATTCTGTGTTGTGTAAAAAAATGTTATGACCTGAATACCATCTTTGTAATTTTTTTTGTATGGCTTCATTAGAAATTGGAATAAAACATAATCTTTTCTATAGATGTGGATAATCTAGAATAGTCATAAATTTAAAAGTAAAAAAAATGTCATTTTGGGTGTTTTGGGGCATTTTTAAAACAATTTCGGGGCATTTTGACCCACAGACAACAGGGGTTTTAAAGAATAACACAGGGTGATGTTTGGTGAAGAAGGAAAGTATTGATGCATAAAAATGGCTACAAACATGTGTACAGCAGGTGCTTGGTTTACACTTTCTTGACATTATCTTTGGTCTCTGTTCCCAGCTTTAGCTTGATAGGTCTTGTGAAGTACATTAATACTTTTTTTCATAAACAAAGGACTTCATTGGGTCCACATGACAAGAAAGTACACTAAGCTTCATACAGTTAGCAGTAGCATCTTGTAGTTTCCACTAGAACAGATTGAAGATAAATGTGTTCCTCTTTTCTACTATTCTTTGTCCTCTTTCCTTTCCTGTTTGTTTTTCTTAATGTATTTTTGTTGCTTTTTACGTTTCAGTAGGTTGCTCAAATACACGTGTGAAAATGAAAATGACTGTTCTGATTGTTTGACCCACAATTCTGGTTTGCAGTTTACATGTTCCTCCAATGCTAACACAAGGCTGCAGTGTTTACATCCGAAGAAGAAGAAAAGCGTATCACATAACTCACTTGAGTCCTGAAAGTAGATATCATTGCCATTATAGGCATTTTTCAGCTTGTTGGTCATCACCCGGAGAGCCATGATCTGCTGACGGATTAACGTGTCTGGACGGGTGATGTCCACATTGACCTCAGGGTTGTTTAACTGGTTCGTCAGTCCATCCAATACCACTTCTGGGAAGTACCTTTGTGTGGGAATGAAAAAAACACATTAGGATGTATTTTGATAAAACCAAGCCAGCTTTTTTCGTAATCGTCATTTTTAGAACACGTTGCGCTCACGAACACAAAAAGACATCTCGTAAAACTTAACCTAGAAAAAATAGGAGACCATTATCTTTTATTGAGTCACATTCTCATGAGAATCCTTTGAGTGGGAAGACAAGGAAATCCAACATGACACAACATTTCATAAGAAAAACAAACAAAAAGAGCAAACAAGAGACATCCTACAGCAGCTTTTTTGATAAAACAGCAGAGGATTGTTGTAAACTTTCATTACTATTGCTAGCCAGTACACCATTTGTTCCACTCGGAAAACACACACACACACACGCACACGCACACGCACACGCACGCACACGCACACACACACACGCACACACGCACACGCACACGCACACGCACACGCACACGCACACACACGCACACGCACACGCACACACACACACACGCACACACACACGTCAGTCTTGGTAATAAACAGATACGAAAGGTTTGAAAGCACCTGGGATTTTCTTGGAAATTGTGTGTGAATGCTGTGAAATGATTAAACAGTATTTGTCAAAGATAAATAATGGACTGAGGACAATAATGAACATTAATATATCCCAGTATGCTGAGAAACTAGAGAAGAAAGAATATGTTATAGTTTAAAATGATTTGAGAAACTTTTAAAAGTAAACGTCATATAATACGCCCCCTTAAATGTTTAAAACTATTCAGACATCTGAAACGGGTGGAAAGATTGATCCAAGGGAAATGTTTTGAGGTCAGAATTCAAAAGCTTAAACAGCAAAATGTCCTACTTTTCTATAGCATGAATGCAACACAAATGGGGATACTGCAGCCTCCATAACCGCTAGAGGTGCCTTTTACCTCCCCTTGGTGTGTCCATTCCAGCACTCGTCATCAGTTGCATTCTCTGCAGACAGTCTGGTGTCCACACACATCTCCTCAGGCAGACTGGACCAAAATCTCTTGAACTGCTTGAGTTTCTCTTTTATGTCAACAACCTAAGCAGAGATAGAAGAAAGAGAGAGGGAGAGAGAGAGAGAGAGAGAGAGAGAGAGAGAGAGAGAGAGAGAGAGAGAGAGAGAGAGAGAGAGAGAGAGAGAGAGAGAGAGAGAGAGAGAGAGAGAGAGAGAGAGAGAGAGGAAAATAAAAAAGCTCGTTAAGTAAAACATTTAGCAGGGCCACTGACTGCTGAAGGCTTATTTTTCATCATCGTGTCGACCTAAAGTAACCCTTTGGGACCTTAAATGAGCATGTACAAAAATACAACAACTTGGGTTGAAATTTTGTTCATCATTGACCTTTAAATCTTGCCATCATAGCATGGTTTTACAATACGGCTTTTTCGGGTAAAGGACCAAGCAACTGATAAAAAAAAAAAAAAAAACCTCAAGGACCACCGAAAAATCTACCACTATAGAATACAGTTGACCCACAAAATCTTTGTGGGTCAACTTTGTGTTTGTAAAATGAAAAAGGTTGTGGTCCACTAAATGTCTAAAACAAACAAACAAACAAACAAACAAACAAATAAATAAATACATAAATAAATAAATAAATAAATAAATATTATATATTATGTGTTACCGTTTTTTTTGGTGTATAAGGTGCGCCCAAAAGGCTTGATTTTCTTCAAAAGATGACCTTGTGCCTTATATGGAGGTGCGCCTTATATGTGAAGTAATATTGAGCAACAATAGGTCTCATCTCAGCAGCCAGAGACTCCATTTCCCCCTGTATAAGAAATAGTGCGTAACCTCAGCCCCTACTGTAGAGCCTTATAATGTGGTGTGCCTGATATTTTTCGGTGGTCCTTGTTGTTCCTTATATATGGACAAAAGTTTAAATATCCCCCATCCAATACTCCAATGCGCCTTATACACTGGAAAATACAGTACATTAACCTCCTCAATCTACTTGATCAAAGCATCAAGATCCCGCAAGATGGTAGCATAACAATCATCGAATTGTTTTAACCAGAGGACAAAGAAGGCTAATAGTTGCGTTTTCATGGAAACTGGAAGATATGATCAAAATAAAAATATCAAAAATCCTGGGGTTTGCTTTATCTGTTAAAAAATAGATAGAAAATTAACGTTTTGTCACAGACTTTGTGCTTAAACGAACAAATCCAACTACTGTATTTTCTGGTGTATAAGGCTCACTGGAGTATAAGGCGCACTCCAATGAATGGTATATTTATAAACTTTTTCCATATATAGGGCGCACCGGAGTATAAGGCGCACCTTCAATTAATGGCAAAAGTTTCCCAAATATAATATATGAATATATAAAAGTTTTCCAAATATAAGGCACAATACATTATAAGGCGCTACAGTAGAGGCAATGGGTTACACACTACTTCTTCTATAGGGGGAAATGGAGTCGATGGCTGATGACAGAAGTTGCGAGACCTGTTGTGGCTCAATATTACTTCACATATCCGCGGGGTCGTCTTTTAAAGAAAATTAAGGCTTTTGGGTGTGCCTTATCCACCGGAATATGATATCTATGATATCTATATGATATCTAGAAACATAAAGGTACAGTTGATACAATTGATTAACTTTTGTGGTCCCGTGGGTTAGGACAGAGTTTGTGCATTTGTGTAAAGCCATTTTAAGAATCAGGTCAACAAGTGGGTCAAATAGTGCATAGGCTAACACATGTTATGTTAAACCAGGCAGGGCAGCAGCAATGACAAACATTTTTCCAGATCACACTTTACGATGCACTTTCTGACTTGAGCATGTTCAACTCCAAACTTTCACCAAGCAAAAATGTGACATATTTCGCTATAGCCTGATAAAGACGGGCTGGCCATATTATCTTTTTTGGGGGGGTTCCTGGGTTGCAGGTTGCCTTGTGAAATTGCGGTGAACCTGAGCAGAACATGAAAGGTGCTGTGCTGAGCGCGCCACGCCGCTTGTGGGCCTCCACGCCGCTTTTGATGTGTTAATCCTGTCACGCTGATGCCAAGGCACCTCAGCGGCTCTGATGCTGCCCAGAGGGTCACCACAGTCGCACTTTGGTGCCGCAGATTGATGATCTGGCGATGTTGAACTAAAAAAAAGACCTTTGCGCGTTCAAGATTAGCTTAATGTTACTCGACATCTGCAGGGTCCGTGAAAAGATGTGGATTGAAACCAGAGTGAAAAGTTACATTTTACTGATGCAAATATGCAGAAATAGGGGAACTACACCCCGACTTGGGATGCCTTGTCTCATTGTTGCTTCATTTGGGTCTTCTTCTTTTCCTTTCAGCTTTTCCCTTCAAGGGGTCGCCACAGCGAATCAGTGACCTCCATCTTCAGGTTTGATCCGCATGTTTGTTTTGGCCAGGCTTTTACGTGGGATGCCCTTCCTGACACATTTGGGTGATTATGCAAAAACAGAGAACACGAATCCTCAAGGTTTGCAGGTGGGCTGCAGCCTATTGTCTGACAATATAAAAGCGTTTTGAAGACCCGAATTGTCTATAAAATGTTCAGAAAAAATTCTGTTTCACTGAATTGTTCTTGAAATTTCGTACGATTGTTCACCAGGAAAACACAACGAAAGTCAGCCATTTTTGCTTGATACATGGACGGTACTTCATCAATGTCAAAGAACTAATATTCTGTTGAAATTACGACAAAATTTGATGACTCAATACCATGACATTTTTGGAAACTTTAATTTCCCAATGGGTGGATCGGTAGTCGAGTGGTTAGCACGCCGGCTCACAGCGAAGAGGTCATGAGTTCAAGACGCGGTCCGGCCTCCCTGTCTGGAGTTTGCATGCTCTCCCCGGGCCCGTGTGGGTTTTCTCATAGTTCTCTGGTTTCCTCCCACATTCCAAAAACATGCATGGCAGATTGAACACTTCAAATTGTCCCTCGGTGTGAGTGTGAATGTTTGTTTGTCTCTGTGTGCCCTGCGATTGGCTGGCAACCAATTCAGGGTGTCCCCTGCCTAGTGCCCGAAGACGGCTAGGACAGGCTCCAGCACCCTCCGTGACCCTAATGAGGACTAAGCGGTACGGAAAATGGATTGATGGACGGATAATTTCCCAAGTCGGTGCCCTAAAAATGTGAAATTTGGGTCTACCATAAGAAGATTCTCATAAACGTGTTTGGTACCAATGCCCCAATGTTGGACAGTTCTCAAGGTGGGTCTAATCCAGGGGTTGGGAAACTATGGCTCGCGAGCCATATATGGCTCTTATGATGATTGCATCTGGCTCGCCGATAAAACTAAATACATATTCTTGCTTTTTCGCTGTTCATTTCCTGTTTGGGCTGCAGTTGGCGTAAAGCGCAATTTTGAGTGGATGATAGTGACCTCAGCTAGTTGAAAGCGCCATTTTGATTGGATGATACTGGCCGTTGGTAAACATCCCTTTTAAATAAGCCTGACGAGTAAAAAATGTTATCGTTCACTTCAGATTGAATAAACCGAAGTATTCGCCTTTGTGGAGAGAAAATGTTCTGATTCTAATTTGCAATGAAACAATACATTCGACGAAACAGTCGAATGTCAGTGTGTGTGTATGTTTGGCTCTCACTGAAAAACATTTCTAACTATTTTAGGTTCATGGCTATTTTAGTCAAAAAGGTTCCAGAGCCCTGGTCTCACCTAAAAATAAGTGAGACAAAATTTGAACCACATATAATAATTTTGTCTCACAGTGCACATGTGCAGGATTTGATCCCTGTGTGGGTTTTGCATGTTTTTCCTTCGCCTGCGTGTGGGGGTTTTCTCCGGGTGCTCCAGCTTCCTGCCACATTCCAAAAACATGCATGGGAGGTTAAAGGAACACTCTAAATTGTCTCAAAGTATGAGGCTGAGAATGAATGATTGTTGTTTTTTGTATGGCCTGCGATTGGCTGTCACACTGGAATAGGTGCCCGCATGCCTGCGACAGTTGTGAGGCTAAAAGTGTTCGATAATGGATGGATGAATAAATGCTAAATCAATTTCAAGCTAAATGCTTGAAAATGCTAATCATGATGATTAGTAGTTTTGTAGTTTTGTTTCTCTTGTATTTCACCAGCACAATGCTTAAATGCTGCCTCCTGCACTCCGGTGCGAAGTCAAATGCTTTACTTGACATATTCTAAGTGGGATTAAGTGGCAAACAAATCAAGCGCCGGGGGAAACCGTTTATGCATTTGATGATTGATGGAGGTCGTTTATGCAAGAAGGGAAACATTTTCACAGAACAATAAAGATGCTTCTGGGAAAGGTCAGACTCCTTCCCTCTTTGCTTCACATTCCCCATAAATAACTAAGTGCAAAGAGCCCCAATGCACGCAGTTACCAGCCTTTTCCACTAGATAACACTATAACACCGCAGAAGGCTGAGCGAGGTATGAAAGGACAAAATTATTTCTCTTGCCCCATCTCCCTAAAATACAGTAAAGGACAGTCAACATCGTACATTCGGGGAATTCTGGGGTGCACTGACAGGTAATTGTAATATTTTGGTGACCTTGTTTAGCTTTAGCTTTCATTGGTGGTTAGCACATTTCACAATTCACATCAGCAAAGTTATGAAAAGAAGAGGAAAGAAAGTAGTAGAAAAACAAAATACAGGAGTTGGCAACCGGTTCAGGGTGTCCCCCGCCAAGTGCCTGGAGATGGCTGAGATAGGCTCCAGTATACCACCACCCCCCGCGACACCAATGAGGATAGAGCGCTTTGTAAAATGGATTGGTATTCAAGGCAGTATTTCAATTGACTTTCTGAAACAAGGAGGTCATAAACTCACGGTATGTACATCTGAGTTTTGGTTTGAGGTTAAAATCTTATGTGTGGGTCCCCCCATCTTTGGCTTTCCTCCCCTTTCTTTCTTTCCATAAACATGCATTCTAGTTTTTAGATAATTTTACAATGTAATTGCGAATGGCTCGTCCAAATGTGCCCTACGACTGGCTGGCTACAAGTCCAAAGTGTTCCCAGTCTTTTGTACAAAGTCAGCTGGAAAAGACTCCCACTGACATCAGCTAGAGGTTTGGCAGTTCTCAGCCTCAAGCACAGAAAAGGCAACAGGTTTCCATCACACAAACAAAGGGTCAAATCCTAATTTTTTTGTGAGTGATTGCCGATTATGCTTTAATCTACGTGTTTATCAAACAATTGAAGATCCTCCTGTGGCTACGAGGTAAGAAGAAGTGCAGCAAGCCTGTCATGACGCATCTACGACTTCATTGTGTTCTGTGATTGCCTCTCTCTTTTCCTCTTCAGCACCCCTTTTGTCCTAATGGAAGGCGAAGTTTCCACAGCTTCACGGCCTGTGATCTTCCACCAAAAATCCTCTTATTCTAAGAAGTATGGTATCTCTCTGCTTCTCTTAAATCTCAGAAAAAGTAGGGCATGGGTGATACATCACTAATAAAGCTGCCCTGTTCTTCCTTCTGACTTCTTGCATTAAACTGTAAGAGACAATGTGTTTGCAAAGCCATTTTAAGAAGATTTGTTTTTACCTTTAGGCCATAAACATAATTTAAAAGTTTATTGTAAAAGCATTTACAAATTTCCCCATTGTGGGACTATTAAAGGCTTTCTGATTCTGATGAGAGCTGAAGCGATTTCAACCGTCTTACCCCCCAATTCAACTTGTATTGGTTGTTACAGAACACTATTTATTGACAAACTGTACAAGACACGGGGATGTGTTTGCAGAAAATAATTAATTATGGAGGGAGGAGAAAAAAACAGCATGAGCCGATGAGATAATTGTGTTTGCATTCTTAGAGTCGGCGTGTTGTGTGCAGATGCTTCGCAGCCTTTCTTCCAATATTTGTCATGTGCACACACACGCACACACATACACACACAGACAGACATCACTCAATGTGGATCTCTGCATGCGAAATGGCGCCTGCCTTTCAGCTCAGCACTCGTGCCGGGCAGCTTTCTTGTGACCTTTTCAGGTATCTGACTTTCAAATGAAAGTATAGCCAGAGTATACAATGTGTCGTAAAGCAGTTAGAAACACCTTGTAACCAATCGATTAATTATCACAGATGCATCCAGTTTTGTAAGAACAATATGAGGGTAAGACGTTTTATTGATGAGCCATGTGCATAAAGTCCATCAAGACATGTTTGTATATCTTTGGTGTGGAAGAATTTGAATGTCAAGAATTCCAGCACAGCGGGATATAATCAGTGTCTAGCACCTGAAGAGTGTCAAGTCTTGGCATTCAATAATATGCAAAATCAACTCTGAATCAAGTCTTTTATAACTAATCTGGGCCCACTTTGATTTTTGGCAATGCTGAAGTCAGAGTCAGGATTAATGTACTTTTTTTAAAATTCAGTGATGAAAAATACAATTGTATATTATTATATAACAATATATTGTTCATATGGCTGTACATTTGAAAAATAAAAAGTCAGGGATTCCAGCTAAGGGAAATTAAAATAGAGGAGAATGAAAAAGATCACCCGGGGGTCAAAGGGGCTGTAGATGTACGAATGCAAGATTGCATATTAAATATCTGCTACATAATTACCATTTATGATGTTTATAGAGGTTTTTCCACCAACTTTGGCAATCCCCCATCAGGTTCATTGAAGTTAGTTTAGTATTGTAAATCATAATTAAAATCATGGTATTACTACAGGTCAACAGTAATATACTATCTCTAGTACTGTATCTCTAATCATGCCCTACCATAATGTCCTTAATTAGACTGATGAATTCTAATGACTCAGCTTGGAGTTTGTAATTCTGCTTTCTCAGACTTTTTTTTTTCTCTGCATGTTTGCTTCCCTCACAATAGTGTTTGAGTGACAGCCAACCTTTGCCACCATAGTTGATCACTTTTCCATCGCAGACTGCCACGGGCTTCCCCCGGATTTTTATGTTTGGAATAATAAATCTGTAAGCGGGCATCCGTTGACTTGTTTTCCTAACCATGCCCAATCCCACGAATTCTTTATCCGTACATTAAAATACATCACCATTCCACTATCACTCATGTGTAGGATATCTCTCTTCCACGACATTTTCACAATGTGAAAAGTCGTGTGCTCTCCCGAGCGAGCAATCACACGGAACACGTGCACGTAAGCTTTACATCAAAACAAAATTTATATATATCTAACCTACACTGTCTATACGATGAACACATTAAATATATCAGTACCAAAAATGTGATGATGTTTATCACGTTAATTGGCAAAAAGTGCGGTAAGGGAGCTGCCATATTTGTTTTCTCGTTTCATCGCGCACAGTCTTGCGGTATTTTACTCCCGAGTGATCCGTATTGTCAACGGAAGCAACTGACATCGACCAAAACACACGAAAGCATGCCGACTCAAGCACTATGCATTCTGATCATCCTATCACGCTTCTAAACGAATGTTTTAGCGGTTGTATCCGGAAATAAAAAAACTTTCATATGAAAATATAAAATATCACTTTGGCGGAAAAAAATGCTAAATAGCGGACGTCTGTGATCACTGAAAAGTATTTGCTAATGTGTAAAATCCATCCATCCATCCATTTTCCAGACCACTTCATCCTCATTTGGGTCGCCGGGGTGCTGGACCCCATCCCAGCCATCTTTGGCAAATCAAGAGATTCAAAGAGAAGGTTGACAGATGTTAGGAAGCTGGCATGAGAGATTAGGTTTGCCAGGGTTACTCGTCAAAGTAGGGCACTGTGGTCATCTTTCGTAGAGCAAGGCATGTTGTTGCTTTTGGACAGGACCGTGTTTATCTCTTTACCATAATTCATTGGCCGATTACATCTTGTCTCGCCGCTATGGTGTCATACGATTGACGCAGTTGACCCAGCTGTGTGCATCCGACCTGCGCAACCGGCGGTGGAAGCCTGATAGGGATTTATGGATCTAAACCCCACTGTGGTGAACCCAAACTGAACTGTACTGCTTGGTGGAAACACAACTTTAGGGCATCTGACGAAAACCTGACGCACGACCCTTAGAGTTTCTCCTCCACAAAGCGACTCCAACTGGCATTCTGCCTCTTTCAGTATCTATTTAAATAACCATTTATCTCGGGATGTCCTGCCCGCTTGACACTGAGTTTCTACTTTGGCTCCCGGTTGGATCAAAATTAGTGCATGTTCCTTTTAATCACAGAGTCCGTGGCAGGCCTCGCCACCAAAACCTCGAGGGGCAGACGACTCTTCAATGGATTTGTTTTCCCTGGCAACCATGACAGCAGTCTGCATTAAAATAGTTTTACATTTGATACGCGTTTGCAGTGTTCTTCCTCCGTCTCAATTACAGAGGTCAGGGAGGAAGGCGGAGCTCATACCAGACCCCCGCCAGGCCTCGGGCTGACCAGTGACCGCTCTGAGGAGGGATGCAATAGTTTCTCACAGGACATGGTCAGAATAGCCCTGCTTTCTCAACAGATTCTTGATAAATTATGGCCCAGACAATAAACCTTGAATGTTTCAGATGTACAGATTTGTATCATCCAGTTTTCTTTTGTTCCAAGACTACAAATTAACAACTCCAAGCCGAAACCGCTATTTTTTTATGCAGGATATGCTGTTATTGTTGCTGTCCATACGCAAAACATATTTTTCAGTTTATGTCAAACAGACAATCAAAAAACAAAATGTTGTCATTGGTCATTACAAATTGCTAAAACCCTCTTAAAAAGCCCTAGTAGGCAGCCGTCATGAGCCTTAATTTTTTTTGTGTGTGTGTTTTCTTTTGTGACTTTGTGTTGTTGTGTGTCACGTGGAATGGTGTGGATTGTTTTTCAGCATTTTTGGCCACAAAATTCATCAAGGAGGAGACTGTGCTGAGTGGTTGCACTTTTTCAGCTGCATATGCCAGCACCGATTTTGATTGGGAGGAATGTTGGTGCCATTTCACTGTCATTGCTGGACAGCTCTGGGGCGATTGTGCTTTTTTGCGCCCTTAATGGGCAGCATTTTCACAGCTCCGCTTTGTTCAGCGGAAAGGTCGGTGCTGTTGGACAGTCTGCGGCTGGATGGATGCATGGCTTGAGGAGCCCCCGATGAGAAGAACGGAGCATCAGCGAAGAGCGCCGATGCGTATGTGGAACTGTCGCGCCTTGGAATCTAAGCGGATACGTGGGATAGGCGATTTGAGACAATATCTTTTCATCAACGGATGCTACAGCTTTGCGTTTGCTTTAAACATTTGGCTTGTAGCAGATGTGCACATTTCACCTTGAAGAGGGTGCTGAAAGTGCATACAATTGAAAGAATGTCTTTGTGCTTTCATATTATTTTGTTATATTGTTTTTTGTTCTTTTAATTTTAAGATGGTGTCACGAGTGGCTGCCTTTCTAGCAGCTCCTGTAGTTTGTTTTTCTACTTCTTCCCTTACTTTCCTCTTCCTTCCATAACTTTGCTGCTGTGAAATGTAAATTTCTCCACTTCGAGACTAATAAAGGCTAATACAATCCAAACCAGATTGATGGAAATACAATGGTTTAAATGGCATAACTTGACACACACGTTCTTCACAAGGTAGCAACAATATGCAAATAAAGCAAACTGAGATTATCTTTGCATTTGCTTTTTGGTTATTTTATGCCACTTTTCCACAGTTTCCACAGGCTGCTTCTTAATTGGCCAGCTTTCAATTTGGCATCACAATCACGCTTGACCACACACATGAAAGGATTTGCCATCATAAATATTGAATAGGTTTGACACTAGTTATTGTCAGTGACAATCGAGGAGAAAAACACTTTTAACATCCCACCCAGACCGAAGGAAAATTGCTCCTCGTCTTTAGACATCACGACATTGTGAGAAAATGCATCCAAAGGGGATTTTACTTTGTTCATAAATTTCACCCGTGTAACTGATTTCTACTTGTATGTATTCCTTTGACACACATGTGAGTTTGAATGATTATTTGTCTCTATACACAATGGCTGGCGACCAATCCAGGGTGCACTCCACCTCTAACAAAATGTCATTGAGGATAAACCACAGACTTATAGCAAATGGATGGATTGAAGTCGACAAGTGTCATTGTTTTTGGCTTTGTTGTTCCATGAAAAATAAATTTCATCTTATACTGGATTCAATGTCTTTAAAGCAATCACGGCCATGAGTCAAAGGTGAATGCACTACAAGATCCCCGTCATGATGTTCTGCTTGCTTTTGGCTCTGTGCCCTCAATGTCCTTCTCTGAAGATACTATAGAATGTAAGCCGAATGACCGCATGTCGATGCAGGCCGATCAATATCAATCAACGCCAACTCTCCAATGTGACTTCACCATGCAGCTCGAACGGCATGAGAATAACGACAGAACATTTACACGCCTCCTTGATATGAAGGTATACAGTATCTAAATCACCCCCCTGCCATCTCCACTTCCCATTATGACAAACCAGTGTTAATCTGTCATAGTGAGAGACTACAAACACCATTTAAAGCGGAGAACACAACAAAGCTCCTGCCTGTGCCGGATGTCCATCTTTCTAATAGCTCCCGCTGACAGCGGGGACTGTGACAGTCCCGTGGGATCGTTACCGCGCCTCTTCCTGCGACTGGACACTTGACAAAGTGAGGTTGCTTTTTTTCTGTTATTTTGCAGTTTGAGATTGCAGGTTGGTCCATTTTCTTTTTTCTTTTTTTAAACCAATACAACAATGCCTACATCTCAGCACAGCATCTAAAACTGTATGATTCAGAGACAATTGATGCCTTTTAACTAATGCATATTTATCCCTTGTCAGACAATGTGATAAAAAAACGCTGCCTCAAAGAATGTACACACAAATTGGATTGGCTGCCACGTCGTCAAGCGACTTTGCTGTCAAATTTGCTCACCGTCCATTAACAATTTTTAACGGCAGATCTTGTCACACCCTTGAGACATAACGGTATTTTCAACACTCACGTGTGTTGCAGGAAATGAGACACCGTGCCCTTAATTTAACGTGACAGCAAATCTCTGTGTTGAAATGCACAAAAGGACGGGAAAAAAAATTGATTCCAAAAATAGAAGACGGCTAACACGGCTAACATATCTTTACTCCGTCGGGAATTTGATTGGGATTATCACATTGCATGCTGGATTTAGAGAGATGGTATCATGGTTTAAAAGAGACACATGGTAGTATTGGAAAGTTATGTTTTATTTGTGAAGAATGCACATGTGTGTCACGACAGTGCCCATCCAGCTTTCAGGTGTGAAAATTAGAGATCCAAATATGTTTTTATTCAACTGCAGACGTCAATGTGTCTGATGGGAAACTGACTTCAAGATGGCGCTGCGAGAGGGGCTGCGTTTACAGCAGCTCTTGTATGTTTTTCTACTTCTTCTTTTCCTTTTCAATTACCTTCATAACCTTGCTGCTGTGAAATTTGATTTTCTCCACTGCGAGACTAATGAAGGCCAATACAATGCAATTTTAGTCCTACTGGTAACGCTACAGTTGGGCTAAAACCACACTGAGAAAACTGCCATGTTGCCTGATGCACACCCCTCCTCCCTTTTTTGTTCTATTCCATATTTTCAGTGTAGGTCAAATTCAGTATTGTGTTTTACATCGAATCGCCTCAAATTATTTAAGTCCCGTGACAGTCACCCCGTAAGGCCAGCCCAGTCCATCACTGTGAGGAAAATGTATCACACGACAATCCTGCGGCAAGGAAATAGAAAAGAGAGAATATTGATGAAACAGTGCGTAGTTCGCACTTGTTACTCGCCCTGGGCGACGACAGTGGAAGTATGAACAAGAGGGATGATTAAAGGGAAGCGATGCTCCACAGAGAACGGAGCCATCATCAATGGGCCACGTGGAAAGAGCTCCCCTGAGAAGCAGCTAGCCCGGAGTGTTAAAGGGCCAACGTGCCTCATTAGCACGATGACTAAAATGAATGATCTACATGCAAGACAGTATTGGACACAATTACATCACTGAGCTTTTCAGTCTGCTCATTGTTCTACATTGTGACTGGACAGATATTTGTAATACTTTACTAAATAATGACTAATTTATGGCAAAGCGCCATATTGGAATTACTGAAAAGCTTCAATTTTTTAAACAGTTATGTGGGTTTTCTTTCTTCATCCAGCCATCAGTGGACACATACGTCTGTGGTGAATTTCTGTCCACGTCCCACTTTTCTGAATGACCAGATATCTAGTAAAATAAGGTCAGTTTCAATGAAAACATTCATGTGTGTAGTCGAAATTTCAATGCAGAACTTTGAGGCCACGAGGCACCTGGTGGGTGGTTTCAGAAAATCTGGTCCAGCAGGACTGTGACATGAGGCAAAAAAATAATATAATAATATAAAATTATATATATATATATATATATATATATATATATAGTCAAATGAGTGGTTGCTAGCTTTTAGGTGCAAATGTACTGCCGATTGAGGCCCACTAGTATTATCCCTGCGATGTTGATAAAGTCTTTTTTTGAGAATTTGAGTCTCCCCAATGTACTGCTCTTTACAATTTTCATTCTTACAATGTATGGAATAAACTACATTACTTTGTTTTTCATTTGGTAGCCTATCTTTTGGATGCACTAATTTTTGCCTTAACGTGTTTATCGGTTTGAAATAAGTAGGAATTTTATGTTGCCAAAGGACTCTTTGTAATTTTTCAGAAACTCCTGCAATGTACGGTACTGCTACTCCTCTCCTTTTAGAATCTTGAGAATTATTGGTTTCGTTCGCTATTCTTTCTTTCTGACATTTGTTGAATGACCACTGAGGGTACCCACAGTTAGTGAGTGCTCTCCTGATATGTTTTGACTCCTTTTCTCTACCTTCAGTGCTAGTTGGTATTAGTTTAGCCCTATGCTGGAGGGTTCTGATAACTCCTAGTTTATGTTGTAAAGGGTGGTTAGAGTCAAAAAGTAAGTATTGGTCAGTGTGCGTAGCCTTCCTAAAGACTTCTGTTTTTAGCGCTCTGTCCTCTTTTATAATTACTTTACAATCCAAGAAGGCTAGTTGGTTCTCTTGAATGTCCTCACGAGTAAATTTAATGTTGAAGTCTACAGAGTTGAGATGATCTGTGAAGGATTGAATTTCTTGTTTCTTAATTATGACAAAAGTATCGTCCACATATCTAAACCAGTGTCTAGGTTTTGTCCCTGGGAAGGATGTGAGGGCCTGTTTCTCCATCTCTTCCATGTAAAGATTAGCCACTATGGGTGAAACTGGTGAGCCCATAGCACAACCATGGATTTGTTTATAAAATTTTTCCCGAAATTGAAAATACGTAGTATTAAGGCAGATTTCTAATAATTGGCAGATTTCTTCAGCCGTCATCTGTACAAAAGTGAAGGTTTCGGACGTTTCGCCTCCTATCCAAGAGGCTTCGCCAGCGAACTAAAGTCTGACTGGTCGTATCGGCCCCATTTATATATCCCTAATGTCCAGACCTGGTGGCGCCGGACACAGCTATGATAGGTCCCTACTCTCAGGTTGGGGGGGGGGCGCGGGACCCCCCCCCTGTGGCCCCACTGATGGTTCCTACATTCCTGACTAATGATTGGCCTATTACACCCACTCCCCCCGGTATCACCTCATCAGCATAACAGACGTATTGCTGCCAACTTTGGGAGAGACATCCTTCTGCTGGTACGTAACTTAGAAAAGGCCACCTTTAAATTAGCTGATTTAAAGAACCACCTCAGATTCAATCTTAGATGTAGACAGAGCCGGTTAATTCCTAAATGCTTGAAGCAAGCACCCCTGGAACCCGGATACTTAGCCGATAAAATGCAACAAAATTATACTAGGAAAATTCTAAATTTGCGAATTAGGAGACTTAACATAGAGATAAAAAACAAACAGTCAGAAATAGAAACTTATTATCAGCGATTACAAACTACAGGTGAATGCACTACAAGATCCCCGTCATGATGTTCTGCTTGCTTTTGGCTCTGTGCCCTCAATGTCCGATTACACCGCTACATCCACGACAACGGCTTTCCTTTCCCCTTTATCTATGACCACGATATCTGGTTGGTTGGCCATTACCATCTTGTCAGTCTGTATCTGGAAGTCCCACAGGATTTTTGCTCGGTCATTCTCCACCACCTTGGGAGGTGTTTCCCATTTTGACCTTGGGGTTTCCAGTCCATACTCCGCACAGATGTTTCGGTAGACTATGCCAGCCACCTGGTTATGGCGCTCCATGTAGGCTTTCCCTGCCAGCATCTTACACCCTGCAGTTACGTGTTGGATTGTCTCAGGTGCCTCTTTGCACAACCTACACCTTGGGTCTTGTCTGGTGTGGTATATCCTTGCCTCTATGGCTCTGGTGTTCAGGGCCTGTTCTTGGGCAGCCAGGATGAGTGCCTCTGTGCTGTCCTTTAGGCCAGCCCTCTCTAGCCACTGATAGGACTTCTTGAGATCAGCCACTTCTGCTATGGTTCGGTGGTACATCCCGTGTAGGGGCTTTTCCTCCCATGATTGTCCCTCTTCCAGCACCTCATCCTCTGTTCCCCATTGACTGAGACATTCTCTGAGTACATCATCCGTTGGAGCCTTCTCTTTGATGTATTCATGGAGCTTGGATGTTTCATCCTGGACAGTGGCTCTCACACTCACTAGTCCCCGGCCTCCTTCCTTACGGCTTGTGTACAGTCTCAGGGTGCTGGACTTGGGATGGAACCCTCCGTGCATGGTGAGGAGTTTTCGGGTCTTAACATCTGTGGTCTGAATCTCTTCCTTTGGCCACCTTATTATTCCTGCAGGGTATCTGATCACTGGCAGGGCATAGCTGTTTATTGCCCGGGTCTTGTTCTTGCCATTGAGCTGGCTTCTGAGGACTTGCCTCACCCGCTGGAGGTATTTGGTCGTAGCCGCTTTCCTTGTTGCTAATTCGAGGTTGCCATTGGCCTGTGGTATACCGAGGTACTTGTAGCTGTTTTCAATGTCTGCTATTGTTCCTTCAGGGAGTGAGACCCCTTCAGTGTGAACTACCTTGCCCCTCTTAGTCACCATCCGACTACATTTCTCCAGCCCGAATGACATTCCGATATCACTGCTGTAGATCCTGGTTGTGTGGATCAGGGAGTCTATGTCCCTTTCGCTCTTAGCATACAGCTTGATGTCATCCATGTAGAGGAGGTGACTGATCGTAGCTCCATTTCTGAGGCGGTATCCATAGCCTGTCTTGGCGATTATCTGGCTGAGGGGGTTCAGTCCTATGCAGAACAGCAGTGGGGAGAGTGCATCACCTTGGTATATGCCACATTTGATGGACACTTGCGTTAGTGGCTTGCCATTGGCTTCAAGTGTGGTTTTCCACATCCTCATCGAGTTTGCAACGAAGGCTCTCAGGGTCCTGTTGACCTTATACAACTCCAAGCATTCATTGATCCATGTGTGTGGCATCGAGTTATATGCTTTCTTGTAATCAATCCAGGCTGTGCACAGGTTGGTATGTCGGGACCTGCAGTCTTGAGCGACTGTTCTGTCAACCAGCAGCTGATGTTTGGCACCTCTAGTATCTCTACTAATGCCTTTCTGTGCTTTGCTCATGTATTGATCCATGTGTCCACTTATCTTAGCCGCAATGATGCCTGACATGAGCTTCCATGTTGTGGAGAGACAGGTTATTGGCCGATAGTTGGAAGGAACTGCACCCTTTGAGGAATCCTTCATGATCAGGATTGTTCGCCCTTCGGTTAGCCATCCTGGGTGAGTCCCATCCATCAGCAGCTGGTTCATTTGTGCTGCTAGGCGCTCGTGGAGAGCTGTGAGTTTCTTTAGCCAGTAGGTGTGGACCATATCCGGGCCTGGTGCCGTCCAGTTTTTCATACCTGAGACTCTTCCTTGTATATCTGCCGCTGTGATGGTAACTGGGTTCTGTTCAGGGAGGTTGCTGTGCTCCTCTTTCAGAGTCACCAGCCATTGTGCACTGCTGTTATGTATGACCTCCTTCTCCCATATGCCTTTCCAGTATCTTTCAGTTTCCAGCCTTGGAGGGTCTGCTCTGCTGTTAGAACCCTGCCACTGAGCGTACACTTTCGCAGGTTGTGTTGCGAACAGCCTGTTTATTCTTCTGGCCTCATTCTCTTTCGTGTACCTCTTTAGGCGACTTGCCAAGGCCTGGAGCCTTTGTTTGGCAGTTTCGAGTGCTTCAGGTATGGTTATCTGCATGTACCTCTTGGGTATTGGCCTTTTATTCACACCTCTCTGGGTCTCCGTCAATTGACTCACATCTTTCCGAGCCGCCTTGATCTTGGCCTCCAACCGTCTTTTCCATGGTGGGTAATGAATCTCGTGGCTATCATGGTTGCTCTTGTAGCCAAGCATGTCTAGGATCACTGATGCTGAGGTGTATATCAGCTCATTGGTTTCCGTGATCGTTGCAGTCGGGATCGTTCTCAGTGCTGCATTCACAGTTTCCATGAGACTTTCAGGTGGTACTTCACATAGCCGTTGTAATCGGTGCCTTCGTTGCCCAGTTTTCATTCTTGCCATGATCTTATCTCTCAGGTCATTTGCTGCCTCGCTCAGCATTTCATTTATTGGGGCTGGCTTCCCAATCTCATTATTCATTGGGGCTTGCCTCCCAATCTCTGGTTGAACCTCTTCCTGTGATGTGGCAGCCTGGGGCCCTTCACCTCGGAATTTGTGTTGTACCTCATCAATCTCAAGTTGTGATAGCAATTGCCGTTTGCGGATATTGGAACACTGAGCTACTAGTTGTTTCGTGGTCAACCGTGACTGTGGGTTTCGAAGTAACCATTCAGCCCCCATTCTCCGCATGTAACCCCTCTGACTAGGGTTGCTTGAGTAGTAGCATTCCAACAGAGCCATGTTATCGCATCTCGTCCATCTCCGCTTTGTTCCAGTAGCCCATATATATATATATATATATATATATATATATATATATATATATTATATATATATATATAAAATAAAGTATAGACCAACACTTGGCCCTTATTTAATACTTAATAATGCTTTAAATGAAACCGTTCTGCCGTGTGCTCTGAATAAATAGATTGTTCACTCGTCCTTTCCTTCACATGAGAATGTCTACTCCATGTCTCAAATTGGAGCATTTCGTACCTTAGCACCAAGCACTGAAGTTAAAAAGAAATCTCCCTTTATATATATATTTTTTTTTTTCTGGAATAGGATGGACAGAAGGTATGTGACAGCTTTTTGATAAGGTGTTTCATACTAGAAATTTGGATACATTGTGAAATTCCTTGGGGGTCAATGCTGTGCAGCAATAAACTGATGTTTTTGTTGGCGTAGCAATTCTATCTTAACAACGGTTTGTTATCTTGATTGACAGGAAGTTATTCGTTTGGGAATAGCCTTGCTGTCTTGTCACCTGCAATTTTATTGTGTCGGCAGGTGTTCTGAACATTTTGGGTGTCCAGGGATTGTTGTATAAATGATTTTTTTAGTGAAACAAGGCGAGAAAGTCATATTCTCATATTGCCTTTTAGTCATGAAAATTACTTTTTAAATATAATTTTAACTAATTCACTGCCAGCTGATGTGCAAAAATGTGTCCACTCCAGCGTTCCAGAGTTTTTTGTCATTGTCACTTGAATTCCAGGACCCACAGAATATTGAGTTTTAATACTACATCAAAATTCAATACAGCGTTAGAAACCTTAGACTCTCTTCTTCAATCAGAAAAAATAGTGAATTCCGAAATTATATGGGTCTAGAGTTATGAGGGCCGCTGTCCAAAATACAATGCAATACATACAAATTGGTTTATACAGCGCTTTGACAACAGCTGAAGCTGGAACAAAACATTACCATGGAAAAAAGGGAAATGCTGCCCCCTTGTGGGAAATAAAAACATTGCAATAGGCCATGGCCAGCGCTTTATCGGCACCCAAGCATGAAAAAACTAATTCAGGAATGGCGCTCTGTACGTCATATTTTCAATTCCTGAATACATTCGTGAATGGCAGTGAATGAATTTATTTATTGAAGTTAATATACATGTACTTCCTGAAGAGGAAATAAAACTTTCACTCTCCTTGCACACATGCGAGAGGAGAATCAGAGTGAAAAGTGGTGGGGAGAGCCTCTTAAAATGAGCTAGTGGTGGTGATGATGCCTTGCTCAACAAGACTATAGCCAACAAGCTGAGTTGCATCTCTCAAACAATGACTCAAACCTGTTATGATCCAACTCCAAACCCCCTAGAGATGAGCTAGACACAATCATATCAGAGATCCTTATTGGCAAAGTACTAAGATGAGTGAAGTAATTGATATTTTTTTTTGTGTACCGTATCTTTCTGAAGTACTTTATGTGCAACAATTCTGAAGAATTAATTGCATATTATTTGAGGATCTCTGGTGATGCCACAACGACATAGTGAGAACCAATGGTTATATATTAGATAGTTCTTTGACTGCAAGGGCATTTCCAATATTATTTACTCAAGCTGCAAACGCCTACACACCGTGTTGTAATGCTCAAGAGCAGTATGCTAATTTCAGTGGTTAAGCGCACCTTGTCCTGAGTTTTTTGCTCTGGCCCTTGAGTTGCAAATTTCTTTCGGCGTGGGTGTAGCCCGTATTGGACTTCTTGGTCTGCCCCTCCAGGGCTGAACATGTACGAATTAACTGCAGTTAAAGTTTGTCAATGTGGTGAAAAGTGTGCACTAACGTGATGAACTTTCTTGCTCTTAGGTTATCATACAATGGCATCCGCTGCCATGACAGCAGCTGAAATACGTTGTGTTGAACTGAATCTATTTTTTTTCCTCTGTTAACTGGAACATTTCACACAAAATATGGAAGTACACTTTGGCTGTGAAAGAAATGGTCAAGTAATGAATTCAGACCTTGATAAAGAAAAGTGCATTTGACTGCCACAAGAGTCCCAGACCCTAATCTCAAATACTCCCGGACTTCATTGAGAGAACGTTGACAGCGAGAAAAAAGGAGGTCAAAAGACCAATTCCATCTTTCCTTCTGCTATCTTGACTATTTTGTTGGCAAGCATTTAAAATCAATGCAGTTCTCGTCAATTCCCTGTGCTGTCCGGTCTTTTGTGCCAGTGACCTGCACAGCGGGAACTATGCTCTTATTTTAAACTCACAGAATGTGCATCTGGGAGGTCATGGTAGTGAACGTGACAGATTGGATGTCAGGGTTTTTGGTTCATTGAAAAACTGCTGCTACAAACAAAATAACTTGTGTTTACTGAGCTGTACATTGCTGTTTTCAAGAGGTTAGCTGCATGTTATCTTAACGTGCTCATGCTAACTTGGTAGTAGCAGTTAGCTAAATCTGGAAACATTTTAACTTGCCAAATCAGATTTTTGGGTTGGCATCTGTTTTGGCCATACTTTGGTATGAATACATGAGTGGTCAAATGACAATATTTTTTTCTAAAAAGTTTTTAAACCTGACAACCACCAATCAAACTAATGATCTCCATTCACTATTATTTGGCTTGTTCTCAGTTGGTGCGAAGGCTGAGGACATTTTTCGAACTGAAACACCTTAAACACATACAAAAAATAGATGGATGGTTTTGAAATCTTGCTACGGTTACTTTTATTTACATGAGTGCAACACTGTATCACAAGGTATCTGTGTAGTAATCCATGCAAACATATATCATAACTTTGCTGCTGCGAAATGTAAATCCATCAACTGTGAGACTAATAAAGTCAACGTCAGCTTTATTGTCAAATATGCTAATATGCATGACATACAGCACAGATGAAATTACTGTCCTCTCGGACCCAGCATGCAAGGCATTTATCCTGGCAAAGGCTAATCTAATGTAATGTGTAATGAAAAAAAATAAATCCCTGCAAAGCATATTCCATCTTCCAAGTTCAAATGTTCCCAACTTTCAGCCTACAAATGGCAAAAATGCTCAGTGTCCGACTGTAGCAATGACTTTTTTCCGAAGCCTTCTTGTGGTAAATAAAATGTAAACTCACAGGTGGTTAGCCCGCACTCGGAAGCAATAATGACTATCCCCATTTAGAAAGTAATACTCATTTCCAGGGAAGTAGAGGTAATGCCTCGAAATAACACTTCCTCACTGAAAAGCTGCGATGGTTGAATTAAACACCACAATTGCTGCATGTGCGTTCATAGACAAATTATCCCTCATGGTCTATGAAGAAGCATGTAGAATGTTTGGAATTTACATAATTACATGGCCCACTAGGTGCAACAACTTGGCGAGAGCTAAACTGTGGACAGTGACAGGCTGACTTCAGGTCCATTAAACTGGATCCAGTACAAAAATTTCCCAGTGGCTTGACGCAGCATTATATTTCTGGGTTGCGTATAATGTCAGGTTTAAGATGTTTGGGAAAGGAGTGGCTATTTTTTTGTTGTTTCTTTTTCCCCTCACTTCACAAACCACATTCGGATGTTTTATTATGTGTTTCCTCCTGAGCACATCAGGCAGAGAGAAAGAGCAAAGTGAGAGACATAAATTTAACGTGACGTTAAGATAGCTAAATCAACACATGCTATACTTGAGGTGTAAACAGGATGGTTGGCATGCAGCTCAGGAAACTCAACAGATCAAATTATAAACAAATCATAAATATATCCAATAAGAACAAGAATTGAGCTCGGTCAAGCACACATCATAAATCACACTGAGCAGGCCATAAGAGAACAAAATAAAGGCAAGCATGCAGAAAACCTGCACCAAGTCTTGCTGAGTGAAAAATCATGATTCAATGTACCACCACCTTATTGCACTGAAGCAACAGGACTTCTGCCTTCTGGCTCAAATTTAAAGCAGACTTTATTAATCCCTGAGGGAAATTAAAGGTGGCTGACTTTTATTTTTATTTTTTTTGTGGTTCTGTAGGGATGCATTCTGTGACCACTGTTATGTTCAGGATGTGGTTGCCATGACCAAATAAGTAGTTTTTTTGGTGTTGCGGTTCCTGAAACAGGTTTTTCCAAAACCCACATGCCCAAATCCCAAGAGTATTATGACTAATGGTGGCAGATGTGGGACGTTTAGCGGTGGTTTAAACATTTTTGGTCAGGGTACATTTCCTTTAAACTGAACAGATCTTGGTTCAGATTTGGTGCAAGGTACGACATTTCTTTCAGGACCAATCCATTTTGTAAGCAGAGGTACCAGTCTACACTTTTTTGAACCTAATTTTGAACCTTGACCCGATGGCCACATGTGGCGTGTCTCATTGAAAGGACACTTGGGACAGGTAAAACTGTGTACCATGAATAGAGGGTCTGGAGCAAGGCGTCCAAACTCTTTTTTTTTTTTTTTTTTTTTTTTGCTGCAAGCCACATTGTAGTTACGGTTTCCTCTCTGGGGCCGTTATAAAATTTTGGAAGCCATTAGAATGTTTAATCCTCTCCACATATTACCTATATACCGCACAACAATTGCGATTTGAATCGGGAATTGAAAGTATGACGTAGAGTGCCATTCCCATTCCATTCTTCGGGTTTTGTTTTATTCTGGTTTGGGTGCGGATCACTCGCTGGCAATGGGCTCTGGCAATGTTTTTTTTCCTTCCACAAGGGGGCAGCATATTCCTTTTTTCCTTGTTAGCGCGTATTTCTGGTTCAGCTGTTGTTAAAGCGCTATATAAACCAATATGTATGTATTGCATTGTATTATGCACAACCACACTCTTTTCTTTTCATATAACTCCAGACCCATATAATTTAGGAATATTTTTTTTCTAATGAAAGAAGACAGTCTAAGGTTTCTTAGGCTGCATGGAATGTTTATGTAGTCCTAAAGCTCTATTCTGTGGGTCCTGGAATTCGAGTGACGATGACAGAAACCTTAATTGGCACTGGAATGGACACATTTTTGCACATGTCTGGCAGCGAATGAGTTAATGAAAAGCTAGTTTTTAAATTCGAAGTAAAATATAATTAAAATTATTATGGTTTACATGGGACAATTTGAAATTTTCGTTCGGACTTTGGCAAGCATCAAGCAGTACTTGACATGCTTGATTTGCTTTCGCGGGCCGAATACAGTGATGTAGTGGGCCAGATTTGGCCCTGGGGCCTTGACTTTGCCACCTGTGGTTTGGAGGCACGGACCATTTCAACATTCACACTACTAATGTGTGCTAACTTCCACTCAATACACAACTTTTTATCTGTGTTATGTTATTATTGTTGCTCAAACGTATGGCTAGGTTCTTCTGGTGAGATTTCAAATGGCCAAATTTGCAGTTGATAAACTAATTGCACTTTTTTATGTTTAAACTGCAGGCCTGTGTGAATATAGATTTGCAAGTCTTGTTTTGACAACCTAACTCTTCGTGTTTTTTCCACCTCCGCTTCCTGGAGCAAACTTTTTATCTTGGATCTCCATATTTTGTATTTATCTACAGTATTTACGTGACAGATGCCCCGCAGCAAAATATATTGTGAATATTTATTTTGACTAGAGGCCAGGTGTCTCAGGGGTCAATATGTGGGTTTGGATATTGCTGTAAGTAACACATTTTCTATTTTTCAACACAGAGCATCTGGTGAGGGTGGGTGATCGCGGCATCAATAATTAGTAACTTTGTTTTAATAGGCCATGTAGACAAATGCAGTGACAGGGAAATTTAAGCAAATTCTATCAACTTGAACAAAACCTTATGGAACCAAGAATGAGTGACGAACAATATCAGGGAAGGGAGGCACTGTGTTTGTCTTGAACGTTCTGTTTTTTTTGGGGGGGCAAACTCTATATTATGTGTGCTTAAATACACGGTGGGTACCCACTGTTGATTATCCACTGACAATGTGAAGCCTCTTACAGCGGTATAAAAAATGTTAAACATGGCAAAGGATGGCAGGGAAACAAGCGCAGAGAGACGGTAGTAAATTATGTCTCTACAAAGAAAAAAAGAGCTATATTTTGTCAGCAATGAGATCTTTGGCCATTCTCATAGGCAAAACAAGGACTCCAACAGAAATGAAATGAAATGAAAACAATGAAAACAGAAATCATGGAAAATACACTGAGACCTCCTAAGTCCAATAACTCCAAAAATTTAAAATAAGACACGAAGAAAATCTGGGGAAAAATACATGTACCAAATATTATCATCAAATATTATCACGATACACATGAAGCCGAAGTGAACAGGTAAATGATTGTGTATGTCTTCTTTGGTTTAGTTTTATTTGACATGCCATTACAGGAGGCTAAAAGTCAAGCACAAAGAAAAACAATGAACAGAGCCGTAAATTTAGAACGTTTTATGTTTGCTTTCTCACTTTTAAAAGTACATAACCACCTTATTTTCAAAATGATCATCAGGAAAATGTGTTTAGTTCTACTGGTCGCATTAACGTAAAAGGCATATCTACTGTATGAAAACACAATGTGATATTCCTCTTCTCGTTTTCCATTATTTAGGTTTATTTTACTTATTTCCACTATGAATCTAACAGAGTGATTATATGCATTGCAAAAATAATTCTGGGTCTCTCGATTGCTCAGGTATGACAAAAATCAGCCCAATCTGTCTTTTATTCTTTTTTTATGTTGCTTCACTGCTAATACGAGGACTAATTTACATCATAGCAGCCCCCAAAGCGTCTCTGTGAGGAAGATGTTTTTTTTGGTTGTGCTTCTATACCGGATACACACAGTGTAATGTATGAAGCGCTGCTTCCACAAATGAAAAATGTGTTATCACATGGTGTCCCCTATAGCTTACGGGCGTCATTGTAATGGTTTAGAAGTTTGAACTTGAAGTCAAGCGACTTTTCAAATTCGTGATGCCTCCTTTGTGAAGGTTGTTTGAATTTATTGAGGGCAAACTATTTAAATGATTACATCATTTATTTCATTTAAGAAAATAATCAGATGTCTATTGACTTTTTTTGTGTGACCGCCGTCTATCTTGAGACAATTGCGGACCGTTTATAAAAACGACACAAAGGCCCTGGAACCAGTGCAAAATCAAATGTGTCTCTCTTTATCTCAAACATTTGAACTTTGATCACTCCGCTGAGAAAACTGTGATGCTGTTATTACCGTCACGATGGAGTTTCATGATCTCCATTTCTGGCTGGGCTTCCGGGGCGATGTGGGGAGGCGTGAAGGTGGGGGTGTAGCTCTGACAGAATGTCAGGCAATTAAAGCATCATGGCTCATTGAGCTGGAGGTTGGACACCGCTGCTCAAACTTCCCGCCCACTGCCTGCCATCTATTCAGTCTGCCTTTGTTAACAAATGTAAGGCTGTACATCCACATCAGATATTCTTATCAAAGGGCAAGTAAAACAAATGTTCACAGGGGTGGGCTCAGCATCGTTGCCTTGGGTAATTATGATGCATCGGTACGTAAAGGAGGACAACGCGAGAGAAAAATACATGCTCAACACACCAAATCCGTTTATCCCACCGATTCAACAGAAGACGTAAAAAATCTGCTCCACTAATGATTGTGCAAAGCAGCTGCTGGAGTGGGTGACACGTATTTGTAACGGAGACAAAGCCGCATAAAACAATAACAGGATGTCAGATTTTCTTCAGAGTCACAACTGGCACTGCGATTCAACTTTTTCTCTCCTTTTATGTTGCGCATGAAAAGAGAATGGGCCGGGAAAACCTTCCAACCATAGCAGCCGCACGCTGAATAAAATATGTTGTATTTTAATAGAAAAGGAAAATAGAGGAAAAAAGAATGGTGCAGAAAACCTTTATACTTTAAAAATGATTTTTCTGCAGGGGCCATTGCATATGTTGTTTTACTTTCATTGCATGGGACGTTTTCACCTTAATTTCAACTTTTAGTCAGCAAAATGACCAGTTTATGGATCAGCCCTTTGGAAAGTAAGGTCTGAGTTATGTGTGATAGCTGATGGTTTGTGTAAGTATGGCAGTAGTCGTGTAGGATAATATGGGTAGTTGGTGGAAGGTTATACTTTTGTAATAACTGGCCCCCATGCGCCTGAAAGGGGGGCCAAATTCTAAAATTGATAGGCCTGATTTAACTAGATTGCCAAAGTACACAAAACTGATGGAAATAAACCAACATACATTCATTGGAGCATGATATTTCTAAATTTCAAATGAAAAAACATGATTTGACTAAAATCTATTTTCCTAGAATATCAAAAAATTTAATTCAAGTCAAAGAATGTATTTATACATAAAATAAACAACCGTTTTTAATTGTATTTAGTTACTTCACAATCAATCCTGTGCTATTTTGATATTGAACGGTATTACAGAGAAGACAAAGAGAACATACTCAGCACAATATTTCTTACTAGTGTCTACTTCAACACATTTCTTTAATTTCATTTAAAACAGATTCCTTTCTTACAGACAGTGTACTGTCGGTGTCCAAATACCTGACATGTGTCGGCGTCTACTTCCGTGTCAGGTATTTGAACACCGACAGTACATTGTCTGTAAGATAGGAATCTGTTTTAAATTAGATATCAAGTAGACAGGATGAACTTAATACAACTAACACATTTCTTTGCTTTGATGATTTCAAATGTGTTGCAACAGTTCTGAAATCATTCCCATTAGCCACTAAATTTGTTCGTTTGCTGAAACAAATTGTGACGATGCTCCGCACTCATTCTTAAAAAAAAACGAGAATATGTCAATGTTGATGTTGTTCAATGTAAATACTGCAATGCACCCTGAGTAAATGAAAATGCGATTATCTCTGTTGGCAGCTTCCGGCGGGTTGGTCGGGAAGAGCCTGAGATATCCTCTACCATGACTTTGGAACGCACGAAAACAAATGCAAGGTAATTATGGCTAGATATCGGTAAGGCAAGAGGGCAGACGAACAAAGTTCAGACCTCTGAAATAAAATGAATAGCCTTCAATTGCTTTTTAACTAAATTTGTTTTGTTCACTATTTTAACAGAAGTATGTCATGTGGTGCAGATCACGTAGCCATAAGAACTAATTGTAATAGACTTACGCCGCTGCTGGAGTAGTGGAGTGATAAAGTTGCCCCAGTGGCTGTCAAAATGCGTAAATGGCGCAAGGGCGTGGCCCAGATGCATCCCGATAACTGGCTCATGTCATTGTGGCACTTTTATTAGTTGTTCTTCACAGCGGATAAAGTATATATTCCTATGAGTATTTTTATGTGGTCTACGTGTGTTGCTACACTGTGTTCAAATATCTATTCCTTACACAGTAACTCCAAAGCCGCAGAGATGTTAATCGTAAGTCAGTGTGCCTATTGAGTTCACTATATATTGCATTCAGGAAGCAGCAGCTCCGTGGTGGCTTTACATACACAATGTGTAATTCTCTTAGATTTATGTGTCACTTGAAAGTGACCTTCAGCTGAGTGTAGCAATAAACTTGAAGCCTGTTTTTAAAAAAAATACTTAACGATGATATCTGTCACATTGCTGCTTCTAGTGAAGCGAGTTGAGGAACTTGCCGCCAAAAGTGAGTCCGGTAAAATAAGTGTGGTAATGGGTTTATGTTGATCGTTCGTCCCTGGCTCATTGCTTCTACGGGTCTCGATGGCAGAGGATGGTTAAATCAGCAGCGGAGTCATTGTGGGAGGTCTGGCGAGGAGGACGCAGGAAGGGAGAGAGAGAGAGAGAGAGAGAGAGAGAGAGAGAGAGAGAGAGAGAGAGAGAGAGAGAGAGAGAGAGAGAGAGAGAGAGAGAGAGAGAGAGAGAGAGAGAGAGAGAGAGAGAACGGACTGGGAGGGCATTTATATGGCGGACAGTGTGCGACGCAATAGGATGTGACGTAATGTAGATGCGAAATCATGTAAGGGAAGGCAGGATATGACGTATCAGGAAGTCCAAAACGTAAAGAAAGATTAGAAAGTGATGTTTAAAGATGTTCGTATAGTGAATTACCCCAACAGTGGTCAGGCCCCCACCACGTCACATGCCACAACGACAATGGTAGGGATGATGACACCGAACGACCAGACGATCAGTAGACGCGATGACCCGACCCAGAATCAGTGACGGGATTACGACCGAACGCCTCTAAGTCAGAATTTCGCGATAGCAATCTTGCTCAGTATGAGAGGAACCGCATGTTCAGACATTTGGTGCGTGCGTTTGGCTGAGGAGCCAATGGTGCGAGGCTACCATCTACGGGATTATGACTGAACGCCTCTAAATCAGAATCCCACCGAGACACGCCGATACCGTGGCGCCGGGGCCTTACGGCTGGCCCGTCACGCGGAACGCCACTCGACACTGGTCCGGGGTGCGCCCGGATGATGGGTGCACCCTCTCCAGTTACCTACACCGCATGCGTATTAAAGACCCGGTGCTAAATGACCTGCAAACGACCTGATTCTGGGTCAGGGTGTCGTAACTAGCAAAGCAGCACGATCGCTGCGATCTATTGACAGTCATCCCTCGATCCAAACTTTATATACAGTAGAAAATCTACTTCAAGTTGTCCACTCTGTGACTTTGGCGACAGTTTCAAGTATATCCCCGCTCCGCATAAGTGTCCTTGCTGTTCGTGTCGGTAACATCTCACTGTTTAATATTTAGCAGCTGGGGGTAAGCCACTGGAGTGAGTTCACAGCAGATGTGCATGGTATTTCAAATATGACCTCAAACAGTTCCGCCAACATTCAAAACTATTCCAGCATCATTAATGTATACTTCAATATTTTTCACAATATGACTCACGACAAATAGGAAGGATGTTTGATGACGGCAGCATAACTGTTGCCCATTATATGATGATACAATAATACACTAGATTTTTGGGCGGATTTAATCATGATTGGCTGATGTGTCATCTATAGGTTGGCAACCCTTGGCTGTGCTATTTTCCGCATTTTCAGTGGTGTAGTTCACGTATATGACACATTCCCTGTCCGTTCCTGCAATTTCTTGTCTGAATGCCCGGCTGATTATTCATAAAGCAGCCCCCACATGCCCGCCTGGCTGCGGTCCCGTGTCGCTGTACCATTAGAACAGATGCTGGCCGCAGCGCTCTGTAAGACCGGGTCACGTCCTGATTTGTTGTCCATGCTTTTAACGAACATCGAACAGGGGATATTTCCAGAATAGAGAGGTTAATTGACAAAGGTGAGCTGAGGGAGCCTCACCACCTGAGGACACGCTGGCATATGGTTGAGCTATTAGTGATGACTTAATGACTTTGATCTAGTAAAATCTAAAAAGTTTCAAGGCAGATGCTGTGCCGCATGGTGGCAAGAACTACTGCATCAAAACCATTGATGTCATATGCTAAACAGATGCTGATAATGACACATATTAGTGTGGATATTAACACATTTATGTATATAGTAATTTCTGTTTGGAAGAGTTACCTGTAAAACAAGAAGTGGTGATGGTTACAACAACTGTTCAACTCATTTTAATGTAGATCGGTTATACATTTTTATATGTATAAGAAATGGGATAATGCTAAAGCCAATGAAGCAAAAATCACATTAGTTTGCTGTCTGAAGAAAACCAACACGGCCGAATGAGACAGCAAATGCACAAAAATGCAATAAATGTACAAATTGTCACATATTTCTTCAAATATTACCAGCAGGAAGTTTGCTTCAGAACAAGGAATTTGTGGAGGACCATTGGGCATTAAGAGAGTTTTTGCACCTGGCTAAACTTAGTTCCAGAGAATTTATTGACCCTATGGGTGTGAAAGTTCCAGGAAACTTTCAGATTTGAGTTTGGGGCGTGGACCATAATTGATTGACTGATTGGAACATTTAAGTTCCAGTAACATCCAGTTCCAAGAATTTGAAATTCCTGAAATAATGAGAAAAAAAATGTCAGCCTTTTGACGAGAAAAAAATGTTCTTGATAAGCGTAGCATTCTAAAACAGTCTATTTCACTTTTGGGTCACTGCCTACCACGCTTTTTCATAAAATTCACACTATTTGTTTCACATGTTGTAATTTGCTTTCATTTTTATCCTTGAGTTCATACTCAGGCACCATCGTTATGGGCTATGGTCTTACAACAACCTAACCCCATACCTTTATTTAGCGCTGTCAGTGACTAGCAGGCGGCGCTGGCGCTCCTGGCTGGGTTCTTCCCATGTGAAGTTTGCATGTTCTCCACATTTCAACAACATGCATGTGAGTTTAATTGAAGACCAGTGACGTGCGTTGAGGTTGATGACTGGCAAGGCACGACTCGTGCGGGTTGTTTTTGTCGGGTATTTTTCCCCTACATCTCTCATCTTAAAGGCAAAAGAAGAACATTTGGCCTCGTCTTGATGTTTCATGTTATAAAAGCAGGTCTTTTTTTTGCCATAACTAGCTGAACAGACAGCATGGGGCAGAACATGCCTCGCTTGCCTACCCTGACCCATGTTGAAGTCTCTAAATTATTCATATCAGTTAAATTGAGTGTAAGCGATTCTATTTATTTATTTTTATATGTGCCCGATGATTGTCTAATAGCCAGTGAAGACGTTTACGTCGAAACAGAAATTATGTTCAGTGAGCCAAAGCTCGTCTTAAAAAAACAAATACACATAAAAAACAACAAACAAATACATACAAAATCGATAAATAAATAAATAGATAAAAACGTAATAAATGACAAATAAATGAATGAAGAAATAAATAAATGAATAAATACATAAATAAATAAATAAATAAATAAAAACATACAGTAAATAAATAAATATATACAGAAATAAATGAATGAAATGAAAGTAAATACATGAAAAATAAAAAAAAATAAAAATAAATAAACAAATGATTAACATCGAAATGATCTTTCATCCACCCCCTGTACTCTTTCATGCCCACCCCCTTGCCTACCCCCATGAAGAAAAGAAGAAACATGTTGAAGCTTACGCTGTGTTGCATGGTTTTCCAAATAATCCTCTGGTTTGCAGGAGAAACAAGAGAGGAGGAAAAAGAAAGTTAATTAATTGTGTAGGTGGACAAATGAGCTAATGGGAGTACACAATGAATAAGATGACCGAGAAAAAAATATCAGAAATTGCCACATGGAGAGCCAAAACATTCATTCGTATTGATTCAGACAAGTAAACATTGAAGAAGAAAAAGGCTACGTATTGAGAGACTGGATTTTTCGTTGCGTGGGTAAACTGGCTAGCGACTAATGAATAAATCACTTCACATTTATTTTTTAACAATGGCAATAATTTGCCACAGGTTTGTGAGGAGAGGCCAGGAAGTCAATATGGCTGCAAAAGTATGTACACTATGATGAGAATTGCTCCTGAGCTTCGTTTGTCTGTCAATGCTAACTTTTTTTCCGCAGTCGCAGCATTTTAGGCCTCAAGGTTGTTGGAGATGTTAAATGCACAAATCAACGTCCAGTCCCACAAACACGCAGTCCATCCGATATGAAATAAAGGGCTGGCTCTGCAGGAAACAATGGCCATGGTCAGCCCTCGGAAAACAGCATTCAGCCTTGTCTGTTCTGTTTGCCAAGCACACAGAGGCGGGAGAAAGGCACATCACAGTACACCTCACTCTCGGGGGGAGGAGAGGGGGTGATTATTTAGCAAACGGCGATCAATAGATGCAGGAAGAGTCCGCAGAATGAATTGCCGTTAGCGGCGTGGCTCAGCAAATCACCGGCTTTAATCAACACCGTCAGCTTGGAGGGAAGACAAATGGTGTTTATATCGCGGAAAGCAAGTGTTGCTTGACGCCCTTACCAGTCTGTCTAGGCTGGTGCCAGCTGCCGTGGTGGGACGCTCGTCTGGGTTGTATGGCCTGAAGCGGGCGTTGAACACATCCGGAACGCCACGGGCAGACCTCATCATTCCTGCAGGTTTTGGCTGACCACAACCTTGAAAAGCCTGCAATTACAAACACGGGCACCCGACGGTCAAAATCTGAAATGACTTTTTGGGAAGAAGAGAATGAGGGAAAACATGATGTTTACTCGGGGACTTTGCCATTGGTTGAACACCACATGCTTCTGGTGTATAATGGGCTGCATGTTGAGGTCACCACGCTGACGCTTAGAGTAATTCAGCTGGGCTGCGACTGGCATTATTCAAGTTTTACAGCTTTTGGAAAAACACCACATATGCAGTAGCACCACTGGACGTGTTGTATGAGAAAGCATGCAGACGACTCAAATTCCAACTGACATCAACAAGATGAAGATGTGGCAATCAAAATAACTTTCAGCATTCCACATTTTTTCAAACTTTTTTTTTTTCCATCGATGATCAAAATAAAATGCAATACATCACATCAACGACTGATCTAAGGCTGAACTAATATCATGACCGTTCAGGTATTTTCTAGTTCAATGTTAAATATATATGCTGCAGTAATTTGCGCATTAAGCTCAGAGGTCTTGGGTTGAATCCCCACGATGTCCCCCTTGTGTGGAGTTTGTGTGTCCTCCAAAGGCCTGTGTGAGTGTTCTGCAGGTACTGTGGTTTCCTCCCACATTTCAAAACTGTGCATGTCATTTTATGCCACCCGCAAAAGCAAATTAAAAAAAATCACTATTTCCTACTAATCCATACCTGCCAACTTCTGAAACCAGACAATTCTGAAATACACGCCAATTATAAAACGACACTCACTCTTGAGTCTCGATTCCAGGAATTAGCAGTCACTCTGGATTCCAGGAAAGACCCGTAACAGCTAACAGCTAGCACTGTGCCGAACGTCTGTTCTCGTGTTTTGAATTAACGTTGCGTACATTACTTACTATTTGGTGATTTTTGTTATTGTTTTTATTGGAAACCATAATTTTAATTATTAACCCGTAACCCGGATGGGATGATGAAAACCGTAGTTTTTAACGGCAAAACCGGAGGAGTTGGCAGATATGTCAATCAGTCGTTCTTAACGTTTTTAGAGGTACCACACCACTTAATCATGTGCATTCACGGAACGCTTCATGAGTGAAATCAATAAATAAATAAATAAATAAATAAATAGGGTAGTCGAGTGGTTAGAACACCGGCTTCACAGTGCAGCGGTCGACGGTTCGTGGCCCATTGCGACCTCCCTGTGTGGAGTTTGCATGTTCTCCCAGAGCCCGTGTGGGTTTTCCTCTGGTTTCCTCCCACATTCCAAAAACACACATGTCAGGCTGATTGAACAATCCAAATTCTCCCTAGGTGTGAGTGTGAGAGTGAATGGTTGTTTTTCTTTGTATGCCTTGCGATTGGCTGGCAACCAATTCAAGGTGTCCTGCTCTAAATAGATGGATGGATCAGAACACCTGACATTTTCTATTTACACTATGTTTTATGCATTGCATCCAGTGTAGGTGTGTTCTTGGACTAGAAGGCATTTGGTAAAGATAATAAACTAAGGGTTCTTTGTTTACACTGGGACATTGGACACTACCACACATTGAAAGAATGATAATTTCCAAAATGCAGGATGTCCGCATGTGGAAGTGCATCACAATCATTCAAGAATGTAAGACCAAAGGGCCTATGCAGCTGTCTGCAAACAATACTGTCATCTGGAACTAAAAAACAAAGCCGAGAAACAAAAACACTTGCATTAGACTCAATGACTGTTGATTGTTCTAATGTCAACATGAAGAAAAAAAATCACAAGACAAAAGTTCACATAAAAACAATGACAAATTGTGGTATTTTCACACCTTGTTTTCATGCCAGTGGAATTTTACTTTCAAACAAAAGTAAACAGTTTGTCAAGCTTTTCACAAACAAACAAACAAATCTGTTTTATATTCTTTGAAATTCCAAGAAAATCCTTCACTGCAAACGGAGTTTACTATTGTAGTGAAGGATTTGAAAGGTTTTGACAACTGAAAATTCAATGTGGTTGACTTTTATATTTGGTGGTCATGATCCTTTTACCATTGACCGGCATAGAAACAAATAACAGCAAATAATAAAAAATATATGGCAGCGTTTCATGAAAAATAGTGGTTGTTGCAAGCCAAACCAAAAAAAAAAATAATGTTCTGTGTTGTCCAGATTGCAACATCGCGCCACCATTTCAAAGGAATTGTAATTCCAGGAATTGTAATGCCTACCAGCAAATTTAGCTGGTAGGCACGCCTCATGACTTCAACTCAGATTTTGCATGTGGAATTCAGTTGTTGAATGTGAGTCCTTCAAAATAATGACCTCGGTCATGCTTTCTTCGTAAACTGTGCACTTGTCGTGAAAAGTATTGATGCTTTTTTTTAACTTTAAAAAAACATATTTATTTATTTATTTATTAATTCACTGCCAATGTCCAAAAAGGAGTCCACTCCAGTCCCAGGGTTTGTGTCATTTACACTCAAATTGCAGGACCCACAGAATATTGAGTTTTAGTCCTCCATAAACATTCAATTTAGCGTAAGAAACCTTAGACTTTCTTCGTTCATCAGAAAAAAGAGCTTCCTTAGTTATGTGGGTCTGGAGTTATCTGAGCTTGAAATGAGGGCGGCTTTAACAACAGCTGAAGCTGGAATCAAGCACTCACATTGACAAAAAAGGAAATGCTTCCCCTTTGTGGAAGACAAAAAACATTGCCAGAGGTCTGGCCAGCGCTTTATCGGCATCCAAGCAAGAAGAACAAAACCGAACTAATTCGGGAATGGCGCTCTACGTCATATTTTCAATCCTGAATAAATTCATGAATGTCAGTGAATGACTATTAAAAAATTTTTAACTGTTCTGAAACTTAGAACATTCTGGTTTTAATGAACACGCAGATAAAACCTGTTGACTGAAATGGTGTCGCTTTGGCCCTTCATCTGCATTTTGTCAGTGAAAGCATCACCATCTTAAAGACTTCATTGTTATCGTTGTCTTGTGACTGAAGGACCCACACACAGACACACACACACACACACACACACACACACACACACACACACACACACACACACACACACACACACACACACACACACACACACACGCACACACACACACACACACACGCACACACGCACACACACACACACACACACACACACGCACGCACGCACACGGTTTCAAATGATAAAGCACAGGGCTGTAGTTGCACGCGCCTCAAGATAATGAGCTTCAGCGTACGTGCAACGCAACCACCTTCCTGCTGTCGTTCAATGGTTTCATGAATTTCTGCATTTTTCTGTGACTGTGGATCATTTTGACAGGATTGTCGTCTGTTCACGAAACTTCTCAAAAGCT
Organism: Hippocampus bargibanti; assembly: GCF_051943395.1. Classification (NCBI taxonomy): domain Eukaryota; kingdom Metazoa; phylum Chordata; class Actinopteri; order Syngnathiformes; family Syngnathidae; genus Hippocampus; species Hippocampus bargibanti. The sequence continues at coordinate 22,120,915 of NC_142741.1, forward strand.
CAAACATTTTGTATAGATCCATCTGTTTATTTAGTGTGTGTGTGTGTGTGTGTGTGTTCTCATTTGTGCGACCCGGTGGGGACATAAACCTAACTGCACCCAAACCGGTGGGGACTCATTTACCTCTGAGGACCTAAAGTGAGGTCTACACTGGCAAATTGCGCTTAAAGACTTCAAACCATGTTTGAAAGACCTGCAAAATTAAAATCAATAAATATGCCTTTTTACAATGATTTCTGAGTGAGCACAGGCTAAAAAAAAAGGATTCTAAAATCTAATTTTTATGAGTCTCATAAATATCTTTTTTCACGTTTGAAACTGGGTTCCCACCGTTGTGTTGGGGATGTTCAGTGGTTTTTAATTAATGCCGTAGATAAACATTTCGCCATATTGTGATTTCCATTTCTGATAGCATACATTTGTGAGAAAGGACTAAATGAGTCACTTTCACATGTAATTTTTATCCGTTTCATTTTTGTGAAAGCTAACCAGAGTCAGACATGTACTTGACACGCAACATCTTGACTGTGATTGCGTTGAATTATATACAGAAGACCGATGTACTGGCACAGCGTAGGCGACAAGAAGTACAATACCTTATAGGAGACCTGAGCGCTGTTGTCTTGCATATTCATGATGGCATCCGAGATCTTGACGTCAATGGGGTCCATGACGGATTCGATGTTGAAAGGTCCCTCCAGTCGCAGAGCCACTAGCAGCATGGCGTCTAGCATTAGATGGGGGTGGGGGGGGGGGCGAGGAGGGGGACAGTTAATGCGGACACTGAAATGATCTGAAGCTATGAATGTAGAATGAATTGAACCAAATTAGATAAATAAATGTGAATATTCATACACTGACAAGTCGTGATTTTTGTTCATGATCTTTTGTGCAAAATGCCGCCACATTAATATATTACAACCTTGACAAGATGGTCGAGATGGATGAGATGTGCTTGAATCGCAAAAAAAAAACGAATTACATAAATGTAACATAATAATGTAGTCATTTCAAACACAGCGCTGACATTTTTGTTATTGTTGTTTGTATTATTGTTTTTGACATTTGTTATTTTTGCACTAATTACTAAATTAATACTTGAGCTAATATGCCACATTCCCCATCAGTAGGTCTCACCTCACCCAAAAAAAGAAAGCAAACCCTCAATGAATTCAGATAATCACAAAAAGGAATGGTTAATTATGTTCATATTTAGATTTTTGTTTGACATTTGGGACATTTTTTTTTCTCGGGGGCAGGAGGGGGATAGACTGGTTCCATGGATGATATCACACTTTATGTCAGCATCTCGCCTAACACCTCACAGTATGTATATCCTGATGCCACAGTTAAGCGGGCAGAAAATGATGCTTGTTTTGCTTCTTTTTTTGGGAGGGTTTATTGAGAACAGATAAACACAAAATGAAAGACATCAAAATCAAAGAAAAAAAATAGACTGTAATTGTTTTGTAACTATTACCCAATAGCAAGACAGAGTAATGTCTAAAAAATGGTGTCAATTATGATATATAGACACGTCTATACAAGTGTGTGTGTGTGTTTGTTCCATAATAAATAAATTGCCTGATTTTGTAAATAAATAAAGCGGATCGCCTCACACAGCATGTATTTCTGTCCCTTTTTATTATCACGCATTATCTCATCATTTCTTGCCGTCTCACCACACCATCACTAAATTAGAGGGCATCAATGCCTTTCAGGATAAATGTAATTTTGATGTTGATTGACCCCGCCACGTCAAGCAGATTTCATTTGCCTCCATGAGACCAAAACCCACTGTTGAATCATTGATTTAACGGAAAAGCCAAGCACCTATTCTTACTGGCTGCGGGCGCTACGGGAAGGTCAACGCCTCATTAATGTGACTGTGTGGACGAGAGCCAGTTGCCTCATTGAAGTCAAGACACTTGCGGCATTGTCTGCATGGATAACTTTTTGTTTTCTCTTCCATTAATTGCACCCTTGTAACTCCTTTAAAAGCAGCACACTTTAATTATGCAAAGTGATAAGCACAGTACAGTTTTGAATGATATCCACAATCAGAGCACTGCTGTCCCCTGTGTGGTTGCACTACAAACAAAAACTAAAAATGGCTATAATAGAGTCCTTTGAATGTGTGCTAGCCCCCAAATGGTATGTCTGCTAATGCAACGTGGGCTTAAATGGCAGTTCTGAGTAAAACAACTGAATCAAAATGGAAAAATTCCCAAATATCTTCCACTTCAAATGGGAATGTAGCACACGATCACTACTTTTCCCACAAGATTTTCTTTTGATGTAATAGTTTTTTTTTCCTTCTTCTGCCTTCCTTACCCCATTTGACATGAAGAATAGTGTTATTATAAGTTAAGAATAAGTTTATTCGCTGCTGTCGCAGTTGAGTGTTTGATTCTTTGCTGAATGGTACAGAATGTTAGAACAAAACAAGCCCGTGATCAGCCGCTGAAAGTGAATTTCACGCAAGATTTGGCGTAGAACATCTTGAGGGTCGATGCAGTTGTGCAGAATTAAAAAAGAAATATGTATTGAGGCAAAGTCAAGCTGGAGTCTTTGAAGGGAGGAGACCAATTTGAAAGCAACACCATTTTAAATGAAGGCAGATCGAGTCAACATCAAGATTTTAAGACATTTGGGGCACAAGGCCAAGACTGACACAATTTGAGAGCAAATGAAGATTAAAACCAAGGCAATCTGAGACCGAGTCCCAAGACATTGAGCAAAATAAGACCAATCAAGGACCAATACATAAAGAAAACATGACCAACAAAGAACAAGACTTTGAGGTAGATTTATCAAAGAGACACAGTTATGTCCAATTGTAGTCTGGAAATAATCAGCTCATCAGTAAGGTGCGTTGCAACATGGACAGGTGGAAAACATGCATGATAGCTGTTCTCAAGGAATGGAACTGCTCACCTCTGCTTTAAGGTCAAGCCTTTGCTGGGGCTTGTAACTTATTCATTGCCAGGCGTGAAAAAAATGTGTCCAGTCCAGTGCCAGGGTATTTACTATTTTCACTCAAATTCCAGGACCCACAGAATATTGAGTTTTAGGACTACATCATCCAGCGTAAGAAACCCGAGACTCGCTTCTTTCAACAGAAAAAAATGATTTAATTCCTAGTTGATATAGGTCTGGATGAATATGAGGTGCATTCCAGGCTGTACAAAAGGCAAATGCTGCCCCCTCGTGGGAAGGAAAAATCTTTCCAGAGGTCTGACCGGTGCTTTATCAGCAACCGCAAGAAAAATCCAAACCCGAAAAAATTCAGGAATATTCATATTTTCAATTCCCGAATTGATTCGGGAATGGCAGTGAATGAGTTAAAACGGAAATAGCAGTGACAATATAGGAAATTGTCAGAGCTACGTCTACCCATAAATCCACCACATGGTTCAAAAAAACAACAAGGCATGGATAGTTGCCAAACAAAAAACATTTAGGTTTCACTCGGAAAATATCTTAAAGTAGCAAAGCAACCGTTGGCTTGCTTTTGAGAAATATGGCACAATCTGTGACCCAAATGTGTAGCCTCAGTGCCAAATTGCGGATAAGTGGGAATCTGTGATGGTTTTGGCTTAGGGGGAAAGTATATGACTCAAAACATGTTAGTGGTTGGACTGCAGTTGTTGTCATAAGAATAAATAAGTGACAGCATTGAGTTGAAATCACATCAATTTAGAGATGAGACCGTCTCAAAGGGTTGTTCCAAGACCCAGAGACAAAACCCGATCTTGGGTAGTTCAATGCTTCTCCAATACAAATTATAGAAACAAAAATAAAGGAGGGAAAATTATGGAGGAAATCGGAGGACCAAGAGAAAACACAAGCAGACATGAGAAGAAAATGCAAACTTTACACAGGTAGGCAGGAGCCGGAATCGAACCCTGCGCGTTCTTAATTCATTCACGAATTTATTCGGGGATTGAAAATATGACGTAGAGCGCCATTCTCGAATTTGTTCGGTTTTTGTTTTTTTTCTTGTTTGGGTGCCGATAAAGCGCTGGCCAAGGCCACTGGCAATGTTTTTTTCCTTCCACAAGGAGACAGCATTTCCCTTTTTTCCATGTTAGCGCTATGTTCCAGTTTCAGTTGTTTTTAAAGGGCTATATTCACCAATATCTGCAATATGTATTGCATTGTATTTTGGACACCCTCATTTCAAGCTCATATAACTCCAGACCCACTGGAGTAGACACATTTTTGCACATCGTCTGACAGTGAATGAATTAAGTAGAAACAAACAGCTTGTTTGATGGTTGACACATGCAATGTTTTTGGGAATTGACTTTTGACTTCAGCCTTCCTGTGTGCCGTTTTTTATGTCCTACCCTTACTTGCCTAAAATTTCCATTCCCACAAGGCAAAAATGGCCACTTTAGGTTCATTGGGGACCCGAAATTGTCTGAAGGCTTCAATGTGAGTCAGGTTGGTAGTCTACAAATTAATTAAGCAACCAGTCCAGGGTGAATGTAACTTGAGTCTTGCCCAAAGCCATTTGAGATAGGTGCTATTGAAACAAGATGTATGGATGGACCCTCTCAGGTAAAAATAGACACTGTGCATTCATCGCGGATTGAAGAGAGATTCTCTCCGGTGTTTTTTTTTTTTTTTCAGGTTGAGGTGACTAATGGTTGAGATACATTAGCCCAGTTTGGGCTCCATTTCCTCATTTCCTCACCAATTCTGTTTATTCCTCTTTTTTGTTCACACTGCAGACGGAAAAAAATCCCATGATGCACCGGTGAGTTGTTAATATGCACACCGCATCAGTGCCAAACGGCCTTGTGAAGTCATACTTCAGTAGTTGTCTTCACCGAGGCCGGAAGTGTAAATGACACTTTCATCTGAAAAGCAAAAAATTTAACTCGCCTTGGAGCAGCGATGATGATCAGTCGACTTGGAGCGTTGATTGTGCCGCACGGTTTTGTTTTAGACGGTATATGACATGGCATCTAACATAACTATAAAAGCTGTCGAGGGCATGCAGCGACAATTTGGGTCAAAAAGGCTGAAAGGAGAAAAAAAGTCATTTTCGGCTGAGTTTATAATAAGAAAGTTGAGTTGCCTCTAGCAACGGTGATAATGGCAGCCATTTCCAATGACACCTGATGTTTTTGCTTGCACTTGCCAGACTGGTTCCCGAAGCCCCTGCACCATTCAGACATAACTGTTGTCTAAAGGATAAAAACACCCCGAAATAAGCAACAAATACATGTCACAATTCGATCATTGCACAATGAGAGTTGTGCATAATGAAAAAAAGGACTAATAAAAATGGTCATTTAATTTTTAACTCATTAACTGCCAGATGTGCAAAAACGTGTGCACTCTAGTGCCATGGTCACTCAAATTCCAGGACTACCAGAACATTGAGTTTTAGGATTACTGTACATAAACATTCAATGGAGCATAGGAAACAATTGACTCTCTTATTTCACAAAAAAAAAGAGTTAATTCCTAAATTATATGTGCCTCGAGTTATATGAGCTTGAAATGAGGGTGGCTGTCCAAAATACAATGCATTACATACATGTTGGTTTACAATTTATATAGTGCTTTAACAAACACTGAAGCTGGAACAAAGCACTAATATGGAAGAAAGGGAAATGCTGCCTCTTGTGGAAGGGAAAACTATTACCAGAGGCCATGGCCAGTGCTTTATCGGCACTCAAGCATGAATAAACATAACCCAAACAAATTTGGGAATGGCGCTCTACGTAATATTTGCAATTACCGAATAAATCATTGTTTTGCCATCTCTCGTTCACATTTTCTCTCAAAAGTAGCTTTTTCCTGGCATTTTGCCAAAAACTGGACCACGGTCATTTGCTTTTGTCAGCTTTTAACAATGACTTTGAAAATTTCACAAGTAAACATGAGCACAGTGAGCAATCTCTTGACTGCGAGGGATATTTTCTGGGTGATTTGCATATACATAAAACTATTGGAACACCTTTTGGCAAATAATGAGAGTGCCGCACAGACTCCACACAGACACATAACGAGGTCCCTCTGAGCCAATAGAATTCATTGAAGATGCTAGGTAAGAGATAATAGCAGAGCAGCTATAAATAAGGTGCGTTCAGTAAACTTGGAGCTGCAACTAGCATACCATATTGTATTTTTACCTTTCATATCTTGAATTTTCTTTTCCAACCAGAGGCAATATTTTCTTGTTGCGACATTTCATAACTTGAAGTTTTTGTATGAGGAGGCGTTCGTAGTAGAGGTACCACTGTTCATTGCTTATCTTGGAGCAGATAAAGTTATTTCTTTTGCCAAAGCTTGCCCTTATCGAGACTAATTTGGGGTTTTCTACAATTTATTTACATAACGTCTCAGTTATGCAGACAGCTAGAACATTGTAAAAGGGCAAAACTTTTTTCAAACAGTTCTAAAATCATATTGAATTTAACAAAGTGACAGACCTGGTTCTGATGAGCATTGTGATTTTTCCAACTGCATTTGGACCACAATGGCATAGTTAGTACTCTCAGCCAAATGTTCCGAGCATCAATGCAAGAGATAGGCGAGCATCCAGCGGTGAGAAATCTTTTTATCATGCAGACACAGCTTTCGAGATAGACAAGACCTATTCTGAGCCCTGGGCTTTTAAAGACAACATCAGAAGCCGTACCTCATGTAGAGCATAGGCACCATGCTGAAGCAACACAATAGGCGTCAGCTTTACCAATATGCACATCAATTTGGTTTAAAACCTATCTATTTGAACATCACAGCAGACACTTTTAGCGCGTGCACTTTAACAATATTGATGAGTGCTTAAATAGGAGTGATGAAATTGCAGAGTGAAAGTGAGGAAAGTGAATGAGTCTATTTTTCGAGAGAGTAATTTCAGGGGAATGAAAAATAGCTGTGGCATCATTTTGATTTGTGCACCTCATCTGTGGCACAGCCAACCAACTAATGGTACTTAAAAATGTGAGGAAAACAAAAATACCTCATTTCCACTTGTTTAGAGGTGGTTAGAGTTTAATTTACAACACACATCTGGTCTGACTTCCTTCTGTCTTCCCAATGTGTTTCATGAGTGTGTATTATGAATTTCTGATCACGAATTGAGTAATTGAAATAAACTTTTTTTTAATTTCCCAATTTATTGAGTTTGATTATTTATTATGTATTAAAAAAGGCCTCAATGATGTCAAACTCATTTTTTTTTTGCTGCGGGCCACATTGTGAACACATACATGAATTTGGGGAAGCCATTAGAATGTTTCATCACCTCCACATATTACATATAGAGCGCACAACAAATTGATGAACAAATACTTTTCAAATTTGAAGTATAAAATAATGACCGTTATAAGTGTCCTTGAGAGTTTTGAAAGGTTAGAAATTAGAAATTTTGCTTAGAAATTAAATGTATTATTATTATTATTATTATTATTATTATTATTATTCAGATTTGGCAGGCATCATGGCACTTGTCATGCTTGATTTGCTTTTGAGGGCCGAATAAAATGATGTGGCGGCCCGGATTTGGCCCTCGGGTCTTGACTTAGACACCTGTGACCTATATGGTCTAACTCAGGCATGGGCAAACTACGGCCCGCGGGCCACATACGGTCCGTTAGGCTTTTCAATCCGGCCCGCCGAACTTGCCCAAATTATAGTACAAACAGTGTCTAAAACTCATGACAAAAAGCTAGCGAACAACAGGGCAGATAACTGAAAAGTTGCCTGCCCCATTTTTCCCAACTTGAAGCAAAATGAGACCAATCCCAATAAGAAACATTGTCACAAAGTATAAAGTTTTTTTTTAAATCAAGAATGCACCAACTTCAAATGCTACCTTGCTAAATTTACATCAAATGCGCATGGCTGTAAATTTTGCTACAGTAGTTGATTATCATTGTGGTGCACAATGCAACGTTTGCATTGATTCCTACGAGCCATTAAGCCCCTTTCATAAGTCTCACGTACACTTTACAGTCACGGTTTAATGTAAATTTACGTTTTGTAGCGTCACATATGTTGTTAGCTTCTTTTGAATCTTTCTTCTAGTTTGAGGTTCTGTGCATCTATTTTGGAAAATGACATGCAATTGCACGACTTTGTAACGCTTGCGAAAGTCCGGAAGAAAGAAGCAGGCTTCTGATTGGCTGCCGAGCCGAGTATGCAAATTTCAACTGCAGGTAGTCTATGTTTGTGTGCTCGGCGACGGTACACGTGTATTGTTAGCGTGTGACGGCGAGAGCGTCAGTGAGGAGTTTGTTGAGCGCGCGGTCAGGACAAACCATCTATGATTTCGCGGAATTTAACATAAGTAGGTATTATTGAGCTTGAATATTTCGTTGTGTAATAATATGTTTTGAATGTTGAAAGTGATTCCATTTTTCAATAAATGTTGATTTCTTTGCCCCTTCGATGGAAACTTAAAAACAGACGCAATCTTGTTAAATCACAGTGCATATGTTATTTTAATCTATTTCCATTTCCTCCTCCAAGTATCTGCGAAATAGTCTGTAAATGCCATATCTTGCATATTCCTTGAGACAAATTTATTAACTGATCAGGGATAGGTCTGTGTAAGCTCTCAGTCGTACAGGAGTGGTCCATCGATGAGAAGGTTTCTTCAGCCGTCATCTGTACAAAAGTGAAGGTTTCGGACGTTTCGCCTCCTATCCAAGAGGCTTCGTCAGCGAACTAAAGTCTGACTGGTCGTATCGGCCCCATTTATATATCCCTAATGTCCAGACCTGGTGGCGCCGGACACAGCTATGATAGGTCCCTACTCTCAGGTTGGGGGAGGCGCGGGACCCCCCCCTGTGGCCCCACTGATTGTTCCTACATTCCTGACTAACGATTGGCCTATTACACCCACTCCCCCCGGTATCACCTCATCAGCATAACGACCCTCATCAGCATTGCGAAAGTTGCCTAACCTGTTTTGCCTGAGCAGGCTATTGTATGAACGATCCAAATTGAACCTCACACCACCAGACCGGTTTAATGAAGGATTTTGTTGTTTTATAAGAATCGCCTCTTTTACCCCCCTTTCAAACCATCTATGTTCTTTCGCTAAGATTTTAACCTCATTGTCGTCAAATGAGTGGTTGCTAGCTTTTAGGTGCAAATGTACTGCCGATTGAGGCCCACTAGTATTATCCCTGCGATGTTGATAAAGTCTTTTTTTGAGAATTTGTTGAGTCTCCCCAATGTACTGCTCTTTACAATTTTCATTCTTACAATGTATGGAATAAACTACATTACTTTGTTTTTCATTTGGTAGCCTATCTTTTGGATGCACTAATTTTTGCCTTAACGTGTTTATCGGTTTGAAATAAGTAGGAATTTTATGTTGCCAAAGGACTCTTTGTAATTTTTCAGAAACTCCTGCAATGTACGGTACTGCTACTCCTCTCCTTTTAGAATCTTGAGAATTATTGGTTTCGTTCGCTATTCTTTCTTTCTGACATTTGTTGAATGACCACTGAGGGTACCCACAGTTAGTGAGTGCTCTCCTGATATGTTTTGACTCCTTTTCTCTACCTTCAGTGCTAGTTGGTATTAGTTTAGCCCTATGCTGGAGGGTTCTGATAACTCCTAGTTTATGTTGTAAAGGGTGGTTAGAGTCAAAAAGTACAGGTTAGGCAACTTTCGCAATGCTGATGAGGGTCGTTATGCTGATGAGGTGATACCGGGGGGAGTGGGTGTAATAGGCCAATCGTTAGTCAGGAATGTAGGAACAATCAGTGGGGCCACAGGGGGGGGTCCCGCGCCTCCCCCAACCTGAGAGTAGGGACCTATCATAGCTGTGTCCGGCGCCACCAGGTCTGGACATTAGGGATATATAAATGGGGCCGATACGACCAGTCAGACTTTAGTTCGCTGACGAAGCCTCTTGGATAGGAGGCGAAACGTCCGAAACCTTCACTTTTGTACAGATGACGGCTGAAGAAACCTTCTCATCGACTGATCAGGGATATTTTTCACATTTGAAAGACAGTTAATAAATTGGGTTGTAGTGTTTTTACTGTGCTATGAGGTTTGTACATACTACATTTAAAGGACAACCGGCACCATTTTTTGTTTTTGTTTCCCACTAACATCAGAAAAACGTTTTATAGCATCTAAAATACCCAAATCAGGCAGGCTGATATTTTTAGTTAAATGAAAAACACCAATAAAAATGACTTCAAAATTAATCCGGAAATGGTCAGTTTCAGAAGGTCCCACCCCTCTGTTCGTGACGTCACGCCAAGACGTCTTGCCTTGCTCGAGAATCAAAACAATGGCTTCAGATTCGGAGAAGATGTTTTCTTGTTCTTGTTCTTCTGAAGAGGAAAGCATAAATGTTTGCAATTGATTCTAGGAGTCCTCCCATATCAATTCGAGCCGTCAATGACAGCAATGTAGCACCCAGAAAAAGCAGAAGATTGCGCCCAAGCTCCGTTGGAAATGGGCTGATTTGTCAGCTGGGAATTTGTGTCAGCAAATATCAAATAGTAGTCTTGGTGCAACACACAACGATTCACCATCGCTTTATTTATGTGTTTTCCTTCTAATTTCGCCATCAACACAGATCAACACGAAGTTTTCAGACCAAACAAAGTACCCAAAATGCATTGTATGTCGCTTTCTCGGGCAGGGGCGGTCCAAACGTGACGTCACATGGGGATCGTCATCAACTCGAAAACAAGACTTCATATATTCAGCGCAAGTCTTAAAACGTAAACTATAGCTATATGCTGTGGAATCTTTGTAAAATACGCTCAGTCGAAGTCATTTGAAGTGATTTTATAAATTATGGACATAACTTGTTCGGAGTATTTCCGGCCCAAACACTCCCTCCAAATGCTCCTGGCCCGGCCCCTCTGTCAAATTTTAGAACCCAATGCGGCCCGCGAGTCAAAAAGTTTGCCCACCCCTGGTCTAACTCAACACAATACTTTATTGCGTTGAGCACAGGGAGTATCCTCACATGAAGAAAAGATTGGAGACAATGGAAGCAGCAGTGGAGGTGGTGGAAATGAAGATCTTGAAGTTTAGGGGTGACTTGGCACTTCCGGGCAAGGGAGGAAGACAGATTGAGAATATCAAGATATGACGGAAGATGTAGAAGTTAGGTGAAGATGTAAATAAAAAATGAGCGGTGCCAACCCAAATGGAAAAGAAGAACTCTCCCAGCATGAGAAGACATTTCGATTCAAGATCCTACATATCCATGCAGCTGAAGAGGATTGTTTAAAAAAGAAAAAAAATGTCACCATGGGAACCCCGATGCAACCTTACTCAACCGTATACAAAATGTTGGTTAAATTCTAAATTTTACAACCTATTATGGCATGTAACTCATTCACAGCAAGACATGTTCAAAATTGTGTCCACTCCAGTGCCAGGGTTTTTGTCATTTTCACTCAAATTGCAGGACCCACAAAATATTGAGTTTTAGGACGCCGTAAACATTCAACGCAGCGTAGGAAACCTGAGACTCTCTTCTTTCATGAGAAAAAAAAGAGTTCATTCCTAAATTATATGTGTCTGGAGTCATATGATCTTGAAATGAGGGTGGCTGTTCAAAATACAATGCAAACCATACATATTGGTGTATACAGCGCTTTAACAACAGCTGAAGCTGGTACAAAGTTCTAACATGGAAAAATAGGAAATGCTGCCCCTTGTGGAAGGGAAAAACATTGCCTGAGGCCATGACCAGCGCTTTATCATTTCATTCCTAAATTACATTTTTTCTGGAGTAACAGAGGTGAAAGTGGGGGCAGCTTTACAAAAGGCAAATGCTGACACCTTGTGGAAGGGAAGAACAATTCCAGCTGTCTGACCAGTGCTTTATTGGCACCCTTCGCCAGAAAAACCAAAACCCAAACAAATTCGGGAATGGCGCTCCTCGTCATATTTTCAATTGCCGAATAAATTCGGGAATGGTAATGAATGAGTTAAGGTTCAAGCGGTGGGCGTACGTATTAAATACGGATACAATCAGAAAAACTCTTAGTGCAGGCAAACAGTTGTTATACATAATGAGCATGCAGTTGCAGTGAATTATCATTAATTCGATAGATCACATAAATCATGTACTCCCACCACCACTCAGAATTTTGCTGGAACCTTAAGAAATTATAATAAGCCCGTGAATGCATTTACGGTACACTTTGGGATTAAATAGAGTTGAAACAAACTAGAAAGCAAGGAGGGAGCTGTGGGCAAATTGCCTTCATCTACTTTGAATTACACTTATGGCCAGCACAGCAGCAACGCAGGTCGTCCGCTCCGCAACAAATGAAATGCAAATGGTGGAACTGATGAAACACTTGAGTTTCAAGCAGGACTGTATAGCTTCGATTCACAACCAAAATCTAGGGTGATAATAAAAAGATAAGTGCAAAAGTGATATATATGTAACAAGCTTTCCGTTATACAAAACATTGTCAAGCACTTGCAAATAAAAATAATTCACAGAGGATATGAGTGTCAGAAGTTAACTTTAGTCTTGCAACCACTGTAAAACATGCAGTAAAGTAACATTAATGATGCACAAAGTGACTAGCTAATAAACTTGCTGTTATTGGCTATAATAGCATCTAATGTTTGTAACCAATACCTCCGCCGACCGCTTTTTTGGCCTCCTAATCATTGCTCTCTTGAGCTTCCTCCGTTTCTTCATTTCTCTGTTCTTTGTCTTACCAAAATGCCACCAAAAATACATAAATAACAAATTAAAACTACATAAAAATAATGACAAAGAAAAACTCACCTCATGTCATCATTTTATACTCCTGAACTGAGATGAGCCCTTGAGAAATTGATGAGTCACTTATGCTGATGTTTTAAAACCATTTATTTGATTTGACAGCCACACATTTGTGACAATTTCAGTTGAATTTAGTATTTTGTGTTTTTCTCTTTTAATGAACCATATATGGCTTTGTACAAATGTAACTCAGCTGCGCATATGTCATGGTTAACTGAAAGATTACATCAAAGCCAAAAAGCTCATCAGAAATGCTCTATTTTTTAAAGGTACATATTTCTCACCATTTTTTATGTTGCCTGTTTTAATTCAGACAGTGCTGGTCCAGTTCCACTTCCTCCTCATTGTCAGTTTCAAATGTGTGAATGGTTTCAAATGAGAATTAATACTATACTATTATTATACTATTTATGATTAATTAATGACCAGTCCAGAGGGAAGTTTGCCAATGGTCAGTTGAAGTCAGTTTGAACTCATTCTGAAAGATCACACCGCAATGAAGGATTTCCATGCCTGTTGTAGTATTACACAACCCAACGCACTTATTATTGTTCTTACCTGCATTCTGTAGTTTTACAAAAACAGTTCTAAGTTTTAAGTTGCATGAACGGCCACTAAAGAGGCCTCGGTGGAAAGGGTTTTTTTGTGCTATTGTTGAAACCCAGAGCGTCTTTTAAGGCTTCAGGAACAAAAGACGCGCAGTCTGCTAAGTACAAGTCTTTGACTCTGCCAATTGACTTATTTCAAGCTGTTCAATTCACTTCTGTATGGCGATATTGAGAAGCGCAATGTTTCTCCATAACTTGCTTTAAGAACTGTTTGGTGAATTACTTTCTTTTTTGTTCCAGTTAATCACATTCTGTACATGCAACCTAAGGCCTTCACAATACAGTTGCAAACGTACAATATCAGACATAATGACCGTGATTTAGCTTTATTCCCGCTTCAGTTTCCCACGCATTTTCCCCTGTCATTTTCTTTCTTATCAGCTGAAAGTGGGAGTCTGCTTAATCTATTTGAAATATTAATAACTTGCAATTACATTTTCACCTTCGCTCGTTTACTAATGCTGATAATTGAATCCTATTCAAAGCTGCTGGGTACGAGGGTCAGCAAGCGTGGTTGGATCTTGGAGGTGTACACCAGCAGCAAAGTTTAACCCCTGCCTCAGAACATATTCTTAAATATTAACGCTTTGAGCGCAAACCTCAGTAAAAAGAAAACAATCAGTAAAAATATACCGATAGCTGCAGGTATTGCTGGTAAAATATGGCATGGAACACTGTTAACAAAAACTCCCGTTTAAAAGGGGCATTTGTAAAAATGGAAATGGCCATCATCACCAGTAATTATCTTGGGCTACGATATTACCTTTGAAAAAAATAAAGAAATGCCTATCAGTTCCAGCCAACTCCCCAAAGCAAGTATAAAGTGCTGATCAAAAATACCAAACAAAGAGTAGTTTCACGACTCAATAAGCTGCAGTAATAGTGGTTTTGCTTTGGCAACATATAGAGAATATCTTTAAGTATTGTTGTCATCCGTCAACTTGTGTTGCTCCACAATTTGCGTTGAAGTATTTCTTGCTTAAAAAGTGACATGACGGCAACACGGATGATATTCATTCTCCCATCTATGCGTTTTGCATTGATTCATTAACATTGAGTGAAAGAGACCATTGAGACAAAGACATGTCTCTTTTTTGAAAGAATCAATTAGTAATTCCAGTTTTTTTTTGTATTTAGTGTGACTCACAAAACAAAACAAGAAATCGGTTGCATCTATGTCAGGTCTCCCAAGGCTCTACTGTACTGTAGCATTAAATAAAGATGAGTGGAGCAGCTGGAGCTCTGGTGCAGCCGTCACAACCTGGAGCTGAACACGCTCAAGACAGTTGAGATGATCGTGGACTTCAGGAAACATCCATCACCATAGCTACCCCTCACACTATCCAACTGCCTGGTGTCAACCGTTGAGACCTTCAAGTTCCTGGGAATCACAGTCTCCCAGGACATGAAGTGGGAGGTCAACACCAACTCTATCCTGAAAAAGGCCCAACAGAGAATGTACTTCCTGAGGCTGCTAAAGAAGCATGGCCTGCCACAGGAGGTGCTGCAACATTTCTACACGGCTGTCATCGAATCCATCCTGTGTTCTTCCATCACCGTTTGGTTCGGGGCCGCCACAAAAATGGACAAAATCCGACTTCAACGGACAGTTAGGACGGCGGAAAAAATCATTGGCACCGCCCTACCCACTCTCGAGGACTTGCACACTGCAAGAATCCAAACTAGGGCGCGGAAAATCCTACTGGACCCTCCGCACCCTGCCCACCACCTTTTCCAGCTACTCCCCTCAGGCAGGCGCTACCGATCCATGCGCACCAAATCCAGCAGACATTTAAACAGCTTCTTCCCCCAAGCCATTAACTCTTTGAACTCTTTCAACAGTAGCCAAAATGGAACTGTATAGTGCCACTTAGCAGGTTTTTTTTGACAACGATACTAGTGCAGCGTGTTCTACCGGAAACAAATTCCTTGTGTGTTCTACATACTTGGCAATAAAGATGATTCTGATTCTGATGACCCAAACTTGAGACAGAGAATCATAATTGTATGGCTTATTTCAATGACTGAATCAACTCAATCTTAATAATGTTGTTAAAATTGATTGATACTATAACAGACAATAGTTCACATTTACCTGAGTGGGAAATCAAGCCTATGATTACGACGCAAAAGTCAGTCACTTGTGCGACTACAGTAAAGGGTAAAACTAGTCCAAATGTACTCCCCAAAATTGCCTTATAACTATGATAAAGTTTTATACTCACACTTTGATTTTGGAATTCAGATCACTGGGGTGTTTTAAAACAGTATGTTCGCCCAATAATACATAAACTAAAACTGAATTATTCAATAGCAATTTGAACTATTATATTTCACTCAGGTACAGATTTAAAAACAGACAGCTGTGGCTCCAGACTGGTCTAATTAACATAATTAAATTGAAATCCCACTCACATTAAAACATGAATATTCTGCTTTTGCAAAGCACACTTCCAATAGAAACATAAATATGATATTACAGTTATTGGCAGCGCGGAGCAGGGGGTTCCAGAAGAACGACACCACGTTGTTTAATAAGCATCTGTTATCATAATTAACACACAAAGCAATCGTCGTCTTGCAGGAACAGACAAGTTCGCCTCGGATGCTTTGCCGTCTGGGGGGAAAAAACGGATTAACGAGGGGCGGACTCAGCAGAACCCGTTTAATCTGTTGTGTGATTCATTGGACTGTGATTTATTCATTGTAACAAGGGAAGAAACAAACAGATTAAATGACTTTTGAAACAAAATGTGCAAAAATACAAACAAACAAATAAATTAAGTAGACATCCATCATGTTTGCTGGTGCGATCACACAGAACATGTACATGAATGCACTTTGTAATTCCATTGTCCCAGATGACGGACTGTTCAAAACCATCACGAAACCTCAGTTCAGATCGGTATTTGTTTTCTGACACTAATTGCTAAGAAACTGCAAGATTTGTATATCCCAATATACTCTGTATATATTGATGAGAAGGTTTCTTCAGCCGTCATCTGTACTTTTTTGAAGGTGTCGGACGTTTCTCATGCCATGTCTGGACATTAGGGATATATAAATAGGGCCGATACGACCAGTAAGACTTTAGTTCGCTGACGAAGCCTCTTGGATAGGAGGCGAAACGTCCGACACCTTCAAAAAAGTACAGATGACGGCTGAAGAAACATTCTCATCGATGGACCACTCCTGTATGACTGAGAGCTTACACAGACATCTGTATAATTTGTGAGGATAAGTCTGTATGCTTAATAATGATTTGATGATGGACACAATTTGACCCTGGATCATAAATACACTGTATTCTATTTTATTTCCATAATTCCCCTTTGGCCAACCAGCATCCTTGCACAGATTCTTGTTTAATCGTAAAGTCCCAATAAATAAGCATTTACATGTGATGAATCCTTGGAATTTGTCGTCAACGTGAATTGTTTTGGATCATCTAATTATTCTCTTGCTTTTGTTCATTGAAAACAAATGGGTGACCGATGACTTTGATTTCGTTTTCATACAATATCTATGAATAATTGCAGGGCTTGTCAGATCGTGCAAGGAGGTGATTAAGATACACCATTGTCATGTGTATTATGGATACATTTGCAAATTTATTTTTTTATTTTTTATTTTCAATTATGTCAAATAATTGCAGAATATACTGAATGTATAACTGGTATGCAGACAGAAGCAGGCCATCAATAAGAACATAGAGATGGTGCAACTGCCAATAACACCCTCAGCCCACAATCACACACATACACACACACATCCACACCATCCAATAAATGTTGAGGTCTTTTTAATGCGGAGTGCTGTATTTTATTTGAAGCAAGAGATTGTTGTCTGCTTGGTAAAAAAATAAAAAAAAGCCATCATTGGGTGAAGCGTCTGACTTTAAAGGCTTTCCCATTCCTTGCCTAGATTATTTTTCACCTTCTCCAATAGCTTGTCATCTGAGCTCATTGGAGCAGAGATATGATGTTGGTGTGAACGACGCACCATCAAGGTCGATTATTTTCACTAACACTGTGCAGCACCCCATACAGCCCAAAGCCTCAGAGATCGGGCATGTAAACTCGTTTTTGGATATTATGGCTTCATTGAAACAAATTATACACATAATTCCGCCTGTCCATATTCAGAAGAACTTTTATGGCAAGACCTTAAACTCATGCAAAGATCCTTCCCATTAAAATTAGCTTGAAATGTCACAGGCAAAACTCATAAAAGCGCTGTGTCATTGACCGCAAGGAGGCCTGATGAAGACAGACTGAAAGCTGCTCCTGCATTAATGAGGCACAATGCAAAAGTGAATATCACCCAGTAAAACACAAATATTGCCTGTTGCCAAGGCAGATTTTATACAAAATGAATAAAATGGACATTCATTTGTGTGCTCCTGTGAGTTAAGCATAAAAAACATAACTAATAACGATAATGCCCACGTGTGAATGTTAGCTTGCCAGTCAATTGTTTTTATTTATATATTTATTTCTTTATAGTATGTATTTATTTTTCCCAAAAAGAAGTAATGCTATTTGAAAGAGATGTTTACACTTGTTTGGATTGGATGGTGCAGTTGGAAATTAATTGGGATGGTGTATATTTGAAGAACTCGAGGAAAATAATAATTCCAAGCAATGTGTATTTGGGCATTTCGGTTCTGTCAAATTCACTTTCGTGAAAGTTTCTATGATACTAATCCAGAACATATGCAAACAACTTCGGCATTCAACAAAATGGGTGAAAACATCTTATCATATCTTTGGGGAGTAAGACAAATAACCCGTTAATTGTATAGAATGGCTTTTGTTTTATACGTCATTAAGAAGCTCTGGCAGTGACAATATGTCATGTTTAGGCTTCATTTGTAAATACGTACAGTAAACTGTAAATTGTGATGTGTTGTCATATGCAAAATGCGAGTGCACACGTTTGCCATTTTTGTATTTTTGAGAATAATATACAGTTATTTGTCTCACTCCAGCGCCTTCCTGCCCAGCCTGAGAAGGCATTTTCCTCCAAGGACCACTTGACCCACTGCCACCTTTCCCTTTGCTATCCTTAACACATCTGTACCTCTATCCATTTTCTGATGATTTCATGAACACATATTTCATAACATTTGTAGAGATGATGATTTGTTTAACAGTTGTCCTGAGACATCAGCCATAAATAAACAAAACATCTTTAGTTTCACTTAAAACAGTTTTTCTACTCAGTGTTGTGTCATTGTCACATATTTAAATAAAAAGTGCAATGTTCTACCAAATGGCAATAGCAGGATACTATTGTAGAAGTCAAATCAATATCTATTGTATTGAATTGTACTGTATTGTCAAATAGCATTTTTTGGTATGTGTTGGGAGATGGAAGAGCATTGCTAACAAGGCGATATTAGAGCAGACCAGGTGTCATTGCGTATTTGCGGTAGTTTCAGGCTATGAGAACTTTTGGAATGGTGATTATCAAGCCAAGGCTACATTTACTTTTATTGATATTTTCTCCATTCTGCTGTATCAAGCCTGTTTTATGCAAGGCCTATCGAAAAACCCACATTTAACATTTAAATAAGATAGACGTGATCAGGGTTGAGAAGGTGGACCAGAACCACAAATAAAAAAGGATGAACCATTCCTATTATGTTGCTTTGCTGTTCACTTCTCAGTCAGTAGTGAATAGCCAAAATATTTATTTCCGGGCCAGTGGAGAGCCAGGCTGAAACACTTGCATACACATGATTTAAAGGTAAGAGCAAAATAAAGGAGTAAAAATAATCTCACCGTGGAAGCACACTGATGAATGATAGCCAGATAGAACATGCATACTTTGATTTTTTGTCCTCTAAAACGACCCAAGGTTACCCCAGACAGCAACCTGGCAACATGGGACTTCAAGGAAGGAGCTTCTACTCCGGGATGGTATTTCAATGTTTATTTGCCACAGGCTGTCAGCGCAGTCACCCTTTTTAATGTTGCACCTTGACACAATGTGCTACCTGCTATAGTCATATGCGCCAGCCAAGGCTTTTCATGTAATATGAAATTAATATATAAATGTTACATTAATGTTTACGGTCTTTGTCTCACCAACAGAACATGTTCCCAGTGCGCAAGTTGACATGCTGCTCCCCCGCCCGGTTACAAAACCCCATTAGGCTTGACGGGAGAGAAGAATCCGGTCAGGAAAATCGTGTGCAATGAGGGAAAGTCAGGGAGGGGGTAAAAAAAAGATAACTTCTCATTTGAGGAGAAGCCGGTGTTGTCAAAACATAAAGCAAAGCTCTCCTCCAAGTCAAGTACACACTACAAAAACTGTCAAATTGACAAGACAAGCATTGCGGTATCGACGATCTGTTCTGGTCACGGTTTGCAAGGTGGTGATGGCGGTTGTGGATCCCAAAAAGCAGGCAGGAGGGAGCAGCAGGTTGTATTTGAAAAATTGTATTAAAATAAAGTCAACAAGAACAAAATCTAAACAAAGAAAAGCAAGAGTAATAGTCTGCCAAGATGAAACAAACTTTACAGGGTGTAGAAAACACATGCACAGCATACAAAGCATTCACAATGCACTGCATAATGCAATGACCCGACACCAAATGGGTGTGCCGGGAGTCCTTTTGACTGCCACCGATTGGAACGACCGACACCTGCGCGGCTGCAGGCAGGGCCGACAGCGCTACCCATTGGTCGCCAATCAGAACGTAGCAGTCTGCCACTGATCAGGACGACCAGCACCTATGCCCGGTGCAGGCGGGGCCGACAGCGCCACCCATTGGTCGCCAACCAGATCATGACAGTTCGCATCCATGTTAAGTTACTATTATAAGCTTCACAAGTTACTACAACAATGTTGATTCAAATTATTGAAGTGGTAAGATGGAGAAATGCAAGGTCTAGATGGATCATTAGTTTTCATGTGAGTCACTTAAAATATTTTTTTTGTTTTATCTAAACATGACCAAATCATCCTATTTATCTTTTCATTAAAAAAAAAGCTTGTTCTCCTGAATTTAAAATATTTAATATGTTAAATGGGGGTGACAAAACATTGTAATGACTTGTTTTGATAATGAAATGTTCAAAATGATTAATAATCAATGATCTAAAACACAGGTGTCAAAGTCATGGCCAGGGGGCCAAATCTGGAACGCCACATCATTTTATTCGGCTGGTGAAAGCAAACCAAGCATGTCAAGTGCCATGATTCTTCAAATTGTCGTATGGAAACCACAATAAAAGTAATTATTCTTGACTTCAAATTTGAAAACTAGTTATTCATTAATTGTTTGTGCGTTCTGTATGTAATATCTGGAGGAGATTAAGCATTCAAATGTATTATAATGTCGCCCGTGGGAAAAACATTAGTTTGACACCGCATGTCTACAATGTCTACAGCTATATAAGATGTCGATGAATTATTGTTAAAATGTAAATAAAAAAGCAATAAATAACTAGATTTTTTTATAACTAAAAATTATATTACCAGTAATGCTGTCGTAGACGGCATTTTTCTGAACGTTTACCCTGAAATGTCAATTAAGAACTTTCATGTGAAGTGAGCAGAATTGCTTCACCCAAAATAATGAATACAATTTAGTGTAAAATGAACAAATTTCCATTTTCCCTCTGCTAAACTAGAACTGCCAAATTGCGAGACAAATCAAAATTGATAATATTAAATTCAACTAGTTGTCAGATTTAAAGTGGATATAGGTTCATTTGTTTTCCCTCAGTCTTATTCAGTCTTTTTTTTTTCACACCACAATGTCACCTGCAAAACTTTTTATTTTCGCCTCCATATCCAACTCTATTATATATTATTAGATATCATTATTAGTCATATGCACTGAGCAGCACATGAGGAGAAACAAGTCGAATAGAGCAGTGAGAAATGAAGCACACTGACCAATGTAATGGGTCCACTCGGGGTCCAGGTCGGCTTGATTGGCCAGACAGCCTTTAATGACATTTAGGCAGTAGTTCCTGCAGGGCTTAACGGCCGGCATGCCTTGACAAAAGGGGCAGTACGACATCTTGGTCAGCGCTCGCATGCATGCAGGAGAGCTGCTTACCTGTAAGAGCACACGAAAAGTGGAGCTATGAGTGCCTTGTAAAAGACATAATCATACTTGACAATTACTGGAGCAATGGAATGATATAACTCATTCTTTCCACAAAATAGATCGTTCAGTGTAATACGTCTGTGGAAGCTCTCAGTCGTACAGCAGTGGTCCATCAATGAGAAGGTTTCTTCAGCCGTCATCTGTACATCTTTGAAGGTGTCGGACATTTCACTTCTTATCCAAGAGCCTTCGTCAGCTAACTAAAATTTGCTGGAAGTGTTGGCCCTTTATATATCGCTACTGTACTGTACGGCTGAACAAACATGCATGTGAGAGTCCTGCGCAGTTTGGCATTGTTTCACGTTGCATGCGTTTTGTATTATAAGGGCGACATGATTTTTTCGTGGAGTGACATCAGCTTTGTAGCGAGTGGCTCTGTGAAGAGGACAACACCGTAAAATACATAATACATGGGCCATCATTCTCATATTTTCAGACGATGATTTTCGCATTAAAATGTCAACATGCATTTTGGTGACCATCTATCGCAGCTAGGATAACATCATACAATCAAAATCAATCTCGCTATATTTTGCGAGATCATAAACCTATCTACAAGTAGGAATTGGATTCACAATTTGTCACTGAACATTCAGCAATCTCCCTCGCTACCCATCTTTAAAACCCGTCTCATAACTCACTTCTACTCTTTTGTACTCTTTGGCATTCGACTCAGCATTATTCCGACTTGATCTTGGCTTTCCTCCCTGGTGCTTTCTACTATCTTTGTGACTTCCTGTATATGAAAGTTATCCATGTTAAGTGCTTTGATACAGTTACAGCTGCTGTAAAAGCGCTATATAAATTAATATGCTATATAAATTAATATGCTATATATTGTATTGTATTGTATTGTATTGTATTGCTTGTGGCAAAAAGCAAAAATCAAGATGGGATCAGAAGTGCTCAATGAATGTATGGAGCAAAGTTTGTGCTGCCTTTTTTTTGTAGGGGTGGACTGGGATAGAGGTGCTTTTAAAGGACAAAGATAGATGGGGACTCCTCATCCACAATTCTGGCCCGATGAAACCTTGCTATGCAGTGTTGGAAATATTCCATTGAAGGCTTTGTTGGAGCTGCGGCTTTGTTCAATCAATCTATCACAGATCCGTGTTAGTGCACATGTTAACCGTCACATCAGAATGATAGGATGCGCCCAAGACTTGACAGAAGCAGTGTGAATTCTATCATTGCATCAAGGTGTACCGCATCAATACAAATGCCTGCACATATATTCCCCTCTTCCCCCTCACTTTACTACCTCTTTCCAGCCGAGTGGCGATGGTGCTAGATATAAGAACGCCACTCCGTCTAAGAGTTAAATGTGTGACTCCCGTGGGCCCACTTCTTCACAATAAACAAGAAGATGAGCTCTCTCCTCTCTACTTCCAGCTTGTCATCAGAATCAGAATCAGAATCAGAATCAGAATCATCTTTATTGCCAAGTATGTAGGACACACAAGGAATTTGTTTCCGGTAGAACACGCTGCACTAGTATCGTTGTCAAAAAAACTGCGAAGTGGCACTATACAGTTCCATTTTGGCTACTGTTGAAAGAGTTCAAAGAGTTAATGGCTTGGGGGAAGAAGCTGTTTAAATGTCTGCTGGATTTGGTGCGCATGGATCGGTAGCGCCTGCCTGAGGGGAGTAGCTGGAAAAGGTGGTGGGCAGGGTGCGGAGGGTCCAGTAGGATTTTCCGCGCCCTAGTTTGGATTCTTGCAGTGTGCAAGTCCTCGAGAGTGGGTAGGGCGGTGCCAATGATTTTTTCCGCCGTCCTAACTGTCCGTTGAAGTCGGATTTTGTCCATTTTTGTGGCGGCCCCGAACCAAACGGTGATGGAAGAACACAGGATGGATTCGATGACAGCCGTGTAGAAATGTTGCAGCACCTCCTGTGGCAGGCCATGCTTCTTTAGCAGCCTCAGGAAGTACATTCTCTGTTGGGCCTTTTTCAGGATAGAGTTGGTGTTGACCTCCCACTTCATGTCCTGGGAGACTGTGATTCCCAGGAACTTGAAGGTCTCAACGGTTGACACCAGGCAGTTGGATAGTGTGAGGGGTAGCTGTGGTGATGGATGTTTCCTGAAGTCCACCATCATCTCAACTGTCTTGAGCGTGTTCAGCTCCAGGTTGTGACGGCTGCACCAGAGCTCCAGCTGCTCCACTTGTTGTCGGTACGCAGACTCGTCGCCGTCTTTGATGAGACCGATGACCGTGGTGTCGTCTGCAAACTTTATGAATTTGACAGCTGGGTGCGTTGAGGTGCAGTCGTTCGTGTAGAGAGAGAAGAGCAATGAAGATCTCAGAGATGAATTGGACACCACCGGCATGTGCTCACATACGGCTGTTTCCTGCACATATACGTTCATCTCTTAGAGCATCAACATGTTGAGAAACAGCAGCAGTAGCAGCCTAATTCCGGAACGACCTCAAAGTGGTGTTGGGTGTGCCTTCGGGCTACTAACAGTTCTCAATCACCGACCAACAGCTGGGTCTCCAGGTACCCGCGACGCAGCGGCTTTATTAGCCACGTTGGGACCCAGTTGGATGGGACTCAACAACAACAACAGCAACAACAGCAGCAGCAGCAGCAAATGACCAGGCCACCCATAAAGAGGAAGGGACGGGGGCGAACATAAGAGAAGGTGGCCTTTCACTCTTCTCCATCCTCCTTCATCCTGTGACTCACTCACTGCGAGTGATTGCTATTGAGTGACGCGCGTGTTGCACCTCGGCCCACTTGCTACATTAGTGCTCCGTTAGGTCAAGTCAAGCAACTGACAAGGAGAATGCATGAAGAGGACACTCGACAGTAGACACCACTGAAGCACCGTGGAGCTTCAGGAAAATGTCACACACTTCATCCAGCTTATATGGGGTGTTTTCCTTTGTAGTTGAGTTTTGAGGAATTTTTGCAACGATTATTTGAAGGGGAATAAAAACAAGAAAGACAATGTGTGAGAAGTGATAAATGTTGGGACAATCGTTGAATTGCATGCCCATTCTATACAATATTACGTATTGATTTATATAGCGCACAGCTGAAGCTGGAACAAAGCGCTTAACATGGACAACTATTATATACAGGAAATAAAGCAGTCACAAAGATAGTAAAACTAAGATCAAGTCATTTGCTGAGTCAAATGCCTGTCATGTTCTGATTCGGCAATGCCAAAGAGTACAAGTGAGTTTTACAAAAGTGCAAATTTCCCCATTGTGGGACGATTAACGGCTTTCTGATTGTAATTCTGATCTGTATCGTATACATTATTTAACGACTGTAGCGATTAGACAAAATCACTCAGGCACATTTTTTTTTCCTTTTTGGTGGGGGCTGGATAATAGAGTCATCAAAAACGGACACTTCAACAACTACAAATACATTGCAAATATGTGATGTTGTCACTGCAGGAGTTGAACTCAGCTGTTATTTATAATTGTGAATATGCATATCTGTCAACCTTGCCTAATAGCTGCCCTTATAAATGATTACAATTCCTGTATAAAAGTTGTAGGACGCTGTACATTATTTGAAATGCTAAAAAAAACACAAACACTAGCGGAAATGCAAACAGCTTCCCACACATGCGCACGTTATGCTTTTATCAATCCAACCAGCATTGTCATTGACGACCAACAGTTGAGACAAACTGGATTTGAGCCAAAATTGTCTTTGTAAGCTCGGTTCACAATGAAAAAAAAAATCCCAGTATAGAAGTTGTTTTACGCCATATTTCATTTGAAATGATTAAAAAAAAAGTTGACAGGTGTGAGTATGTGGTTCCTCATGGTTACATCATTGGTTCTTATCACTTTTTGATATGTTTTTATTTTTAAATGCTTGTATCTGAAAACAAGTATTTTGTTTGGGAATTTTCAACTGTGTTAACAAATGTCAACTATGAGTTCAACAGTAAGTCCAAACAACAAATCATTTTCAAAATGTGTTTTTCGTTTCTTTTGAAAGGGGGTTGAAAGAGGTCTCTGTGTACACATCCTTGTAAAGATGCCAATGATTATGGATTATAAATTATCAGAATTGTAACCAGAAAGACCATAAGTGTCTGTAACAATATCTTACTCGTTAGTTTCAGCCGATACAAATCCCCCTTTCAGTTTACAAAGCACTCACGGCTCTAAGTATGCAACTGTATGTTTTACTTTCATGATCACGTCTGTTGCCCAAGGGGGTATCTTCTATGTGCTTTGAGAAAGTCCGCTGAAAGGACACTTAGTTATAAATTATAGAAGACTCTGCCTGCTGATCTTAGATTTTCTTCCGTGTTGTTTTCACATCAGAAGCCATTCGTTTTTGAAAAGCTTTTTGGATGTTTTCATTCAGTTGTAGCTCAAAGAAAATACATATTGGGCTTTAAACCCTAAGTATCAATCACATGTTTAATAATAGTGCTGTAGTTTGCGTGTAGGGGTTAAATTCTAAATCTGTAACATGTTGAGGATGATTGCATGTGACTTGAGTCTTTCACTGAAATATTTTTTCTTGGTTAAAGTCGTAATAACTTCTTTTGGCTGTGTGGTTTCTGGTCACAGTTTTGCCCAACATGTATAACAGGTCCTTCTGAGATTGCTTGAGATATAACATCATCACAAGTGATGGCCCAGAGAAATTAACACAGGAGTTATGTTGGTGAGTTTGGATTGTGACACTTGCTGTAAATTAATCCAAGATTTAGCCCGGTGCCTCTTCCTTTAATTGCACCCTGTATATGATCAAAAGTGCAAACACCCCTGGGGCAGTATGGTATAGAAGCAGGAGAGGCATTAAATCAGTATGTTACATCAAACAGAATATTAAGTACGGACATCTTAATTGGTAGATTCTGTGGGAAACCTTTTGCAAAAACACTGACCACTTCTTGGTGTGTCTTTTCTTTTGATTGTCACATCTGGAAAACAACATCTGCAAAATTTAAGCAACTTGAAGACATACACTAAAAATTATTCCAAGAAGTTGTTTACGGAGAAAAAGCATAGGAAAGCCAACTCGCGAACACAAACAGCAAACATGACCTCAAGCTTGTAAAAATCTGCAGATGATGCGGAAAAAAAAACATTTCTTAGGCTTTCTTTAGTTTACCTTAGAGACTCTCTGAGCCACCTCACGGCCAACGGAGAGTCCTTGAACGAATGTGCGAGCAGCGATGAACGCCCGGGTGACCTGAGCTTTCAGCTTTCTGGGCACGTCGCCGAAAGGCTTGAGCTGATCCGTGTACTTGCTGACGCACTCCAGGTAGTCTTCAGTGATGACATACTGCGAGTTGAGCAGCGTGAACATGCGCTCCAGCAGTCGCGACCAAAAGTCATTGAGCATTTCCTCCAGGTTGATGTTGCCCCCTGTGTAGTAGCGCTTGAGTTCGGCGAAAAGGTTCTCGAAAACCTCGGCGTTCTGCATGTAAGGCTTGCCATACGTCCGCTTGAACATCTCATTCAAGGACCTCTCGGTGTTCTCCAGCAGTTCTAAGAAGAATTCTGCAAAGAAAATTGAGTGAGTAACTGTTGGTGTGAATTTAACCCACTGGACACTTGCTCGGCAAATCTGCCCACCACACACCCACACTTCTTTTTTTTAAGACGATTACTCGCTCAGCCTACCAAAAAATGGTTACCAGGTTATTAGTGTAACGTTGGAAATAATTATCATAATGATCATTTTCTCAAAAGAAGGCACTTTTCTTTGTCAAGTCACTTAATGTCTGTCACACAACATTCATCAAAGAGATTTGGAGGAATGTTGGTGCCATTTGACGGTCATCACTGGACAGCCATGGCGCGATTGTCCTTTTTTTTGCGCCTGTAATGGGCAGCATTTTCGCAGCCCCGCTTTGTTCAGCGAAAAGGTCTGTGCTGTTGGACAGTCCGCGATGAGATGAAAAGGGGCGTCACCGCAGAGTGCCGATGCTAATGTGAAACTATTGTGAAATAGAAGCAAATTTACGTGGGACAGGAGCTGTGAGACAATCTCTTTCGTCAGTGGATACTACAATTTCGTGTTTGCTTTCAACGTGTTTAGCTTGTAGCAGACATGCACATTTCACCATGACGTCCCTGATTGACTGGTGAAAATGACGCTTTGATCCTCTCCTGTTACATTTAGAACGGCTTCATACAAAAAAGAAGGTGCAGAAAGTGCTGAAGATTGAATGACTGTCTTTGTGTTGTCATATTTTTTTTGTTCTTTTGACTAGAAGATGGCGCCGCGAGAGTGGCTGCCTTTGCAGCACCTTCTGTATTTTGTTTTTCTACTTGTTCCTTTCCTTCTCTTTCCGTAACTTTGCTGCTGTGAAATGTAAATTTCTCCACTGCGAGACAAATAAAGGCCAATCCATCTAGCAAATGAGTAGATTACAAATTAAAATCAGCATGTTTTGAAAAAGGTTTGATACCATGCGACTGTTGCAGAGTGACTCTAAAAAAATAGACTGTGAAGCATATTGTGAGGCAGCACAAGCACAATATGTTTATTTGTTCACAATTTTATTTCAAGGCATGTTGCGTTAACTGCCTGCCAACATTGATGTGGACAGTGACAGTCTCCACTCAGCTCACAATGACGTGAAGCAGTAAATGTGAGTAAAAGTGAGTAAAAATGTGAGTAAAACGGTCTGGGCCAAATCTCCAATTGGGAATGTCCTCCTGGCGCTTGCCTAAAGTCAGCTGAATGCCCCCCAGCCCGCCCACCATCCTATTGAGATAGAAGCTTTTTTTCCAGTGAGAACCTCAGCATTGTTTATCACTATCTTTGAAGTTGTGCGAGCAAAAGCTCCACACAAAGCGTCCTTCTGGGAAGCAAGTTTAATGTTTACAGTCGGTATAGTGCAGATGACATCTGTCAAAATTCATTTCAGGTTTATTGTGCAGCGTCAAAACAACAATTCAACTGCAGTTTGCTCTGTTATTAAAGACACAACACAGCTCTGACAGCAATGTCAGTTTGCTTGTAGGGTCGGAAATATTCTTATTATTTTTTTTTGTTGTGTTAAAACTTAGAGGTTTCCAAAATGTTTTCTGATTGGAATTAATCTGCTACATCACCACACATTGATAGATATGCCCTTTATAAAGTCTCCTTCGAGAGGAAAACATCCATGTGTAGATGGGCCTCCAATTCCAGTTTTTAATTCAATCCTAAAAAACATCGACATGAACTATGGTATGGGATTGGGCATGTTTCAGCTCACCACCAACATTTGCAGCTTTGTGGAGAAATGCATGAATTCACAAATGCACTAGCTTAATAAATAATGCAGCATCTAGATTTACAGTTTCCTCTCCAATCGCCTACCAGTGAATCAGCCGCATCCGCTTATGTTGCTTTTGTTCAAACCTGACAAACGCGCTCCATTTCAAAAACTTTGATTCGATGAATTGCACTTAATATCGTAATCAAAACTGGATGGAAGCACAATGGAGTAAAGACGAAATGTCAAAATAGAATCTGCTCCTCTGCTGATAAAATTATGAAGAGTGGCGGTAAATCTCAAGAGGGAACTCTCTGGATGGTCAAAGCAGAAGTCTTCCTTTCCCTGCTTATGAATCGCACTATACCGTACATCGACAGCAGAAGATCACAATATATAAAAATACTTATTTATTAATGCACTTCCATGAATGATTTCCACTGGAGAATATACTTTCCTGGATGGAAGAGGCAGACTTCACTCCAGCTCAGACATTACCAATATGCTGTCATGTTATGATATTTATTTTGTTTTGTTGTTGTTGTTGTTGTTGTTGTTGTTGTGGTTGTTTTAATATTCATTTGAAAAAACAATGTTGACAGGGGTGTATCAAATTGCATTTGTCATCCATTGTTTTACTTGCTGCATAAAATCATCCACTTTCACTTCATTTACCCAGGGATTATTACTCGCAAATGACAACATAATTTCAATGGCATAAGTCATGTCTTCTTGCAACTGAACGCGCCTGGATTACACTCCTAGTCATCTTCTTTTCCTTTCGGCTTTTCCCTTCAAGGGGTCGCCACAGCAAATCAGTGGCCTCCATCTTTAGAGGTTTGATCCGCATGTTTGTTTTGGCCAAGCTTTTACGTCGGATGCCCTTCCTGACACAACCCTCTTTATTTACCCGGGCTTGGGACCGGCACAAGAAGACATATGTCCCTTTGTGGCTACAGTATATCATCTTCAAAAACAGCTGAAGCTGGAACAAAGCACTAACATGGGAAAAAGGCAAAATCTGCCCCCCTGAAACATTGCCAGAGGTCTGACCAGCGCTTTATGGGCACCCACAGCAAGAAAAAACAAAACTCGAACAAATTTGGGAATGGCGCTCCATGTCACACTTTTCAATTCCTGAATAAATGTGTGAGGCAGTCAATAAATTAAAACAATTCTCTATATAAGGCGCACTGGATAATAAGGACCTTGTAATGCGGAAAATACGTTAAATCCATGGCGCAGTATTTTTATGCAGATGATTTTTATTCGTTCAACCACTTGACAAAATAAAATGGGAGTAGCACATCATTTTTTCCCTCAGTGTTGTCACGTCGGCTCGAGGTGTGGCGACAGAACTCGATGGACGACGAAAAAAAGGGAAGGGGTTGGATCCGAAATACACGATGGAGACAATGAGTTCAAGAAAGTTCTTTTACTGAGACACGCAGGGTAAAACAGAAGGTGAAGCAACCGAATAGACGAGCGGGACAGACCTGCGTACTGCTGGGTGACAGGGTAAAAAAAAAAATCACTCCTAGTCATATTCTGAGTAAATTGAGACAATAGGATGGTTTCAGGATTCATATTTTTGGTGACACATTTGTCTGAATCTTTGTCTGAATTATCTGATGTAAAATTGTTGCTTTCGCTCAATAATTTCCTGCGAACCACTGAATTATTTAATGACATGGTACTTGAAGTCTACTGCTTTTCAAGTGCATTCGTGCAGTTTGGACAAGTAAATCTGATTTGGTCTTCCAGTAAAGCATTATCAGATTAACGTTTGAAATGAATGCCATGGGAAATTGTAATTAAAAAGTTAATCGCTATATAAAACCTTTATTTTTTTCCAGTCACCAGTGTCACATGGCTGCAAGAAAAAGGGAAAAAGGGTATTTCTATAAACTCATTTGCTGCCGTTCTTGAATGTATTTGGGAACTGAAAGGTGTGACGTGAAGCACCATTCCCAATTTTGTTTGGGTTTGTTTTTTTCTTGTGGAGAGACCGATAAAGCGCTGGCCAGACCTCTGGTAATGTTTTTCTTTTCACAAGGGGGCAGCATTTCCTTTTTTCCATGTTAGCGCTTTGTTCCAGCTTCAGCTGTGGTTAAAGCGCTATATACACCAATATGTATGTATTTTGGATAGTCAATAAAGTTCTGGTCAGACCTCAGGCAATGTTTTTCCCTCCGACGAGGGGGAAGCATTTTCCCTTTGTACAGCTGCCTCTATATCAAGCTCATATAACTTCCAACGATACAATTTAGGAATTAACTCTTTTTTTCTGATGAAAGAAAATAGCCTTCGGTTCCTTACCCTTCATTGAAAGTTTATGTCGTCCTAAAACTCAATATTCTGTGGGTCTTGCAATTTGAGTGAAAATGACAAAAACCCTCGCATTGGAGTGGACACATTTTTGCACGACTGGCAGTGAATGAGTTAAAAACATCGATTACATGGATAATGACTGCTATAAACACAAGACCAAGTTTTTTTTCAGACATTCCGTCAAACTAATTCTCAGCTCCAATTTGAGGTATCTTTTTAAAGCTATACTTCCTGTTACCAAGGAAACGTCAAGAGCTCCAAAGTCCACGAGGAATTAAAACTTAATAGGCAAAACTTTAATAAGAAATGAAAGTTTTATCTGCTGCAGTCAACCAGGCATACCTTTGAAATCACCTTAAACATAAAAAAAACAGGTGTCGTTTTTTTTTTCTTCTAGACTTTTCACCTCGGTCTGTATGGTAAGAAGAGGACACCCCCCCTCCACCCTTCCAAGGGATTATTATACTGTATTTTACTGAGAGGAGATAACTATTGAGGAGGTAAAAAGGTAAGAGTGTGTCTGTGTTGAGTAATTAACTCCCCCCCACACACACACTCCAACATTCCCCTTCGCCTCATGTGACATCAGCCCAGTGGTCAAGGCAGTCGCAATGGGGGCTTCATCTCACAGCTCGGCCCACATGACCATGAAACAAAGCTTAATGATGTAAAGTTTAGCTCTCGGCTGCTCTTGTCAATCTGCTGAGCAAGAAGCTGTGTTTTGTTTAATCCAATGAGAGGA
This sequence comes from Hippocampus bargibanti, assembly GCF_051943395.1. NCBI lineage: Eukaryota > Metazoa > Chordata > Actinopteri > Syngnathiformes > Syngnathidae > Hippocampus > Hippocampus bargibanti. The sequence goes on from NC_142741.1 coordinate 22,152,682, forward strand.
AGGCGACTCTGCCATCTTGCATACTAACAAGGGATTCTTATTTCCATATGAGGGGCTGAGGCGGCATTGACCCAAGAGCTACAAACAGTTAATCTTTTATCAAATCAACACCGACAGTCTTTTTCATGTTCCATGGAGTTCGTCATTAAGAAAATATATGAGTCATCTCTACCAGACCAAAGGCTATGTGTGTTACTGCACAGAATAATTGGTCCCTATTTTGTGTTATTCGGTGGTTATTTTCAGATACAAGGTAGGTCCAGCGAGACCTTTGTGACAGGTGCACTGTATGACCCAATTATTTATTTTGCAGTTTTTTTTCAACGAGATGTTGATATCTTAGCCACTATCATTGCTTCTCTGTCTTACTGTAGGTCATGAATTCCTCTTCGTTGCTTCAACATAAATATACTTAGACAGGTGTATCTTATGTGCTTCCATGGAAGCAATGATATGTGAGTCACACTGTGTTGACACAAGACTATAAGCAAATACTACGGACGTAACAGTCAGCATTGAGTGATTTTTGAAATGGATGGAAGTACAGTATCAGAAACTGTTCTTTGCCAACAGCAGTGGTGTCATGTAGCATTGTCACAAAAAAAAACATTATGTAGAATCACCAACATTCCAGAGCCCCAATGCTATCATGTCAAAGCTAAAATCTACCTAATTTGTTGGATGCAGATTATCCTCAGTTAGTTACTGATATCAAACACATGCAGCGGAACTTTGTTCACAAAATCCATATATATTTCTGTTTAAGAATCAACATTTTTGTGAACCAAAGCACTTTTTCCTATTAGAGTCAATGGAAATAGAATTAATCAAATCCAGCCTCAGAACCACGTACATGCCAAAAAACTGTTTTTTTGCTGCACATTTTCATATACAGTACATTTTATTAACTCAGTTACTGCTATTCACAAATTTACTCTGGAATTGAAAATATGACGTAGAGCGCCATTCCTGAATTAGTTCAAGTTGTCACATGTCCGGCAGTGAATGAGTTAAAATTAATCAAAAAGTTGTAGTCCATACGTTTGGTATTGTTCTGTGCATGAAATTCTATCAAATTGCACGATTGAGAAAAACTTGCAAATATAGAAGCAGGAATTGCAATAGCATCAGAGTTCAAAACGCTGGATACCAAAATAAACCTTTCAAAAATTAACAGATGACTTACCATCAAATTTCTGATGTCTGGATACGAACATACTCCTCATAGTGTGACTCATTTCGTCAACCAGATCGACAAATTCCTGTTTGCTCCGCTGGCCGAAGGCATCCTCCATTTCTTGGCTACAACATGTGTTGCCTTGTGGGCACACTCGCAGATGTTCGCCTGTGAAATTAAACGGAAAAAAAAAATGGTTTGAGCAAATATATCGATCGCCAAGCACCATCAATATTCTTTAAATGGGCATTTGTATCTTATATGATGAAAATTAGCACTCTAGCATAAACATTCAAATCACACCAAATGACCAAATGGCTTTAATTCGATTTTTGTTCAATTTTATTCCTGTTGTTTTTTTTTTATCAGCAAACTCCATGAATCACTTTTGGGATTTGCCTAACCGCACCCTGTGATTGGCTGCTCAGCATTCCAGGGTTTATGCTACTTTATGCCAACAGTCATTTTGGATCGTCCCCAGATCATTTCATGAGGACACCACAAAATAAATGGATTGATGAATTTAGAGATGAATACTGTATACTAATATTTTGTGTCTATTTGCCAAACAAAAAGTGATTGAATTGGCAAATACCGTTTAATGGGCCGGCGATTGGCTGGCACCCAGATTAGGATGTACCTCTCCTTCTGCTCAAAGCCGGCTGGGATTGGCTTCAGCACGCCCGCAAACCTTGTCAGGCGGCTCGGATATTGAAGGCATGAAATGTTTAATGGGACACCATATATTTTTATGGTTAAATGTGAAGCCTATAATTAACTATAAGTCCCACCACTACAAAAACATCAGAACTTCTGTAATGGCCAAATTTTCCCATGGCTGTCGTGTTTCCTGAAAGTTCTTTCACTAAATGACGACAGAGCTTTACAGTGGCATTCTTGGCATGTGACATAAAAAAATCCTGGAAAACCATTTCTCTCTTGCAAATTTGTTTCAGGAATAATTGGCATGATGGCACAACACAATATATGACACCATAGCCAAACTAAAATATATTCAGGGAAACCTGAAGAATGAAGGCATGCATCAAAATAATTTCCAAAGAAGGCAAAGTTGCCTAACTGGCACTTTATATTTAATGTGAAAGTCTGCACATCTTGCACTTTACCATCCCAAGGGCTGAGAATGTATTGCATTGTTGACAACACCAGTGAAAGTTAAGTTAAAGATAAATCACTGGGAGAGAAGGGGCTATACCCCTTTAGAAGATTCGGCTGCACATTACATAATTAATGCCATTTGGGAGAAGTTAATGATGCACCGTCATTCTCTCCCCCCCAGCAGTGATTCAGAAAGAGCTCCAAAAATGTTTAGTCTGACTTTAAACTTGACAAATATATTCACTGCTTACATAATCTATTTCTGTATTCGAAAGTCTTCATTGGCCAATCTCTTTCACACACCTTCAAATCCAATTTTAACACGTTCATGATTATGTTGTTTGTGCTCCTCCAACAGTCAGTGACTATTGTCTGGCATCCATCTATTTTTCAATACCGTTATTCCGGGTCAAGTCATCCCTTGTGCTGGCCGCCTAGGCAAACGAGGAACCACTTGAACTCGCAATGAAGAAATTACAAAATATTCCAAACAGTTAAGATTCATTGACAGATTTGGTTGACCTCCAGACGTACTCCAAGTATTATTTTGTTCGCATCAAATTTCTCAACATCTGTGCTCACAGCACCCACGCAGAGAATTAATCATTAGCACGTTGCCCTCACAGCGCGGAGGCCATTCCTTCCACATTCCGAAAACATTCAGAATGGGTTTACAGAAAACAAAATTATGAAAATTGTTATTCGTCTTCATTGAGAGGGTTACTAAACTAACATTTAATCGCATTATTATAAATGACTAATAACTAATAATATTCCGCGTTTTTCTCCCATCCATCTGGTCTGTGTGAACTGGACCCGACACTGATTGGTTGGGAAGAATTTCCTACTTCACAGGCAGACCGGTTGGCCTTTGAGAAAGGGAATTGTGGAAAGCCGAGATCAAATGCCTTTTGTAGGCAAATTGGCACTTCAGATGTCCAATATTGCACCTGCATTTAATTGCCTGCCCTTTTCAGATATAATCCAAGGGAGCAAGACGTTGAAATTGTGTGTTCAAGCTGCCGTTGTGCATGTTTTGGTGCATTCAAATAATAAGTTATGTAGCAGTTGTCACAATAACATTTTGATTTTGATATCTGCATGAAATGCTTCGATACCAGTGCTGAAATGATACCATGATTAAAAAAAGTCAGTTACAAAGATTTAAATGCAAAGTACAATTTTTTTGCCAATAAAGTGATCATTTTTGCTGGCCTACAATTCACGGTACAAGACTGCTACCATTACAAAGTGCAACACAATGGCAGAGGTAAACTATCCAATGGAAAGTAGCTCGGTATAAGGCAGTCACGGTAGCATTCCATCTCAACACCAATACTGAAGTAAATGTAGTCTGTTCTATTAAACCCATTGAGACAAGAAGTATAATTTCTTCAAACTTAGGTACCTGCCGCTGATATGTGGTGACGTAAGCAGCAATCACTGCACTAAATGTGACTAATGGCTGTCAAAAGGACTAGTGCACGAAGCAGCACTTAGTTTCTTTCCAAGTGCTCTCAACAGAGATTCTGAAAGGCCAATTTTCTCAAGAGTTTTTCTCTCTTTTCATTTTTAGATGTACTTTGTTGCATATATTAAATGAGAACTTCCAACTCATTTGGGTTGTCTTCTCAATATATACTGCCGCATCACACCTAACGTCCCCAGCCTTTCCAGTACAGAAAATTGCACCTTAGGGTTGGACTTTAGACACACGGCAAGTATTTGGTCTAGAATCAAAGTAGCTCAAGAGATATCATATGTAGTCTTGGAACTGTGGATGCAGCGTCAATTTAAATTTGCTTTTCCATGTTTCATACACTTCATACAGCAAGCGTATGTCGGATGTGTGAGATCTTAGTGGTGCATCTTGACTCTGTGAACCAAATAGCAACTGCAACCTTTTCATTAGTGATATCAAGTAGAGAGTCAGAAAAGGAAAGCAGCCTCGTGACATAACATCACTTCATTGTGCTCTTGGAGGCTTCAATATTATTAAGCTCGTCATATATCAACATAGTGCATATGGGGAAGGGGCTTTCGAGGGACACGACACTCAGAGGACCGTACTCTGCCCTTCCAATCAAGGTTGAAATACCTCTGTGGCCTCACCGATCATCTGTCTGTCCACCAACGGATCATACAGCAAGGATGGAGGAGTGAAGACCTTATTTTCCAATGTCTCCAAACCCCCACCCAAAAAAACCCTCTTGAATATCGTGTACATGTTTTCAATGGTTATTGCCTACAAATTGGTTATTGCCCACAAATTGGTTATTGCCTACAAAAGGGAAATCAACAATGATCACATGTATTCTTAGCTTAGTTGAAAACATTGCTTATGTCACACACACATTTTTTTTTTAATCACAGCAATCCACTGAGAGCAGTCGTTTGCTCCTTCACTCGGAACAATGAGAGCGGACGTTACCAACTATCATTTTCTGAATTCAGTCCTAAATCCCAATCTTTCATGGGTTAATATGTGATGTTACCAAGCAACTAAGTAACCATAAAATAAAAGCCTCTGGGTGGTGTAGTGTAAAAAGGACAAGCCACATCAAACATTTAATTTAACTTTGGACTCTAATGGGTAGGCTGTTGTCATTCACAGCATCATGGAGGACTATCTCGGGAGTTATTTAGTTCTTAGCAACTGGAACATGTGTGCTTTCAAAGGCCGGGTTAAATGGCAATTGAGAACTGAAAAAAAGGAGATGCCCATACCATACTACCAGTACATCCCTATATACCAGGGGTCGGGAACCTATGGCGCGCGAGCCATGCATGGCTCTTTTGATGATTGCATCTGCCTCGCCGATAAAACTAAATACATATTCTCGCTGTTCATTTCCTGTTTGGGCGGTAGTTGGCGGAAACCGCAATTTTGATTGGATGATACTGACCTAGGCTGGCTGAAAGAGCAATTTTGATTGGAGCCAGCCAAAATGGAACTGTATAGTGCCACTTAGCAGTTTTTTTGACAACGATACTAGTGCAGCGTGTTCTACCGGAAACAAATTCCTTGTGTGTTCTACATACTTGGCAATAAAGATGATTCTGATTCTGATTCTGATGATGATACTGACCTAAGTGGACGTTGATGTTAAAACAGGTAAACACCCCCTTTTAAATAAGCCTGACAAGTAAAAAAATGGCGAGAATTGTACACTTCAGGTTGAATGAACCGAAGGATTTGCCTTTGTGGAGAGAAGTTCTGCCGTGATTCTAATTTGCAATGAAACAATACCATCGATGAAACAGTCGAATGTCAGTGGCACTTTGACAAGCCCCATGCTAACGTTAGCATCAATATACTTCTGTGAGAGACAGCAGAAAGCAAGCGTGAAAGCTAATGAGCAGTGTGCAGGCTAGCTAGCAGTAACTTCTTCAATGGACCCGGCAAATTGACTTTCATACCGATCATTTGGCTGGATTTTTTTTACCAATCATGAGAAACGGAAAACTATATAAAGCGGAACAGAAAGCTATATTAATGGTGAGTATTATCACAAAGTTATTTGAAATACATTCTGACATTTTGTTGAAATCACGTGTGTGTGTGTTTGTGTCTGTATGTGTGTGACTCTCACTGAAAAATATTACTAAATATTTTTGGCTCTCTTTGTCAAAAAGGTTCCCGACCTCAGCTATATCTGGTAATTCCAGATTATCCTTGGGAAACTCACATCCATGACATCACCTATGCAGTATTATATATTACAGCATGGTTAAGAAGTGACTGAATTATATAACCGATTATGTGTTTTTCAGGTGACAATATTTTTTCTCGTATCACCCATGCTAAGGGAATCACATGATAGCAAAGGGTTGTGAAACAATCACTTTGGTAATTTTGTTCAATTTGTGTGCGAATGTTTTGTAGATTTTTTTTACGCTTAATAGTTTATCGAATGCTAATTTTTGTTTCTTTTCAATGTCAATTTATAGATTTGTTAGTTTTATTGATTCATTTCACAAGTAAAGGTGAGTTCAGTTCATTCGTTAATTTTATTAGTTTCACTTATTTGCTAGCTGTGATAGTTAGTGCAGTTCATTTGTTACTGGTAGAATCACTTGTTTGTTTCGCTTTGTTGGTTTTTGGTACCGTATTTTCCAGTGCATAAGTTGCACCCAAAAGCCTTCATTTTATTTAAAAAATGACCTTGCGCCTTACACACACAGGTGCACCTTACTGTTTATGTGAAGTAATATTGAGCCACATATATTTCGAAAGCATTTTTCATTTATTGAAGGTGCACTTTATAGTCCAGTGCACCTTATACAGTAAATGGAAAAAATCTGAAAAAAACACCATTCACTGGGCGTGTGCCTGATGCTCCGGTGTGCCTTATACACAGGAAAATATGGTACGTTTCTTGTACTGAGCATGTTTTTTTAAATTTCTTCCAGTTTACTATTTTGGCTACTTTGTCTTGTTAGTTTCTTAGTTTTGCCTGTTGGATTCATGTTGTATTTGCATTAATGGTTCTGTTTTTAATAATCCTTATATTTTTTATTTTTTATTTGCAGCCATTCATTGTGCTCATTCTTTTAATTAGTTCAGTATTCTTGTGTGTTTCTTGTTTGCTTTGTGAGCCAGTTAGCCAAGTTTATCACTGTATCTGTGATGTACATTGGATTTACTTGTGCTTTTGTTTTTTGTTTTTTGTAATGATTTTCATTGTTTCATTTGTTCACTTCTCAAATGAGTTGTATTTTTAGGTTAATCGTTCAATCGCTGGTTATTTGAAATTTCTGGTAGCTATTGATCTTTCTTCCATTTGTAGAGTTTTTGATATATACGTTCACAAAGCATGGAGGTTCAGGGTTGTTCATTGTGCTTCATTTCTTAGAAAGCAAAGCCACCATTTGTTTGGTTGCAAAAATCCTGTTTGGGCCAGACCTTATGGAAAGTTTGATTCCCATCGGAAGTTGTCGACGACCCACAGCAAGGCACTCGCAGGGAATTATTTCACATCACTTTGCTGCTGTGAAATGTAAATTTCTCCACTGCGAGACTAATAAAGGCAAATCCAATCCAATCCAATCCAATCCACTATTCTATTTATTGTCATACAGAAAAAAGGGGCTTGAAGCATGGAGATGTATCCCTACTTAACCTTCCTATTTTGAGCCAATTGTCGTATGTGTGCCTAACAAGAGCATGCTTAGCTTTTTAATGAGCTTTGACTCATTTTAATGACAGCAAAACAGTTTAAGCATGAAATCAGAGCCACTATTATCAGTGTGTTTGCTAACTGCATTCACAAGATGCAATTACTCTGTCTGATGTAATGCTCTGTTCTATTCAGTGGTCTAAATATTGAAAACAACATTCAGTATGATTCATACAGCTAATTCTGACAATGTCAATCAAATGTGTGCATAAACATTGGGGACCTGGTTTACAAAGACTCTAAATATTGGGTACTAAATTGCATATTCATTGTAAAAGACCCCACGATCTGTTGGTGCGCATGATTGACTACGATTGCGATTGTTTACTAACATCCCAAATAGCATATGCACTCATTGTAATAGATAATTGCAAATGGTTGTTTGTGCCATCCACATTTGTCATGCGTACGCTAAAAGTACAATTAAATTTAAAGTGAGAGAATTGGAAGTGTGAACATCAGAGAAACAAACATATTTCAAACATATCAACACAAAGTGAAAACATCCATTCTCTCCACGGTCTCTCATTTCGCCTGCGCCTCCTGGTCATGATTAGCACAGCGTGGTTGTTTGTGCCAGCATTTCAGATGCGGTATTTAAAGATTCAAAATCAGCCATTGGAATTGCCAGTCAGTAGATCGGCTTCTACATCTGTTTGTGAGTCATCACATGGACATGCAATCCTTTTGTAAATCAGGCAAAAGGATCTGCATCATTCAAAATATCCAAAATATATTAGTATTTAAAAAAAAAAAAAAAGTGTCATGTTATCTGTCAATGTGGTTGGCAACACTTATATTGCACTTGTAATTCCAATTGTAGTTGTCGCTCCGACAAACACAAAGTGCTTTTGACAGGCAATCTAAATTAAGCGACGGCACATTTGTTCTTATATCCTCATTAGCTAGAAGTGCTATGTATAACACCATTATGCTGTGTTCTTTTTTTCCTGTATGGCATAAAAAGCGAAACAATTTAAAAAGTAATAACCGGTATACCTGGCCAGAGACATTTGCAGCATTTGTGTTCCGTCATCTGCTACCAACTAAACAATATTTCATCCATTCGCCATGATAATCACAGGCCTTTGTGTCATTACTTTACTTGCCTTTGCTTATTTTGCGATACTTCTATTTTTATTGGTCGACTGGTTGGGATATCTAACTTGTAACTTGATAACTAACTAATGCGCAAATGTATGGGTTCAATTCGGCGCCTTTCCTGTGTAGCATTTACAGGGTCTCTTGTACGCATTTCCTACCATATTCCAAAAAACATAGATGTTGGATGCATTTTTCTGCATTTTTTCATGCTCAGAATTACAGTAGAGAGCATCTCATAGCCTATTTACGCTCATCCCGAAAATACAGCACTCAGGGTGAAAGAGGCATGAAGTGTCAACCCCACTTGACCTAGGCGGTGGCAAATGTACAGGGCTGAAAATAACCTGGATAATAGGCTAGAACCAAACTAACATCACTTCATCAAATAGTTGACAAATTGACATTTTAGTGTGCAGCATGACTCTGATCCGTGACCCTCCTGTCTTTATAGATGAGCTACTACAGCCCCACTGAACTAAATATAAATAATTCATGTTCTAAATTGCATGTGGAACAGCTCCTACAACACACCATAACAACTTGATCATTCTCCGTTATCAAATTGCATACAGTACAAACCAAATCAACTGTCAGTTTTGCATTCAATCGTGTCTGTTGCATAACTGAGCCATTAAGTTGGCTGAATTACTCATAGTTTACTGTCATTTTCTGCGTGTTAAGCTTCTACACTCTGATCGCACCCCCAACATTTCCACGGAAATTCAATTTTTAAAATAGATATCCTAACATTGTGAAATAAATGAATGACGTGTGAATGATAATCTTCGTGAATACAGCTGTATCAGTATGCATGCATAAGCCTATGCATCGTCACACACGCGTCCCTTTCCATTTTTAATAATGTCCCCAGAGGCGTTATGTACAGAATAGCCAAGTTCCCCCCTGCTCAAGTTCAAACATTCATCAAATCAATTCTAGTGACACTATATCACATTGTGGGTCATGTCACAAGTCATAATGAAAGACAGGGTCTCGCTTTAAATAACTGGCGGTTCCTGCAGGTAGAGACAGGGGACCGTGTGGTTGTCCTTGGGCAGAAAAAAAGGACAGATCCAAGAATTCCCGGCAATATAAAACATTTGACAATGAAAGCAATACGATGCGAGTGGAGAGCGTGCATTTTTTTAATCCTCAGGAGAGACGAAATGTTGGGGGAAGAAAAATAGAGAAAAGGAGTTTCATCCAACAAGCTAGTATGACATTTTCTTTCAATCTATCTCACAGTCACATCCACTATGGTTTAAAAACTGTAGAAAAACAATGAGTGGGTGTTTTCCTTATGACATGTATTTTACTTTTATTTTGCAATGCTGGGAAGAAACTGTTCAGCGTAGTCACTGTTTGTCCTTTTCAAGGATAGCTTTAGTGTCCTGTTTTTTTTCAGTAGTTATGAGACAAACGGCTCCCTTTTTGCGGTTTAATATTGATTTGCGTTTGTACACACGGGAGTCATTTTCACAGTCTGCCAATCCTTTTTTTACAGTGAATAATATTTTTGGGAACTGAGACTTGAATATAATGTCAATATTTACATGTTTTGTGATGTGGTTTCTCTTGCATAACCTTGGGATGAAACAGTAAAGATAACTGCTGTGTGGGGGGAATAATTATTTTGAAATCAATATATATGCATTGAATCGTGTCATTGGTCAGGCTAGGAGAAGACTGCATCCCACTCTTGCACTCCCTTTCACCATTTTGAAATTTGGCCAAAGGATGTTGTCACACATGTCTGCATGAGACCTCAACTCAACCAGTACTATTGTTTTTTTTTTTACTTTCTTTTCTTTGTTCTTGTTTTTTTTTTTTTATCCCTGATTCCAAACAAGGAACAGCCTCAACACGCCGTCTGAAAAGAAGAACAATGTCCATCGGATGAGAAGTTACATGAAGACATTAAACCCCTATGTTTATCGTCAAGGTTGAGGTGGACTGTTTTGGGGTTGTTCCATGATCATGTGGTCAGCATAGATTGTGTTTATTTTTAATAATACACCATTCAAAAATGTTGTTTTGAAATTATAATGTATACTATGGAATGTATACTTCATGTATGGAATGTATACTTCACCTCTCATATTTATGCATATATAATTGGCTGCTATGTTTAACTGTGATAATCTGTATTTTTAACACCTAACCACACTGTCACACACACATGATTTCAAAACACACAGCACAGCCAAAACCTTCTCGACAATTATTAAGCAATTTGTTTTAGGACAGGCTTTGGGGGAAAAAAAATATGTGGCAAGTCCCTCTGCCTTGAATTTGATTCACCTCTGTGATAAGAGATATTTAAAAGTGTAAATTACAGATGACTCTTAACATACATAATAATTCTTAAAACAATAGTTCACTTATTTTCACACTTCACACATTACTAGAGTGTTGTAATGTTGCTCTCAACATGAGCCATATAAAGGGACCTTCAGCTCAATGGAGTAAAAAAGTTTTCAATGATTTATTATGCTGAAAACTAATTTCCAAATGTGAACAAATTGTGTTCCAAAAAGTACAATACACTGTGCCTCATCTATATTTCACCCATTTCAGACAAACTGATAAATATTTATTTTTAATAAAAACAATCACCACCAAATAGTTCAAATAAAGCCGTTTACCAATGCTGCTGGCCGGTTGGTGGCTTCACCACTTTTTTCACATTGAACACAGTGCATCCATATTTTATAAGCAGTCAGGAGGTCATACGAGGCAAACAAAAAAAGTAATTTTTGCTTTTTCACTAAATATTACGGTGGGGCTAATATTTTTACAGTCTTGCTTTGCACTTGAGTTACCTATATGAAGGGAAATAAACACTTATGAGGCCAAAATAGGGAGAGAAAAAAAAAAACAAACTAGCAACAACACATCAAGCAAGTCAAGACGAAAAATCTAATAAAATATACAACCTGGAGGTTAATGGCCATGGAATATTCATGCCAAATATACTGCTGCAAGGCTGACCAACATCAATGCAGTTAAGATTAATGTAGGTGTGTGTGCATCTTCAACAGATTCTGCATGATAATCAGCATATCTAACATGGTGTCTACTTTTTTTAAGGTTGATTATTACAAAGTACGGACTCAAAGAGGAGGCTGCTCTTATGGATTTTCAGTCCAAATGCTGCTTAGACATGCATGCCAACATGCTCTGCATCCACTTAGCGGAGGCGACGGCACCGTGGGGCAGCAGCCGGTGGCACTTTACCGATTATTGCCTTTCACTCTGAATTTAACGGCTTCCTCATTAGCGGTGAAACCTCGCAACAGTGCCTGGACTAACCTTTCGTCAGCACTCCACTCACGGGCCACTTTCCCCTTGCCTCAAAACAAACCGACCCAGTTCAAGTGCCAAGTTGCGCTATTAACAGGACACTGGCTAAAGATAGATGGGCGCAATGAGGCGTTTAGAGGGATTTGACATATCGGTGAGGCCTTGAAGAAAGCAGACATGCACTCTACAAGAACGGTTTGGGATATGCACCGTACAGGTCAAAATCTTACTATGAGCCAAAAATGCAGGTGAAGTTAATTTTAACATTCCATAAATGTCTAAATGCACTAATTAATGTATGTACAGTAAACACCAGTGGTGGGCTGTCAGGGCCTGCAAGACCTTCTCTGTTGGTCTAAAAATATCGGAATCACAGACTAATGTGAATTATAATCTCTCCATGAATTCTTATTAAATATTTCCAAATTGTTTTTCAGCTTCCTTTCATTGCTTTTCCCCTGTTCTGCTGCTTCCAGATGTGTGTTTTGATATTTAAGCATTTAACCAATCACATTTCAGCCATCAGTTGTTACCAGGGTCAGAAAAACTACCTGGATGCCTTCACAATCAGTTTTGCAGGCCCTGGAGCATAAGAATCAATGTTGATGAAACTGTTGTTTTAACCAATCAGAGTTCGAGTTGGCAACTCAAGGCCTGCTGAAAGGCGCTGGAAACGTCAGAGTTTTCGCAAACTATCATTGGCTAGTCACATGATTGGCTCGTCACTAGCCAATCATAGTATCACTAGCCGCTAGTGATAAGTGCATACTGGACACAGCTAGCACACTGTGTATGTAGCTACCTGCATAGCTACCTGTGTTTAATAGTGGTTTTGTCAACCCACAATGGCTGAAGGAGGAGAAAGAAAACGATTTTGTTGCAGATATATTGTTAAAACAATTTTCATGACAGACTTTAAGAAGAGATGTACATCATTAAAGGTGGACACCTCCGAAGCTAGCAAAAATAGCAAATAGTATTGCAATTTGATGAGCTTATCATGAATCCACACGTCCATCGTAAAAATTCGAACAGTTTCATAACAGCATTTCATCAGTTATCACAAGTTATTTCTTGGCCAACGCCACCCTCTAGTGGATGAGTAGTAATATCACACCACACTCGCAGCTGATTGATTCAGACGTAGCACTACTGAAAGCCAAGGAGTGACATGCATGGCCACCACTGGTGCGCACACAATTTAAGGTGTTTTGGGAAATGACACAGAGTAACACATTTCCCTCCACAATGTTTTGATCTCCATGAGATTTCATTGTTCGCTGCACAGATTGAAGACAGCTTGTATGCGGTGCAGCAAAACAATCACAGAACACAACCGAGCTGATGATGTATTTTAGTCAACTTGGGTCATGGCAAAGAATCAAATTTCTAATTTTCAACGGAAAACACTGCTTTAATTATGATCATTCCCCCTGTTTCAAAACCAGTCCGGCTAAAAGAGATTACTTTTTATTGAAATTGATTTTTATGATCGAAATAGTCCAACCGTGATGATCTGAATGATTCATGTAGTGCAGCCAGCTTGTGGTTTTAAATTAATGAAATGGAAAAATGAAAGAAAAAAACTTACAGTAACAGCAGAGAAATAATCTCAAGTCTCCCGCTTCATTCTTTAAAAGACTTTCACACCACCAACACTGAAAGGGTGCAAACATATTGACATAGTAACTTTTTAATGCCTGGGGAAATCACTTCATCCACTCTCAGGTAGCTCTCCCCACCTCAGTTATACCACTTTAAAAATAGTACAGTGTGAAACTAGAAATAAGCAAGCTGCAATGAACCCATTGTTGGAAACATGAAACAAATGGCCACAAATAACACTGGAGAAAACCAAGGGACACCATCAATATTGCCGTCGCTGTTCTGAGACAATTTTTATCCAGGAGGAGATAAAGGGCGATGGCTGAAAAGTGGAGACTTTTTTGGAGAATTCAGTACTGCAAAAGGAGAGATTATATGTGTGTTTGTATATTTCAATCAGTGGGAAATGTAACTACAAATAGTACCTTTTGATTTCACCAATGAGAAGTGTCAAGAAACAATGTGTAAGGCTAAAGGTATTTCCTCATATATCCACTATATTTTATAAATACAAGTTATTTATTCATTCAGAGAATCACAATTCAGACACTTTGTAAAGTAAATTCAGAGATTGGTTCCCAAATACAGCATAGAATAATAAGATATTGGTTAACATGAGATCGAGGGACACATGAGTCACCCCTCCTCTGCTTCATCAGAATTTGAGTCATTTAGTTTGCATCTGTAGTTATTTGAGACATTTGTGCTGTGTGTTTTTAGATACTATACCTACACCTCCAAAATGTGTTTTCTTTAAACTTTAATATCAGGGGGTCACAAAATATCATTGTATGGGTCAAAAATGGTCGCCAAGCCATGAGTTTCAAAGTAACGTTTTGTATAAGCAATTGTATCCCAAGTCTTACATTGCAAGAGCAATTTTGGGCGGAATAAATCAATGTTCTCAAAACCTAAAATGTAATTCTAGTTCGCCAACCCAATAAAAACAGCCTCTTTCACCACCTTGGGGTCTGCAGCAAAGAAATAATGGATGAACACCAAAACCCACAAAAAGAATCAAGGGAAATCTTCTGTCTCAGATTGGTTCTGTAGATACATTCTCAATGAGGTCCTTTTGCTGCATAAACACTTTGAACCTGAAATAATAAATTTGAAATCCATCTGTGACCGTAACTTTCTTTGGGCAGCTGGCCACCAAACAGAAAAAAAACAATTAACAGCACAGCCTGTATTCCAGGTTATATAGAGCAGATGCACACTGAGCAAGGTTTTCTGAACAACATGGCAGCGGCTGTCAGGGTTTCTCACAACAAGAGCCACTTTGTGATCTCAGACATGCTATTGTTTTCCCGATAACTGCATACAAGACTTACCTTGGGCAGCGTGCCACATGCTTCTAGATTTAGATTTGTGAATTGATCACGTTTATCCATTTTACCTCTATTGCACTTGTGTTCATTAGTGAGCGGGAGCTCGTGGACAGTTGAGAGTGTTCAATTAATTTAATTTATGTTTTTCGGATGGAAGGGAAAACCCAAACTCTACCCTACAGACGTTGCAAATCACAAAGGCCAGCATTTTACGATGTCTTCTATTTGATTTAAAATACAGTACCATTTATGCTGAGTATCCATACTTTTGGACCCACAGTAAGTACAGCATATGAGGCATGTTTTTCCCCCTTCATTTTTCTTAGCCTTTTCAATCCCTTGCATCTGCAAAACCATCTGCTATTTCTGATCATCCTGTTCAGAGTTGTGGTGAGCTGGCGCCATCTGACATCGAGCAAAGAGCAGATTACACAGTGACTGGTCACCCGTCAATTACAGGTACATATAGAGCTCATTTAGTACCCACATTTACAGCCCGACTAAACATGGAATGGATACCTAAGAACACAAAGAATGAGGAGAACATGCAAATTCAACCTCGGAAGGGCGCAAGTGAATTTGAACAAAAACATCAGCGCGGTGAGTCAGACATGCTATCGTGCTTTTTTTATGTTATATAAAAGCATATTAGGTGGAATTCGAATGGAAGCCAAAGACCAACAACTCCAGCTGGACAGTACCAACTAACAGCTGAAATAATGATATGTGAGACTATCTCTCCAAATCCCCGTCAAATGACTTCCACGCAATGTTACCTTTGGGTCGCAGTGTGTTTTCACACACATCAAAACACACACATCACACACATCAAAATATATCATAAGGTGCACAGGAACGTGACTGATTTTACAAGGGTGTACGCATCACTACCTGGGACATTAACTACTAATACAATGTTAAACAAAGTGAAGACAATTCCCAGCTCTGCTCATTCATTCATCCATCCATCCTTTCTCTGGCCCACGCTTCGACGCAGGTTATAAAATTCAATTATTCCCCTGCTGCTGCTCTTTATGTAGACCGCGTCATTCGCGGTTGTGGTGCAGCAAAGCAGGAAAACGATGCCTTGCGTTGGTTGTGCGGAGAGCGAGCGACGGGGGGCCATTTTGATTGTCATGAGTAGGACAGATGAGATGCGAGTTTGTTTTCGGCCCTCAAACAAAACTCCCCTCTGCAGCAGCAAATGCCATCATTTGTTTGAATTCCTCCTCCTGGATGAGCGCGACACTCCCAGAATACATTGGGAGGAGCGAGAATAGCCTTTAAAGAAGACATACTATTACGCTATTGCGATTATATTGGCTGTGGACTAAAAGCATTTGGTTAAGACACAGAAAGATACTGGTGCAGTTCTATACTTTTGTTCATTCTGCATTTCTTTGTGTTACCTTGGCTCTAAGCCCCTGGTTGTTTTGCTTATGTCACAGAGTTGCTTTGGGGGTTTATCACAATATTTTTGTCTTCATTGGCTTCTAGTTTTACCCGTCAGAGGTCTGATACTTGGTAGCTGTTTGTGGTTCCTTTGTTCTCCAGGACAGTCCAAAATAGTTGTATAGTTTGTGCAATGTTTCGTGATGGCTTGTTATTCCAAACCGAAGACAGCTTTCTAGTCTTGATCTTGGCTGAACCTTAAATGGGTATGAATGCACGTCTTTGCAGACGAAACCCCAAATATGAAACTTAGCATATACATGTATAGTCCCGGCTCCTTCGCAGGGGTGGCATTCCATTCCCCACAACCCAAGTATAGAAACACCCTAAATACACCTTAGACATGTGTTTATAGCATGTATGGCAAGGTCTTTGAACATACTTTAAAATTACACAAAACATTGAAAAAAATGTCACATGCATTGAGAAAGAACAAGAAGAACAATGAATAAAAATAGGATCCAACCATTTTTCCGGTCAACACATTGCATTTTTTAGCTCACTATTTTTATTTCTTTATTATAGCGTGGTACAGATATTTTTTTCCCCTATGGAGAATATAAAACAGCTGCAATGCTCAATTATTCGATCAATTCACTCATAAAGTATTGTTTTTTTTCCCCCAAATCTGACTGCTGAGGGATCACAAAAGCTCTGACTGCATGGATTAATGAGGAAGAACCTGGCAAACACATTTTTCTAATATATACTGTAATTTCGGTCACTTGAAAACTTTTCAGTTAAAGAAAAGTAAAGTTGGATATAACATATACATAAACTGGCTTCCCTGTTCCAATGCTTTAGGATGGGTGTGTACTCTATGAGAAATGGGTAATGCACGTGAGTCATAACTACTGCAGTGTATGCCTATGTCCATGTTAGCCCTTTGTTACAGCTTCAGCTGTTATTAAAGCTCTATACAAATCTATATTGTATTTTATTTTGTACAGCCGGAACCATTTCAAGCTCAGATAACTCCAGACCCAAATAACTTGGGAAGTAACACTTTCTTTCTGATGAAAGAAGAGAGTCTTAGGTTTATTACGCTAAATTGAATGATTATGTAGTCCTAATACTCAATATTGTGTGGGTCCTGCAATTCGATTGAAAATGACAAAAACCCTGGCACTGGAGTGGACACAGTTTTGCACATCATCTGGCTGTGAATGAGTTAAGAAGAAGCTTTTCAATAATTAGTCCCTGTGAACAATGATCTCGCTATATGAAGACGCAAACGGCAGGTGATTTGTGAGTGGTAGGAGAAGGATAGCATTGAAGTTCAAAAGCGTCATTGTAAAGCATCAACATGACAGCTCTTCACAGATCCGTCTCGCGGAATGTGTGACGGGCAGAAAGGTCATTTTGGTCTCGTAATACATCACCGGGCGCGCCTAATCACTCCATCCCTACCATGCAGGTGCTCCCATTTACCCTTTCTAATCCTCCCCATTCCATTACATGATGCGGGAAAACCTGTGCACATTACACACTCCAGCGATGTTCATTTGTACCCTTACGCAAGCGGTCAAGGATCAAATAATATCAACATTCATATTTCAGTCCACCTCATGGCTGGGAATAAACAAACAATGGCATCGGAAGCGACTTTTATTGTGATGTGGCCTCAACCGTATCGTAACATCTTATCTCTGCCGCTACTTCAATCCAAACAACAGTTGGAGGGGCATTGATGTGACATGTTTTTAAATGAAAACTGATAACAACAACTGTTCTCTGTGTGTACGACAAAAAGAGACCTTGTTACCTAAAGGCATTCCTGTGACAGTGATGCTGAGCGCTTATTACGCTGAAGCTAGAGTCGATCACAATCTGTCCTGAGATGGCGTCAGTATGACTGGCTGCCTTGGTTACGCGCTCCTTGGGATTTTTTTTGTCATTGTCATTCATTTTTTTGGAGATCTTATGCCACTTATTTACTCAAGACACACACACACACACACACAAGTCGCTGTTTCTAAACTGTCAACTATGGAAATATGGAAATATGGAAGAACAATCAATCCATTTCTGACGTATCGGCGTAACATTTTTTTTTGTTCTTTTAACATGATATACTACCAGTGGTGAACCGTCAAGGCCTACAAAGCCTTCTCTGCTGGCCTAAAAATATTTGAATCACAGATGATATATATTTCATCCATGAATTCTTATGAAATAATTCCAAATTGTGTTTCAGTTTTCTTTCATTACTTTTCCCCTGTTGCGCTGCTTCCAGGTGTGTGTTTACATATTTGAGCATTTAACCAATCACATTTCAGCCATCATTTGCTACCAGGGTCAGAAATCTACCTGGACGCCTTCACAATCTGTTCTGTGGGCCCTGTCGCATCAAATGCATCAAAAAAACTGTTGCTCTAATCAAATCAGATCTCGAGTTAAATACACAAAAGGGGTACCAAGGCCTCCTTGAAGGTGCTGGTCAACGTCAGACAAGGGCATACTGGCCAGAACTAGCACGATGGTAGCGAGCTGCATAAGGAGAAGAAGGAGGAGAATAAATTGATTTGGTTTTGGATTTACTGTTAAAGCCATTTTCAAGATGGACTTTAAGAAAAAATGAACAACATTAAGAAAGGTGGGTCAGTTATTTACTGGTTAATTGTATCCCCTAGTGGACTTGTAATCAATCACACCACATTTTTTTCATTCTGGATTGATTCAGCCGTAGCACTACTGAAGGGCTAGCAATGAAATCCATGGCTATAATCAACAAGAAGCTTGTTGATTATAAATTGTAACACGAACAGTATTGGCTTCCCTTTTTTCTGAACTGAACTCAAACAGCCTGAGGCTACAATCAAAAAACTTAGGCCAATGTGATAGGTTTCACTGCATGTGGAACATTTCACCCATTTTTTCTTAAAATGCAAAATAGAATCAAGTTTCACAGAGGTCAGATTATATTCTGTGTATTCAACCATGATGGCTGCTCTGAGCAATTTCAGGTGTGGGTCAATTCTGAAAGAACATTCAAGGTCACAATGTACAAAAAGGGTTGACAAAAGAATATCTTTAAAACTCTCAGCATGCATAAGGCAAAACGCCTCAAGCTAGCTCGTCTGCAGGCTGAAATGTGGCCTTGTGCCGACAAAAAGTTTATACTTGTGGAGCTGTCAGAGTATGCCTTCTCACCCCTACTCCGCAGAATCCTGCGCCATCACGAATAAAACGGTAGTGCAATAAAACTTCAAACAGTTTTCAAACAACAACATTATTCCTTAAGTTTCTTCGATTCACAAGTTATTTTCTGGCTAACGGCATTCTCATGTAGTAAATCACTCCACATTCGCAGCTATGGATTGATTCACATGTAGCACTACTGAAGGCCTAGGGTTGACCTGCACAGCCCGCCATTGCACATATAAAACACTTGCAAATCGTTCATTTGCCGTGCTTTTTTTAAAACTGATTTTTAAGAAAAAAAACATGCTTTTTAATTAAACATGTTTCAATAATTTCTGGACTATAAAGTACACGGGATTATAAACCACACCGACTACATTTTGAAAGGAAAAAAATATTTAGTACACACGAGACGCAGCTGTCTATCAGCACAAGTGCCACATATTGTTACATGGGATATTTGCAAAGAAAAATGGAACATAAAAAGATATTTCAACGTTTAATAACTTAACATTAACGTTTCTTTCTTGTGTCTCTTTGGTTTATGAAATGCACTGTTGTGCGGTGGTAGTTAACATTGTACAGAACCATAGTATGCGATACAAGTTGCCCACTCAGCATCCCCTGCAGCGTGGTCATCCATGAAAGGGAATAACTGCATCTGTGCTCCCTTCTCAACGATTCATCCTTTCTTTCTCCAAAATGAGATCATACTTTAGTTTTTTCTTATTTGGTTGAAGAGTGGGGATGTCGTCCATCTTTGTAAGCCTGCGAAGTTAATGTGATTTAAGGGTTCGACAAATAAACTTGTCTAGTGTAGAATGATAAAATGTGAACCGAATAAGAAAGAGCTCATTTTGACCTCTGATGTGTACTTGCACAAAAATGTTTACCAAAATTTGTTCATTGCTCCTCCCGGGAGAGTGACTATCCCGCTATTCCCAGAAAAATAGGAGGAACCTTCTTGAGAAGCTCACAGGCATGCATATTATTCAAGACAGAGAAATGATGGGTTCAGCACATAGCTGAGTTCATCAATCTTAGTCAAATAAGTCAATGTATGATTATGTCATTATACTACCACATTTAGCCGACAGGGCGCCACCTCTCACTAAAACGTACTTGAGATAGGCTCACCTGCTCTAACAATGAATGCTCACATAGTCAAATTATCTAATACCTGTTGCCTTATACAGTGAGACCTCAACTTACAAACACCTTAACTTACAAACTTTTCGTCTTACAAACGTCAAATTTATGAAAATTAAACCTTATAATAAGCACTATTTTCATAATACACACCCACCACAGCTGGCGGAGTGATCTTCGGCGGAAGCACACGACCGAACAGCACCAGGGGTTACGTTACCAACAGTCCTTATGGAAGGTGACTCTCCTTCCATAAGCCATCAACGACCATCAAAAAGGTAAATAAAACTTTATTTTACAGCACAGTTTATTTCTTTAATTACAGTCGTCATGTAATGCGCCTCTCTTTCCAAACAGCAATTCCCTTTGACTTCGACCTCCAACGCCATTCCATCAAGCCATAAATGACCATCACAAACGTAAATAAAGTGACTTTATGATACAATTCAGTGTATTTCTTTCATTACAATACAATAGCACAGTTATTATACATAGAATAAGGTATGTTGTGTGTAGTTTTAAGGCTTATTTAGTTGAAAAGTATATTTTATGGAAACCCGGGAACAGATTATTCCCATTTTAATGGTTTCCTATGGGAATTTTTTTTAGATACACACTCTGTCTGGGAACCAATTAAGTTAGTAAGTTGAGGTCTCACTGTATAAATATTTTCCGGCATAGGTGGAAAAAAACGTGGAGTTCAGGGATCAAGTGTATTTATTGAAGTATGAATAATGCCTTTATTCTGGAAATGTTTACAGATCATTGGTCACCCTCTGTTGTGTCTCCTGTGTGATACATCAGAAAAATCCTAATATGTCTGCAAAGGCTAGCAAAGGCACATGAATGGAACTGGCACTGCTGTTTCATTTAATAGAAACCTGTACAGTCGAGATTTCGCCAGCCATATGAAGGCTGCTCTTTCGTCCGCATGACTTAATTGAGTGTGACAGCAGCTCTGAGCCAGACTCCAACAGCGCTAATTGCTCGGTCAACAGATGCCGCAGTATTTGCCTTTGCGACATGTCTCCAAAAACCAACAATGAATGTCATATTTTTCTTTTTTTACTTATTCATAGATGTTTTAATTTTTTTACACCAAGCGTCATTGAGAGGTCGGCAGGATGCATTGCCTCAAGGACACGGCCATCCCCAGCACAAATTTGCTGAGGTGCTTATAACGCCTGGCCTCAATATGACTCATTCAAAGCTGATCAAAGGGCGTCTATTCTAGGGGTGACATCATCTGGAGATGAGAGATGAAATTGTTCGCTCACTTTTCCGAGACCGCTTGTGAAGTCAGACACACGGATGCAAAGGTGCGAGTGGGTTAGTTATTCTAGGCACTCGTGAACAGGTGGGACTTTCATCAAAAATGCAGCCTGGCTTCCGAGACAACCGTGATAGATGCACCATATGGGATCATTCCCACCTTTTTTTTGTTTAATTAGCTGTGTGGAAAACAAGAGGCCTGTGAGAAATGTTGACAGCAATAGTTAATGTTTATGGACTACTTATAAATAACATGAACTAAAACAAAAGGCTGGCATGATGCGCTATTATGTGACAAAAAGTTCTGGATATTTGGCTCTCAGGTGAAATTTCACGGTGGGCTTTGTGAAACGTCATCAATGCGCTCTGTGATTGATGCAAAGTCAGATGGTGCCTGGTGGGACTAATGATGATGAGAGGTTTAAAAAAATGGCTGGATGGAAGTGACCAAATCGGTGTGCGATGTAAGTGTACCGCATTTTCCGGTGTGTAAGGCACACCCAAAAGCCTTCATTTTAATTCTTCAAGAGATGACCCTTCGCCTTATACGGGTCCTTTGTGAAGTAATACCAATCCACGACAGGTCTCGCAACTACTGTCAGCATCCAACGACCCCATTTCCCCCTGGGGAAGTGAGTAAGTAGTGAGTAACTGTACAGTAGCACCTTATAATGTGGTGTGCTTGATATTTGGAATTTTTTATATACTTATGTGGCGGGCACTAGGACCAGGCATCTCACCCAGCAGGTGCAGAGGAGGGGGCGGTTCATGTTACATATATTACACTGCTTTTGCTGTTCAGTTCAGATCCACTTGTTAGCCGTTGGAATAAACACGTCTCCACATTTAGTCGTGTGTGCTCATTCCTCAATGGCTACACTGGTGACCCCGACGATGGAAATGTTTATGGCAACGGACGAAGATGTATCTTCTACGGCCATGTCGCCACGACCGGCGCCCAAACTCGCAGCTGCCGCCTACGCCGCGAAGTTGCCCGAGTTCTGGCACAGCGACCCGGCTTCGTGGTTCCAGCATGTGGAAGCACTTTTCCACCTACGAGGCGTCACGACAGATGACCCAAAATATTACATGGTCGTGGCGTCCCTCGACCAACCGACAACGCATCGCATGATGCAACTTCTGCGCGCGCCTCCACGATGCGGGAAGTACGACGCGCTCAAACAACTGCTGCTCCGGCGGTTCACGCTATCGGCCTCCAAGAGAGCAGACAGACTTCTTTCGCTTCCCGGACTCAGCGACGGAACAGCAGTGGATCTAATGGACAAAATGCTGTCGCTGTTAAATTCGGATGATGGCGGATTCCTTTTCCCCCACATTTTCCTTCGCCAGCTACCACCCGAAGTGCGCGCCGTGCTCGCTAACTCGACGTGCCTAGCCACCGGCGACTATCGTGGCTTGGCGGAAGAAGCAGATCGAGCGCTTCTGGCGATACGGCGGTTAGCCGTGCAAATCGATCTGACCGTCGTGGCCGCAGTGGGATCGCAGAAGCGGCGCGGGAAAGCCACCTGCTATTTCCATCAGC
This sequence comes from Hippocampus bargibanti, assembly GCF_051943395.1. Taxonomy (NCBI): domain Eukaryota; kingdom Metazoa; phylum Chordata; class Actinopteri; order Syngnathiformes; family Syngnathidae; genus Hippocampus; species Hippocampus bargibanti. The sequence continues at coordinate 22,176,061 of NC_142741.1, forward strand.
GGTTTGGCGCCAAGGCTCGACGCTGCGCACCTCCCTGCTCCTTCGAGACGACGGGAATCTTCAACGCCCGACACCCAGTAGCAGCCGTGGGCGCCAGCAACGAAAGCGAGCTGCTTTTCGTCACGGACTCCTCGTCAGGAAGACGTTTCCTTGTGGACAGCGGGGCACAAGTAAGCCTGCTGACGCCCACCGCTGCGGACAAGATGGCAGGTGGATGCGGGCCTGCCTTGTGCGCAGCTAACGGCTCGCCCATCGCTAACTTCGGTTCCAGGTCGGTGACTGTGCGTTTCCACGGACGGGAATTCAAGTGGAACTTTATTGTTGCCGCGACCTCAGTTCCCATAATTGCCGCCGATTTTTTTATGTGCTCACGGACTTCTTGTGGACATGGCCAACCGTCGTTTGATTGACGCCATCTCTTTCGCCACTTTTCCGTGTGAGGCCGGAGGGCTCGGGGCGTTAACGCATGCAAATTATTTAACATCGGGTAACGTTTATGAATGCCTGCTAGCCGATTATCCGTCGTTCACCACGCCCGCCTTTTCCAATGCCGATACTAAACACGGGGTAGAGCATTTCATTCCCACGGTTGGCCCGCCAGTTTTTGCCCGCGCTCGTCGCCTCGACGCGGCAAAATTGGCAATGGCGAAAGGGGAGTTCGCGACGATGGAGCGCTTGGGCATCGTGAGGCGTTCCAACAGCCCGTGGGCCTCACCATTGCACATGGTCCCCAAAAGTGACGGTTCTTGGCGGCCATGCGGTGATTTTCGTCGGCTTAATAATGTAACCACACACGACCGTTACCCAATTCCGCACATCCAGGACTTTTCCGCACGCTTGGCCGGAGCCGTGATCTTTTCCAAAGTTGACCTCGTTCGCTGTTATCACCAGGTTCCGGTACGGGCAGAAGATGTGCCAAAAACTGCAGTAATAACCCCTTTTGGCTTTTTTGAATTCCTCCGTATGCCTTTTGGCCTGAAGGGGGCTGCACAGACCTTTCAGAGACTGATGGACTCTTGCGAGGTCCCTGATTTTGTATTTGTCTATCTAGACGACATCCTTGTGGCCAGCCCTTCACCGGAGGAACACCTGTCGCACTTAACCGAAGTTTTCAAGCGCCTTGATTCGCACGGCCTTATAGTTAACCCTGTTAAGTGCCAATTTGGTCTGTCCGAGATCGATTTCTTGGGGCATCGCATTTCTCCACAGGGCGCCATCCCCTTACCCGCCAAAGTGCAAGCAGTGGTGGATTTCCCCCGCCCGGCCACAGTTAAGGCTCTGCAGGAGTTTTTGGGCATGATCAATTTTTACAACCGGTTTCTTTCTCACGCAGCCGACCTCCTACAACCCCTCCACGGCGCCTTGAGAAAAAAGAAGGGTAACGACCCCGTCGAGTGGGCACCGCAACGAGCACAATCCTTCCAACGGGCCAAGGAAGCTCTTGCGGGTGCAACTCTTCTGGTCCACCCAATCTCAACCGCACAGGTGGCTTTGACTACCAACGCGTCTGATGTTGCCGTAGGGGCGGTGGTTGAGCAGCTTGTGGAGAACGAATGGCAGCCCCTTGCATTTTTCAGTCGGAAGCTGCAAGATAACGAACGCAAGTACAGTGTTTTCGACAGAGAGTTGTTAGCACTCTATCTTGCAACGCGCCATTTTCGTTTCCTCGTCGAGGGGCGCCGGTTTACCGCATATGTGGATCACAAACCACTCACATTCGCCATTTCAAAGGTGACTGAACCGTGGTCGGCCCGACAGCAACGGCATTTGGCGGCCATTTCTGAATTCACAACAGACATTCAGCACGTGGCCGGCAAATGTAACCCTGTGGCCGATTGCTTGTCACGCGCGATTGTGTGTCCAGTCCAGCTCGGGGTGGATTTTTCAGAGATGGCCACCGCCCAATCTGAGGATCCGGACATCCACGAACTCAAGGCAGCAGGCACAGCCCTGAAACTTGAGAAGGTGGCACTGTGTGAAGGGGGGGTCTCCTCTGCGATGTGTCTACGGGTCGCACTCGTCCCGTGGTTCCGCAGGAGTGGCGTCGGCGAATTTTTGATTCTATTCATTTCCTCTCACACCCTGGCGTCCGGGCGTCAGTCAAACTACTTGGGGCCAAGTTTGTCTGGCCTGGGTTACGAAAGGACGTCAGGAAGTGGGCAGCTGCATGCGTGGCATGTCAGCGCGCCAAAGTCCACAGGCACACCCGAGCAAACCTGGAAACTTTTCCAATGCGGGCCCCTCCCTCCTTCGCAGGGTTGCACACATCTCCTCACCATGGTCGATCGAACCACTAGGTGGCCGGAAGCAGTCCCCCTGTCCTCCACGACCTCGGCAGATATTGCCCGCGCATTTCTGTCGTCCTGGGTCGCACGTTTCGGCACGCCATCCGATATCACTTCGGACAGAGGCCCCCAGTTTGTGTCCGAGCTCTGGTCGGCCATGGCGCAGTCCTTGGGTGTGCAGGTACACCGCACTATGACCTACCACCCGCAGGCTAACGGGATGTGCGAACGCTTCCACCGGTCACTGAAAGCCGCGCTACGGGCCGCGCTGTCGGACGGTAACTGGGTCGACCAGCTTCCGTGGGTCCTGCTCGGGTTACGTTCGGCCCCTAAAGAAGACCTTAACGGCGCCCCCGCAGAGTTAGTGCTCGGTCAACCACTCCGCGTTCCTGGTGAATTTCTGCCTGAAGCTTCGGGTGCACCTTCATTCCCCCTTTTGCCAGCAGAGCCCCTGACTCCAGCACCAATTCACCACTGCGTCCCCAAAATATTTGTTCCGTCTGCTCTTAGGTCAGCCCGTTTCGTCTTTGTGCGTCACGATGCCCACCGCTCTCCCCTCCGACCGCCGTACGACGGCCCGTTTAGAGTGCTCGAACACGGTGAAAAGAGTTTTGTGCTCGATATGGGTGGGCGGAGGGAGGGCATTTCAATAGACAGGCTCAAACCGGCTCATTTAGTTGCAGGCGAGGACGTTTCGCCTGCCCAGGCCCCACGTCGCGGACGCCCTCCGAAACCTCCAGCCTCACCGCGGCATGCCAGGGTTGAGTGTCGTTCCCCCACTGAGGTCTCGCCCGAATCACCTTCACCACCGAAAGACGGACTGCGTAGTCGTTGGGGCAGGCTGGTTAAGCCCCCTGCAAAATTTTCACCTTGACCTTCCTTCTGGGTGTTCTGGGGGGGGCTGTATGGCGGGCACTAGGACCAGGCATCTCACCCAGCAGGTGCAGAGGAGGGGGCGGTTCATGTTACATATATTACACTGCTTTTGCTGTTCAGTTCAGATCCACTTGTTAGCCGTTGGAATAAACACGTCTCCACATTTAGTCGTGTGTGCTCATTCCTCAACGGCTACACTTATATATTATATTTGAAAAACTTTATTCATTCATTGAAGTTGTGCCTTATACTCCAGTGCGCCTTATATCAGAAAAAAAGTTTGAAAATACACCATTCCTTGGAGGTGAGCCTTCTTACAGTGCAGTTCGCCTTATACACCGGAAAATAGGGTACTTCAAGCTGTAACCACAATAATAAACACAAGAAATTGACATCTCTGGAGGGCCAGTCAAAAGTCACAATCTTCAAAACAGTTGAAAACTGTTCAGATATTGTCCCTAAGAGTGTCCTTCCAGTGAAGTGGAGCTTTTTAAACGTGTTTATCAGGACCAAACACGTCCCATGTCGGAAATCATCTGAAACAAGCACGATATGTTGACTCCTCTTCCCATTCAGCTTTGCTTTAACAAAATTCCTCCCCGTGAGACATTTCTGCTGATGCAGGATGAAAAACACTCATGCTATGCGCGCCGCGTGCCAAGATTTTTAGATGAAACCATCACTTCTGCAAACTCACCTTTACGCTTAACTGCCGACTTTAATCACCTCCCCACGCCACCACCACAGCTGTTTCTGTTTGGAACTGAGAGACACCGCGAACACCATCGTGCTTTTTGCAGCTGTTTCTTCTCGAGTTTCGTCGTGCCAATGAACGCGAAAGAATTGGAACATGGTCCGTCATGCTAGGAAATTTGAATTATTATATTTCCCGCTTTCACACACCGCAAAGTGTTCTCGAAGGAATTCAGTGAGAAATCGGAGAATAAACTAAAGCATTTTATTGCTTTTGAATTGGACTATTTCCAACTCGTAGGGGAAAAATCCAGCCACTTTCATACTTGTAGAGCCACAGAAAATCTGGAGTGAAGCTCACACTGCCTTGGTCGCCGAACACATTTGAGACAAAAAAAATCATGCAGTTGAAAGTCTTCAATGAATGTAACGTGAGTTTTAGGGAATGTGTGAAAAAGTTTGGGCTATCCGGAGAACCATGCAAACTTCACAGAGCAGGACAAGATTCCAACGCAGAGCCTTATAACTGTGGGGCAGACGTTCAACGTGCTGCCCCAACATAAAGGAAAATGATCTAAGTACTAAATCATGATAAGCCATAAAAATGTCATATATTGCCTGAGGTATTGGGAGATGCTTCATGAAGGACAAAGGCACGCAATCAGACCTCTCCAAGGGCAAACAATCCCAAATATGTCTGACTTCCATGAATTATCTTGGTATCATGGCAGATGGCAACAGGCATGACAATGTGGCTTCCAATTTCCATTAACAACTTTTTTTTTAAACACGGCGCCATCAGGTGAATGAACAGTGCTATGGCACCACTTGGTGTGGATAAATTCTTGATCAAATTTCCGTCTTTGCACTACAATCTCAGTTTTGTTTTGCATGATCCTGTTTATAATAATGATAATAATATATTTTATTGATTAGCGCCTTTCAAAGCTCTCAAGGACACTTTACAATCACAAAACGAGGACATGGATAAAATCACATAAAATTACAAAAAGAACAAGAGATAAAACTATAAAGAGAATGATTTAAACAGGTGGATTTTGAGATGGATTACAAATGGATGAATATACTTTTAGCTTGTGTGATTGGTGGTTTAGTAACTCTCCTAAATAGTAAAAGTGGGAGGGTACAGGTAATTCTTAGTACCGTCTGTACCTTTTGATTTTTTTTTATCCATTTTTTTTCAGCTTTGTGAAATTTACACATTCTGGGTGGTGGGATATTAAAATTGCACACTTTCGCCGAGACTTTCCTCAACCAGGAGGCTGTAGTAAGTTAAGCCCCTTTTTATGGTTAAACATCAAATCATATTGCATGACTGGACCCTTCGCACCCTGCCCATCACCTTTTCCAGCTACTCCCCTGAGGATCCATGCGAACCAAATCCAGCATTTAAACTGCTTCTTAACTGTATAGTGCCTCTTTGCAATTTTCTACTACCCTTTGGAACAGCATCCCATTATAATCATGGTAGCTCCAGCTCTGTACTCACTTGAGCCATTATTACTGACCTATATAATCTCCAGCACCAGACACTTAGAGACACCTGCATAATTGCACACGTGTTGAACTACAAATACAGCGACTATCACTTTTAAATACATAGTTCAATGACTTCCTGCACCAACTTTAGAACTGTCTCCATATTTCATTCTACAATTGGTCACTTCAGCTCTGCTTGGTATTTTACACATTGTCTGACAGTTGTTCCTGAGAGGCACCACTATCATTAAGGAATTATATTAAATTAGATTATCTTTTATTAGTGGCCTCTATAAATATTTGTCACGTCTTTTTTCAAATGATACTAGTGCAGCGTGTTCGACCGGAGACAAATTCCTTGTGTGTCCTACATATTTGGCCAATAAAGATTATTCTGATTTGAATCCTGACGTCGATTAATTGCTTTCATGGTCTGCTCGTGACCATCTGGTGATCGACTCATGAAGGTACCTTGAAATTTGTCTGAAAGCACCATTCACACAGTCATTGTAATGATGAAAAGGGTTGAGTTTTGAATCATTTCATATTTGAAACAGTATAGGATGGTTGTGAAAGCCATGGAAGGTGCCGACGTGGCCTCAGTGTGCTGCGAGATGCATTGCTAGGCAACGATTAAACAACAGCCAGCTCGCTCACCTTTATTCTAATTAAACATCTCCAAACCTACATTCAGTCATGAGCACAGTCCTCTGATTAAGTATGAATAACTTATTGTATTAAATGCAGAAGGCAAACACACGCTCCTTCAAAGGAGACATTTTAATGACTAGGGATGATCAATTTCCAAGTCTGCTTCACATCAGTGGAAAATGGACCACAGCACCGAAAAACTGCTGCCAGTGCCCTGTGGAGAACTTGGCGAACTATACTTGATGAACAGACTTTGTTAAAGCACCTTCACCTTGCAGTGAACAACGTGAACAAGAGCCCTGGGGTACTTGTTGTCTGACTATTGGATTGCATCAACTTTTGAATGACGATTGAGTTTCATAAACGTTTGGTAAGCCTCCAGTTGGTAAGCCTCAAATTCTCTCAGCCAGCTATACAACATAATTGCGAGTGAGATGCGCTTTAATTGCCTTTTATGACATTTTTAATCATGTGGAAAAAAGAGTCCCTTGTGTTTGGAGACACTTAAGCAAGCAAGTGGAAGCCGCAATTCCGCCTGGCGTTGGCGCTAAAATGTGCGCTTGGACGAGTTAGTTAATCTGCTTATGGCTGACCATTCATTATCCATTATCTATACACGCAGGGTTGGCTCCAGCACGGAGCAGGCAGGCAATCTCACCGCAGCCGCCTGGAGGGACTCTTCACATTAGGATTAAATATTGTTATCGTCATGTAGAGCAGCTCGTGCGTAATTAACTGCCGTGCTTTGAGGAAGTAAAGATACCCAGCCTGACCGCCGACCTCTACGACAGAGTATGAGGGCCACAAAACAAAGGAAAATTACCAAGAAAAAAAAGATGTGGCAATGTGTTCTCATCCCAGAAAAGAAGTCTCACTTGAAAAGAATAAAGTTGCAATTCACAGTGAATGAGTGTTAAAGGGCAACCGACATCACTTTTTTGTTTTTTTAACTGACATCAGAAAAACATTTTATAGTGTCTAAAATACCCAAAACACAGTCAAATGCAAAACCAATAAAAATAACTTAAAGTGTCCAAAATCTGCAAAAAATTGAGCTGCGAATTGGGCATTTTCAGAAAGTCCCGCCCCCAGTTCGTGATGTCATGCCAAGACGTCTTGCATTGCTGGAGCATAAAAACAATGGCTTCAGATTTGGATAATATGCTTTCTTGTTACACATCCAGTTATGAATATAATTCAAATAGTTCTGAAGAGGAAAGTATACATGTTTGCAATCGATTAAAGTATTTATTCCGTGTCATTTTGAGGCAAACGGGCGGGGGGAATGTCTCACCCAAAATGAAGCAAGAAAAATGGCCACCGAGCTGTGAGGAATGAATCAGCCCGTTTCCCCAGGCTGATACATTCCTTCCATGGAACTTGACTCCCTCTGCTGGCGGCTTTTGGATGTAACACAAGGGTTTCAAAAAAACAGTACAGCAAAATACATTGACGTGATGGAAGGACCGCTACAATGTGTCTTTTTTACGGTAAAGGGCGGTCCTTTTCTCACGTCACGTGAGGACTCGTCACCAACTCAAAAACAAGACTTCCTGAATGTTCAGCGCGAGTCTTAAAACGTAAAATATAGCTATATGCGGTGGAATCTTATTAAAATACACCCAGTCGAAGTCATTTGAAGCCATTTTACAAATTATGGACACAACTTGTCCGGAGACGTTGGTTGTCCTTTAACATTCGCACTGGTTCACAAATAGATTTTCTTTTCTCATCATATGCCAACTTTATTTTCACAACATGAAATGGTAACTTTTCTTACTAATAATAAAAATAATCATAACAATTTACATTTTTCTCTTAATTTGAAAACTGAGTCCATCAATATAAACACCTGGATTTTTTTAAATTAATTTTAAAAAAATCCACCGCTAAATTATTACTTTTTTCTTTTATCATCAATATATTTCAAAGTTACAATTACTTTATATATGAATTATTTTTAATAAAAATATAAATACGTACATGTATATTTATATATCTATATGTATTGGTTATAATGTATAACCAACCAGTAACAGACAGATGCCAGTTTTGATGGTAATAAGAAAAGAAAAACTGACAGAGTAAGCACATACAATAAGTGATGTTTTGTCAGTTGTTGATTTATTGACCACCGGTTACCAAGGCACGCACGATGTGTGACATTTCATTTACTTTGGAAATGTTTGAGCCAAATAGATGAGTGTAAATATTCATTGTAATATATTTGATTTAGTTGTCACAGTGTTCCATAATGGATGAGCAATAAAATGATTGTGTATAATGATGATGACAGATTTGACGGATGGATTGCCCAGCCGCTGCTGAATGGCGGACCGGCAAAATTTACGGATGTGACTACCTCTGATTGTTATTTATTTTTTTCTCAAAACATTTACTTTTTTTCTCACGACTGCTGTGTTTTAGATTTAGATACTTTGGCCCATATTGTACTTTTTTTTTTATTTTTTAGTAGAATTACTACAGTGTACCCGACGCTTAAGAGCTTAACGTCATTTTGCAACCTAACTGAAATATTCTCAAACCAAAACAATTCTTCCCATTAAGATGAATGGAAGTACAATTAATACATTCCCTCCTCAAAACGAAGTCAACTTTGTGGGTGGGGATCAATCAAGTGAGTGGAGGGTGGGGCCTGTAGTTGACCCGCCCAAACAGCAACACCTTTTCTTGGGCTTCCTAATAGCATAATCAATTGCACTTTTTATCTTCTTGGAAGATTAAAACAGATGCTGGAAAGAAAGGGGAAAACGATCTGCAACAAACAAACTGAATCAATTTATCTGAACGTAGGTAAATAAGCCGACTTTCAAGAAACCAGGTTCCACTTCTGAGATTTTTTTTTCAGCATTAAAATGGTCCAACTTCAGATATGCATAAAATTACAGTATTCTCTTGGTCATTCTCAGATATGATGCCTACATTTAGTTTTCAATAAAAATCCAACTTAATTCTATTGTATTTACAGTATAAGGCTGTGTCGTAAGGCTTACTTCTAGCAGTAGAAGTTGAAAACGTTTGTTTAGCACGTGGAAAATGAACAAGTGGTTGAGATCTTGCTCCACCCTCAAACTCAGCAGCAAACCCAAAAGAGCATGACTATTTTTTTTTCTTTTTATGGCCATTAAACAATACTTTGATTCTCAGTGTACCAGTTGCATTGCAGTCTTACCTGGAATCTCCTTGAGTGGAACGTCCGTGAAGCTGAAGCCCCTGGCAACACAAGCATCCCTCATCTTACTGCAATTCCTTGCTTTCAATTCTGCTTTCACTGCTATGCACAGCGCTAAAAAAGTGTAAACGAGCATCTCCAATCTGTGCATTGTGGACTTGGATTTAAGAAAAAAGATCCAGGAGTTGATCTGCTGGAGCAGCTATTACTAAAAACATAAAATTAAAAATAAATAAATCCAAAAAAAATAAACGGATAGACAATAACCGCAATATCCACTGGAACTTGGATCTTTCACTCAGTTACAGTCTGCACAGTCAAGTATAAGAACGTGTGCCTAAGGAAAAAAAAATGTTTAAAATGCGGCAAAATGTGCTTAATTAAGAGCCCCCCACCATGCACCGCTTGAGAGATGGCGCGCTTGAATGTGCCACATGGATCCGGAGCAGTGAAGTGCTCTTCTCGACACTGGCGTTCAACTTGTCTGAGACCGGCAGTGCGCTGCGTTCAAGTGCAACTGCTGTGCGAGTGGCTGCAGAGGAGAGGCTCCTCTGTGAGCCTCTCATCTGATGCTCAGGCTGTGCAAAGCAGCTCACAAAATGTGGACTGGAGTAAAACAGCAGAGACCAATTTCAAATACCTCGGCTTACAAACGCTTTAGCTCACAAACTTTTCACCTAACGAACATTAAATTCGCGAGAATATAATCTTGGCACACGGACTAGTTTTTGGCAGAAGAACACCAAACCAGACGGCCGAACAGCGCCACCGTGGCTGCCGGACTACTTCTTCACACCCACTTTTTTGAGTGCAAACGTGGTTTATTATGGAGTGGATACTTTTTCTTTTTTTGGGAGAGAAAAAGACCCCACCACAGGCTAGTGTTAAGCCGAAGAGGACACAAAAGAAAATTACGGTCAGGCAGAAGAAGGAAATCATCGAGAAAAAAACTGACGAGGTGTGCATTTGTGTGACTTAGCGTCCCAGTACCAGTACACTAAGTCGACCGTTGCTACGTGTGGCTAAGGGGTTTTCTGTGGTGTCTAAGCAACCGTCTCAGGCAAGAGAAGAGGTTGAAAAACTTCTGTTGATTTGGATTAATGAAAAGCAGCTAGTAGGGGACAGTGCGAGTGGGTGTATTATCGCTGAGAAAGCAAGGCCACTTCACTCGGATATCATCAAGACGCAACTACAACAATTACCATCACAGAGGTAAATAAAATGACTTTATTTTACAGCCCAGTTTATTTCTTTAATTTCAATACAATAGCACATTTCTTATATATACAATAAGGTAGTTTATTTTGTGTAGTTTTAAGGCTTATTTAGTAGAAAAAAAAACAATTTATGGGGACCTGGAAAGGGATTATTCTCATTTTTAATGGTTTCCTATGGGAAATTAATGTTTGGAAGACATATTTTTCGCCTTAAACACACTTTATGGGAACCAATTAAGTTTGTAAGCCGAGGTATCACTGCAGGAGGGTCCAAATGTGGTCGGCCAGATCATTTTGTTATTGTAAAATTCCACGATGCTTGCTAATGTCCGAACCGAAATTTCAAATTGTACCATGTAAACCACAATAACAGACATTATTTTTTAATTCAAACTAGTTATTCATTATTTTTGTGCACTCTATATGTAATGTGGAGGGGATTAAACAAAGGCTTCCCCAAATTCATAGCGGCCCCCCAAAAGGAAACCAGAACAAAAATGATGCCCGCTGCAAAAAAATGAGTTTGGCACCCTTGTTCTAATATGTACTGTAGCCTAACTGTAAATAATAAATGAATGCAAAGAGATTAATATTCACATTCTTACTCATTACATCTTGTGAGAAATGAAAGGAGACCCAAAAAATATCTGAATAAAACTATGGATGAAAACAATGCTCAAAGCCAAACCAATGAATGAGCCAAAAATGAATGTGTTCATTTTTTTTGAGAGAGCTCTTCCAACACACCCGATTCAAAAGATCAGAATAGTCATTTCCCTCCTAAAGAACTTGCTGATAAAATGATCATTTGAAAGGGTTCATGAACAGCACAGACAGATGGAAAACGTGCAGGATAGCGGCCCTCCAGGATCTGAGTTTAATACCCCTGAGCTAAGCTAAGCTAACTTAGCCAGAGAAGCCTCAAGACGCACGAGACAAGTTTAACTGGCATGGCGATTTAGCGGAAAACGCTTTGCGCTCCTAAAGTAGAGACTGGAAGTATGTGAAGAGGCTTGAGCTTGTTGAGTGCTATTTTACATCGACATAACCATAACCACCTACACTATGTATTCAACAAACACCATCAAATGTGTTCTAAGTAGCAATATTACACATGTTACATCAAACCTTAATTTCCTACTTATTAAGTTGGAAGTCAACAAAACTCTCTTTTTAGTGTGCGTATTCCTCCACAGCAACGACGATACCATTGAGTAAATGTTTTCATTTGCAACATAACGTGTGGTAAACGTGGATGCAGCCAAACGTGTTTCGGGGCAATGCAAATGGTGCTAATTACAGTATTTGCCAATGTATAAGGCGCACTGGAGTATAAGGCGCACCCCCAAGGAATGCTATATTTTCAAATGTGTTCCATGTATAAGGCGCACTGCAGTATAAAGGTGCACCTTCAATGAATGAAAAAAAGTTTTCCAAATATAATATATAAATATATAAAAGTTTCCAAATATAGGGCACACCACATTATAAGGTGCTACAGTTACAGTGCTACAGGTGATGTTGTTACGCACAACTTTTTCTACAGGGGGAAGTGGAGTCTGTGGCTTCTGACGGTATTGGAGAGAATTGTTGTGGCTTAATATTACTTCACATATAAGGCGCACCTGCGTATAAGGCACCGGGTCAACGTTTGAAGAAATTGAAGGCTTTTGGGTGTGCCTTATACTCCAGAAAATACACGTTTTAAAATTACCTGCTAAAAACCCAAGGAGGAAATTTCGTGTCAACAAATTAAATGGTTGACGATTGATTTCGCCTCTTTTCCCGAGACTTACAAACACAAAAAATCAAGAGCAAGTATCAGAAATCAATGTTGAGAAACAACCATTCCATCCCTTCAAAACACTTACTCTTCCACTGATTGGCTGATCCTGATGTAGTACCAATGCAAATCATCGCCACTAGGAGGCATAAATGCATGCGTTTACATGCAATTACTGTACCATAAAAATCCAATTTGAAGGAACCAGTGACTTTTCTCCATTTGCGCTGTACAGTGAGGGATGATTGTTTGTCAACATTTTCCATTCCATTGCCTTTTTATGTTCCACCAAACAGGAAATCACATTAAATCCGTATCAAAGTGCATGAAGACAGTGATGGATAAAAAGGCTGCGATGAAGAGCAGAAGGCAAAGCCTTCATGACATTATCGATTGCATGTTGATCCGATGGGGTAGATCAACAGTGGATTAGCATGGCGGCCACGGCAGTGCAGATGATTCCTCAGGGTATGAGAAACCATCCCTGTTTTACCTCAAGAATAAAGGATATTTTGTTTCATGCAAAATGGATGGCCGGTGTACTGGTAACCTGTCGTCGTAAATTCCATATCTTCATCATGTGTTGCTTGCTCATATAATATTCACAATGTGAGTTTTTACCATTCACCTGACATGATGATCAACATTGCGGAGAGAGTATGAAAGCATGCAAAAGAGGAAACCTCATGCATTTTCAATGAACATGCTTCATATGCATCGCAATTGTGTGACCATGTCCATACACTTGCTCACATATCATGGAAATAAAATAATTAAAATTAAACTTGACATGTGAGTCAACATTAAAGATAAAGAGTTCACAAATGTCGTTTTTTTTTTTTACTTTGAAATTCAACTTTGTATTACCTTGTTGAGCAGCAGTGGAAGGGTACCAGAAAAATAATTTAAAAAAACTGAATTTATTTGATGCTAAAAATAGTGGCTCAAAATCAATGTAAAAGCTTTATGTAATAAAATTGTAAATAAATGCTATGAGCTCAAATCACCTTTTAATATTGTGTGGGATACAGATCGACCAGCCAGGGTGCCTGTGATTCAACCCAAGAATGTTGCCGTTTTCAAAATTGCAGCCGCCTAACATTCCTGCGCACGAAAAGACACACATGGCTTCTATTAGCATTTATCATTCATATGTTGAATTCCTGTGCTTGTTATGACTTTTAAAATCAGTTTGATTTTAATGACTTATAGACAAAAATTCCTTGGAATTGAAGCGGATTTACGTGCACGTTCCACTATGACGTACCTGATCCACTGGTGAAAAATACGCTTTGATTCTCTCCTATTTCATCTAGAACTGCTTCATGCAACAAAGAGGATGCAGAAAGTGCTTAAGATTGAATGGCTGTCTGTGTCATTGTGTTGTCATGTTATATGTTATTTAGTTTTTTTGTTCTTTTGACTTAAAGATGGCGTCGCGAGAGTGTCTGCCTTTCCAGCAGCTCCTGTATTTTGTTTTTCCACTTCTTCCTTTCCTCTTCCTTTCAAAACTTCGCTCCTGTGAAATGTAAATTTCTCCACTGTGAAACTAATAAAGGCTAATCCAAATATAAACATTCTTAATCAAATAAATTAGTGATGGGTTCAATTTGTCCCATGACCACACTCATAACTCAAAACACTCAAATCATCTTTTCCCATTGAAATGAATGGACCTGCCATTATACTGTTCTCGCACCAGCACTGTTCATAACCACCCCTACTAGCCGAGACACACACAAACAGTTGCCTTATGGTCGTAATTGTAGCAATGAATAACATATCCCTCCACAATACGATGCATCATTTGGTACAATTAAAAATATATACTGTACATATTATACAATCGAATGGCTGTTGTGTTAAATCCTTGTGCATTCAGACAGAGAGCAATACTATTCATTGAGAAGTAGTACATCTTCAGTTTATCCATATTACACGAATATTAGGCACTCTACACTTAGGACTAAGAATACATAAATGAATGAAAAATTCATTACTATATGATTTTTTTCAGACTGGAACACATTTGTGTGTTGTTATCATATCCATACTGTGTGGTTTCACTCGCTCCTTTGTTTTGCAAAATGGTGCTTTAAGAATATAGACTGACCGTCATTTTTAGTACAAATAGAACGTTGTCGCAAAATTCTCACAAAAGCTTGGCATTCTTACCCATGAAAATGTGACTTAATTGCATCATGGCGAAAAGGGACAAAAAAACTCTCCTGCACCTTGAAACGACATGATGTTCATTTCCTAAATGTCTTTTGTTTGCCTTTAGAATTCATTCGTTTAACTTCTCGAGCTAATTTAAACACAACATTGTTGTTGACTATATTCACAACAGTATCGAAACCTAAATTTCATTTCATATCTGGTGTCAGAAACTGCCATTTCTTATTCTAACTTTAATTATTCACTCTAGGATCTTTGTTATCTTGTTATTCCTCCAGCTATTACTCACAAAAGGTATCAAAATAAACACATTTAAAGAGAGAGAAGGGGCGGGAAAAAAGGTTTTTGCGCCTTCTGGTCTGTAATTTGCATCAGTCAACAGGAACCGTGTGGGCTGCCAGCGCACAGGTATTGTTAAAGAAATCTTCTTGGCCTGACAATGAGACTTGGCAGTCTGTGCGACCCAAAAACAATTACGGTACAAGTTCATTTTTGCAAGCCATTATTCTCAGTATAAAAAGCAAGCAGCCTGAGGGGGGGGGGGGGGGGGGGTAATTTGCATATTTATCTGTCAAACAAGCGGAGCTTTAAAGCCACCATAACAACAGTGTATATGGAGGACGGCTCCACTCAGTTAATGATTCTAAATGTTTAATGTTGGCTTGTGAGCAAAATGCCTCAAGTGGCATTAAGTGTAATTATGATAATTAATAATACCAGGGTTGCTGAATAACTATTGTTCTCTGTGGGGTGTTGACAAATTAGGAAATGTCAAACTCATGTTGCCATGACGCCTGATCTTTATTTACTGACCGGCGTTCTCAGACATTGAATATGTTTCTGGGGATAGAGAATGTTCTCTGTCAATTCCTTGGCCAAAAGTCCCAATTCGACTGCTGGAAAAATTTACATTTGTGTGTGTGTGTGTGTGTGTGTGTGTGTGTGTGTGTGTGTGTGTGTGTGTGTGTGTGTGTGTGTGTGTGTGTGTGTGTGTGTGTGTGTGTGTGTGTGTGTGTGTGTGTGTGTGTGTGTGTGTGTGTGTGTGTGTGTGT
Source organism: Hippocampus bargibanti (assembly GCF_051943395.1). Taxonomy (NCBI): domain Eukaryota; kingdom Metazoa; phylum Chordata; class Actinopteri; order Syngnathiformes; family Syngnathidae; genus Hippocampus; species Hippocampus bargibanti. The sequence goes on from NC_142741.1 coordinate 22,191,489, forward strand.
GTGTGTGCGCGCGCACAGAGATGGAATGTCTGAGAGTGCACTGAGGCGAAGTCTTATTTATTTCTCAATGGAGGCCACCTCTGTGCCGCAGTCATAGCATAAATGCTCGACCCACAGAAACAGGAATTTAAAAAAAAGCAATATGAGATCCAACAGTACTAAATGAGTAAAACTTGGCTACATATTGAAAGTTCGCTGCAAAGGAAAAAAAAAAGGATATAAAACGTAATGAAAATAATATTAACTGTGTTTTATATATATATATATATATATATATATAGGGCGGTAGTCAAGTGGTTAGCACACCGGCTTCACAGTGCAGAGGTGGCCGGTTCGCGTCCCGGTCCGGCCTCCCTGTGTGGAGCTTGCATGTTCTCCCTGGAAAACACTCCAAAAAGGATATAGGTGTGAGTGTGAGAGTGACTGTTGTACGTCTTTGTGTGCCCTGCGATTGGCTGGCAACCAATTCAGGGTGTCCCCCGCCTCGTGCCCGAAGACAGCAACCCCCGCGATAATGAGGAATAAGCGGTACGGAAAATGAGATGATATATATATATATATATATATATATATATATATATATATATATATATATATATATATACACACACACATATATATACATACATACACACACACACACACACATATACATATATATATATATATATATGTTTTTTTTTTTTCCTGAGGGAGGATCACAAAGGGTCTTATGAAAGCACCTGCACACGGCTTTTCTGATATTGCTCTTGCCTGGATTTTCACCTGAGCCCACTTTGCTCCCAGCTGTATGTCATGCAGTCCGCACTCACTAAATGAGATGTGAATGACTTTGTATTCTGCACGCACGTAGGGGAGTGTTCAATATTATGGGTGGTCTCCACATCAGTGACTAAAGTTTTCACATTTTTATCTCACCACAAATGTATTAAAAGCAAGAGTCGTTAAATGCATCTTTTGAGGTGTATTTGCAAGTAAAGGAATCATCAGGTGTCTAGGTCCGGGGGCCAAAATCTGGCCTGTCACATCATTTTATTCAGCCCACGAAAGCAAATCCAACTTGCGAAATTCCATGATGCTTGCTAAAGTCCAAACAAAAAATCAAATTGTCCCTCGTAAACCACAATAACAGTAATTATTTTTGACTTCATTAATTTGTTGTGCGCTTAATATGCAAAATGCGGAGGAGATTAAGCATTCTGATTGCTTCCCCAAATTCATATCAGAGAAAGAGGAAACTGTAACTACAATGTGGCCTGCGGCAAAAAAAAAAAAAAAAAGAGTTTGGCACTCTTGTTTTACGTGAGTCCACAGGTTGAGTGTACCCTATACTGCATGTAAAATAGTCAAATCAAGTCAAAAATATATATTTTGTTTTGTCTATGAATAAATAATTTTAGGCCTCATTCAGTGCTGCATTTGGACCAGCGCACATGGGCTGTCATGTGCACACTTACAATCAGTGAAACATTGACCATTCCAAGAAGTAAGCCATCAATTTTCTGATCCGCTTTATCTTCACAAGTGTCGCGTGCCAAGTGTGCCTTTACCAGCTGTCTTCTGGCAGTAGAATCTATCGCAGGGCACCATTAAGTAATCCATTTTTAAATCAATTTTCTAAAAATCAATGTGTAATCTAAAGAACATTTAATACATCAATGGTCAACCATGATAAGTTATGTGAATCTGCTTCCAAAAAAAAGTTTCAAAGAACTTCTATAACTCTCGGTACTTTTTTAATGCAATTATTATCATATTTGAGCATTACATTTCTTTTTACAAATACATTCTACTCATTTGACGCTCGACCATTGACTGTTTTTAATGAAAGTGCTGAAAGGTAGGTTTAATTAAAGCAGATTAAATAGGATTTGTTTACAGGCTCATTTGCTTCTATAGGAGACACTCATTATCTCTTGTTGCACTGTCTGAAAGGGTCACTTTAGCTTAAAGGAATTAACATTGAAAGTTTGTTTCCCTTTTTCTTTTTTTTAATAGAACTTCATTATACTCTGGAGGGAAATGAAAGCATAATGAAGATGTCTGTCTCCTTAATAATGTTAGCCAGCTCAAGGATGAAATGTATCCATCAGGGTTTCAAATTGCCTTTTAAAACCAATCAAATTCCCGACAGCCAGTGGGAGTGAGCGAGAAGGCCTAATGTTGAAATGTCACATCATCACTTCTTGCTCAATGCTGTTCAAAGTATAAATGGCCAAAATGCAAAATTCCTCACGTCCCCCAATGCGTAAAGGCCCGTCGTCCTCTTTTTGGTGAATCAGTGCCCTCCATCTAACCCGGTTTTGTGCATCCTCTTCTCTCACACCAGCTACCTTCATGTCCTCTTTCACAACATCCATAAACCTCCTATTTGCCTTTCCTGTCAGCCTCCTGCCTTGCCATTCAAGAGTCAACTTCCTCCTCCTAATATATTCACTCTCTCTACTCTGGATATATCCAAACCATCTTCACCTCTGCTACCTCCAGCATTGCTTCTTGTCTTTTCTTCAGTGGCATTATCCCCAGTCCAAACAACATGGCTGGCCGACCTCACCATAGTTTTAATACACCCTTCCTTTCATTTTAGCTGAAACCCTTCTATCACACATCACACCTGAGACTTTTCTGCAGCTGTTCCACCCTGCCTGTGCATGCTTCTTCACCTCTTTTCTACACTCTCCATTGCTCTGTACAGTTGACCCAAAGTACAGTTCTACCTTGACTTATGAACTTAATTGGTTACCAGAAAGTGTGTGTAAGGCGCAAAGTGTGTATTCCAAACTTTAATTTCTCATAGGAAACCATTAAAATGACAAGAATCCGTTCTCAGGTGCCCATAAAACATAATTTTCAACTAAATAAGCCTTAAAACTGTACACAATATACCTTATTTTATGTTTAATAAATGTGCTATGGTATTGTAATTCAATAAATAAACTGCTGTATAATAAAGTTGTTTTATTTACCTTTGTGATGGTCGTTGATGGCTTGATGGAATGGATAGCTTTTTGCATAAAGTGTGTCAAGGAGCTCTGGGTTGTACATCTTAGAAGTTGTGATATTGCAACAGCAACAGATGCAGGCTGACACACTAGAAACTTCATTAATAGCTGGTTCCCTTGCTTGTATGTTCTCCTTAAGTTGTACAGATGGTTTGTGCGGGTTATTTGTGGAGCCTGATTGATGGGATATTTTAACCTTGTAGTCTATACTCTGCCATTGAACTATCAATAAAGTTGAATCGAGTCCAAATGTCATGGTTTTCTGTGCCTTTGAACTATCAATAAAGTTGAATCGAGTCCAAATGTCATGGTTTTCTGTGCCTTTGAACTATCAATAAAGTTGAAACGAGTCCAAATGTCATGGTTTTCTGTCCATTTTCTTACAATTTCTCTTGTGTGTGTGTTTCTGTTTCTGTAAGCCCTCCCCCGCTCACTGCTGCGTGTGTCCTGCTGCGTGTGTCCCCTCCCTCCTCTAAGTTAAAGCCACACGGATCTTGACCAATCATGTGCGGCTTTAACGGAAGCCTGGGGGCGGGGAAAAGAGGACAAAAAGCTATCATTTTAGCTCCTTGTTAGGAGCTCCAAGAACCGGCTCGTTCGTGAATGACACATTACTCATTGTGGCGCTGCGCGTTTCCCCAAAAATAGTTTGTATGCCAATATTATATTCTCATGAATTTAGTGTTCGTAAGGCGAAACGTTTGTTAGCTAAAGCATTCGTAAGGCGAGGTATCACTGGACTTAAAATCCTGCAACTTCTTTATAATATTTTCTCTGTAGCCTCACTCTTGTACTTGGGTCCTTTTTTTTTCGCACCTGTGTACTGCGTCTTTCTGAAACTGACCTTCATTCCTCTCCTTTCCAGGGCAAACCGCCACCTCTCTAGTTTCTCCTCCACCTGTTAGCTGCTTTCGCTACAGATCACAATGTCATCTGGAAACTATAATATACATGCCATTCTCTTCAAACTGGGACAAGGTTATGCTCTCAGAATGTATTTTACAAGTTACATATTGTTTGAATCCAGCCATTTTGACCTCCCCGCCACCAAGCTACGTAACAAGAAGCTTGAAGAGAGGAACAAAGTGGCGCACAATCTCCGGTAGTCTGCAGCGAGGCAATGCCTGAACATAATGTCATCGCTCATGCTTCATCACCTCCCCCGTTGATTGCATTGCAAACAAACATGTCCGTCGGGCTGACAGTGAGGAATGAAACTATTATGGCATCGAATTGCAATCAACGCTTATGGTATGCTAATACAGAAAACAAGAAAACAAAGTTTCCCCGTCATAAATCGTAAGAGGTTGGGCAGTTCAAAATAATGTTTGCGCAAAGCTCTCCAACTGTTGTTTTTTCCTGTTTTAGAAAAAACAAGTTCCATTTCCATCTCCCCGGGGGCCTGTAATTAGCATGCTCCCAACGCTGGATTGAAGTCCAATGTCTGCATGGACATTACAAATGAGGGGAGGGGCGGGCTGCAAATACATGCATGCAGTTAGTAGAAAGAAATAAAGCACATTAGACTAGCAGGTAAAATGTTCTATCAATAGAGCAGAATGTGCCAAATGGATTCTCACCATACTCTACGGACACGCATATGCCAATGGTATTCAAGTAAAAGCTACATTTACGTTGGAAATGATGAGACCAAATCCAATGAGAAATGTATTGATAGTAGCATTCAGTTCCAACAAGTGTAAGGTCCACAATATTTTTCTTAATGCTTAAAGGACAACCGACGTCTCCGGAGAAGTTGGGTCCATAATTTGTAAAATGGTTTTAATTGACTTCTACTGGGTGCATTTTACAAAAATTTCACCGCACATTGCTATATTTTACATTTTAAGACTCGCGCTGAATATTCCGGAAGTATTGTTTTTGAGTTGGTGACGAGTCCTCACGTTACGTCACTGAAGGAACGCCCCTGACCGAAAAAAGGACACATTGTAGCAGTCCTTCCATCACGTCAATGCATTTTGCTGTACTTTGTTTGGTCTGAAAACTTCGTGTAGCACCAAAAAGAGGAAGAAGAGGGCGACAAAGCTCTGTGTAAGGAATTAATCAACCTGTGGACACGGGCTGATTATTTCCTTACACGGAGCTTTGTCGCCATTTTCTGCCCCCAGATACCTCAAAATGGCACGGAATAAATTCTTTAATCGATTGTAAACATGTATGCTTTCCTCTTCAGAACTATTTGAATCAAATTCATTACTGGATGAGTAACAAGAAAGCATATTCTCCGAATCTGAAGCCATTGTTTTGATTCGCGAGCAAGGCAAGACGTCTTGGCGTGACATCACGAACAATGGGGCGGGACCTTCAGAAACTGGCCACTTCCGGGTTCAATTCGAAGTAGTATTTTGATACCAAGTCATTTTTGTTTTGTATTTGACTAAAAATATCATCCTGTGTGTTTTGGTTATTTTAGATGCTATAAAATGTTTTTCTGTTAGGAAACAAAAAAGTGATGTCAGTTGTCCTTTAAATTACTACTTTCTAATCGAGAGGGACAGTGAAAATGACAACATATATTTATGTGTCAAATACTTTAGCTTGCTTACAGATCACATGTAGTGCAATACACCAATGTAAATTTAATATCGAACATTCCAGTTGGAACGAGAGACAAAAAAAATCTGTTGGAAAACAAACTATTTTTAAGTGGCGGCAAGCCACAGTAAAATATCAGTAGTGTAAGTGGTATCACGCAGCCATGACAAGAAAGTATAAAAATACTATACATTTCATGCACATAATGGTAGAGTGTCACCTCTAGGTGATCAGGATGTCATCTATGGACAGCTATTTATTGTCCTGCAAAGGCAAGAGTGTGGCTGTCTTAGCCTCTATCAGCCCATTAAGTGTAATGAAGTTGGCCTAGTTAATCAGGCGTTGCCCCCATATGGAAGCATCTCCTTAATGGAGTGGCGACTTAGAAATTGCAAATGCGGTCGAGCTACAAGGTGCACAATTCGAGAGAAAGTCGTGGAACGTAGATAACCTTAGCGGATATGATTGCATATTGGGGCTGCGGTGAAGATGACAAAACAAGTGATTTACTCATTATTGTCATGTCAAGTCACAATTAAGACTTTTAAAGCTATATTCCCTCCACCCTACCTCTCACCCACACAAAAATTATAATTTGTATTTTGAGATAGTTTCAAGATACTGGATATGAGTCTTTTTGCTCATTCAGACTTTATTCTATTAATGATTCAGCTTTTGTTGCTACTGTCATGCAAATACACTCAAATGCGAGAGGAGCTAATCTGTATTGTGTCATCTTCGCTGTGGAAAAAAAACATATTTTAAAAACTCCAGTTGTATAGGTATATTAAGAACATACGTCTGTGTAAGCTCTCAGTCGTATCCAAGAGGCTTCGTCAGCTGACGAAGCCTCTTGGATAGGAGGCGAAACGTCCGAAACCTTCACTTTTGTACAGATGACGGCTGAAGAAACCTTCTCATCGATTAAGAACATACATATCTTTTTAGATGGTTCTCGCTGGTTTATAATATTGGAACTTTATTTTCATGGTACACATATTTTTTTCTTAATTTTTATAATTGTATTGAGAATTATTGTCAATTTTGCTCATGAATTTAGATGATTCCCATGAGCATGGATGTTTTTTTTGGGTGTGAGTGCCTTGAGATTGGTTGGCAACCGGTTCAAGGTGTCCCCAGCTAGTGGCCAGAGACAGCTGGGATAGGCTCCAACACCCTTCTGAGGATAAGCGGGTCAGACAATGGATGGATTGGTGGATAACCTATATAACCCATCTCATTTCTGAATCAGTCACCCCAAATTAGAATTATATCATAAAACAGACTTGACTTGCCAACGTTATCACACCTTCCCCATGAGCCATCAAATCGTACTTTTTTTTTTTGTTGGTTTTTTATTTGGGTAGGGGTTGACTTTTTTGGAGGCTTAATGACATTCATCTTCATATTTCTCCAAAAGGTTAAAATCGTAGTTTGACGTTCTATATTTTATCTTGCAATTGCACAGTGGCCTTTTCCTCTCATGGTTGATAATTCTCTGTACAAATGTCATCGCAACAGCATTGATATATTTGTATTCTTGCGTTGCTCTATACATACTATGTGCTTATGCCCTGAATTTACTGCTCCCCTTGAATTTCTTGTGTAGCCTTCTACATATACTTGCTCAACAAAGAAGATTCTGATTCTGGTGATTGCTTAAAGGACAACCGACGCTGGTAGAGTGTTTTTATACACATCCGTAAACATCATGTTTTTTCATGTTTAGTTTAGTACATACTATGTTATTTCATTTCAGTTTAGTCTATATGGATGTATGTAGCTTATTAGTTAACTAGTTGCGTATGCAGAGTGTAACAAGTCTCAACTTTCAGTCTAATGTTCTCCCAACACCTCTCAATAGCTGATAGGCTCAGTCGAGACGATGTAATTAGACTCCAGCAAACGCCTCCGGACAAGTTGTGTCCATAATTTGTAAAATCGCTTCAAATGACTTCTACTGAGCGTATTTTTCCACCGCATATAGCTATATTTTACGTTTTAAGATGTGCACTGAATATTCAGGAAGTCTTGTTCTTGAGTTGATGACGATTCCTGACGTCACGGAAGGAACGCCCCTGACCGAGAAAGGACACACAATGCATTTTGCGGTACTTTGGTCTGAAAACTTTGTGTAGATTTGTGTTGATAGCGAAACTAGAAGGAAAACAAACAACGCAAAGGTGAATCGTTGTGTGTTGCACCAAGACAACTATTTGATATTCGCTGACACAAATTCCCAGCAGACAAATCAACCCATTTCCAACGGAGCTTGGATGCCATCTTCTGCATGTTCTGGGTGCTACACATCAGCACTGATGCCCCAAAATGACCCGATCTTTAATCGATTGCAAATATGTATGCTTTCCTCTTCAGAACTATTTGAATCATATTCAATATCATATTCAAGAAATCAATCATATACAGTAAAGTCTCGTTATATCGATATTCAAGGGAGTCCGAAAAAATATCGATATAACCGGGACTATCGATATATCCAACCCTGTTTGTATGTAATTTTCTCAGTGCGTGCATAGAAATAGTATCGATATAACCGGGACTATCGATATATCCGATATCGATATAACGAGACTTTACTGTATCATATTCAAGAAAGCATCTTCTCCGAATCTGAAGCCATTGTTTTGATTCTCGAGCAAGGCAAGGCGTCTTGGCGTGACATCACGAACAAGGGGGCGGGAAATCATCAAAAAAATCATCCTGTGTGTTTTGGGTATTTTTGATGTTTTTCTGATGTCAGTTAGGAAACAAAAAAAGTGGTGTCGGTTGTCCTTTAAGACTCACTGTTTAGTTTGTCTTGTCTCTTTCTAATCCTCTACACCACAGGTGTCAAAGTCAAGGCCTGCGGGCCAAATCCGGCCCACCACATCATTTTTTTCGGCCCGTGAAAGCAAATCAAACTTGTTAAATTCCATGATGATTGCTAAAATCTGAGCCAAAATTTCATATTTTTGGATGTCAACCACAATAAAAGTCATTATTCTTGACTTCGGATTTGAAAATGAGTTATTCATTAATTTGCTGTGTGCTCTATATGTAATATTTGAAGGGATTTAAACATTGTAATGGGTTCCCCAAATTCATAACGGCCCTTGAGAGGAAACCATAACTACAATGTGGCAAAAAATGACTTTGACACCCCTGCTCTACACTACTCTACATAAGCTATACTAGCTATACTACAAGTACATCACATTCAATATTGGAGATATGCTTAGGAGCGACCTTTACTGCTACACTTAAAAAAAACTACATCTTTAAAGACGCCATCATTAATTCATCCATTCATTCATCGCTTTTCTGAAAAAAATATGAAGCAAGTTCTCAAGCACTATATGGACATTTGAATGAGTGTTGCCTGACCGCAGTAAAAGGAATGTGAATTCAATAATAATGAGCAGGTTGAAAGACACTGTCGCTTCTTACCTTGCGTAATCTCGCACCACAGATGACATTAATGAGTACAATGACACCTTTTTTGTATTTTATCTCAATAGCTGTGAAAATTCAAGTCGACTCAAGAGAGGAACTGTGATTGTTCCTAGATCGTGAAATGGAAAAACACCGTTGGGGGCTGCATCAGGCGCTTTCTTTACCTACTTCCATCAAATATCTAAGTGTGATAGATCTCATTATTGATTTTCTCCTTCAATAAGATGATTTCATTAGCCACCTTATTTTTTTAATTAGTTATTTGTCAATTGCAGATGCAATTACGGATCCAGCAATGTACTGTAAGTGACAAGTCGATTCCATCCATCCAACCATTATTTTTGTATACAAGAAATGACAGTCAATATTTCATGTACCCCCTTGAAATAAAGACCTAACTTTTAACATGTTTATACGCTTGTAGCGTTCCCACACCCGAGGGAATTCTTATATAAGGAAAACTGTGTGTTTGACATAAAACACCCCCCTAATGAGCACATTACAAGACAAAGAAATACAATTTCCCAGGCCAAAACGGACGAAGAAAGACTGTAAGAAAGACTGGACTTATCAAGTATTTGAGGTTTCCTTTCATATGCAATTTTTATTCATTCAAAGGCTCTTTTCATATTTGATGCCAGCAGCTTGATATTGAAAATGGAATATATTCCGTGAGAGGGAAAGGGGGGGAATTGTGCTGCCTCTTCTGAAGCCTTTTCAGTCGAAGGCAAATTAGACTCAGAGGTCCCCTGGACTCGTATGATCCTTCTGAGTGAATCTTTGGTGCGTCGCTACTTTGACAGAAAGTCACTTTCAGCAGGGGAAAAAAAAAATCAGAAAGTTTCACAGTTCACAGACATTCCTTTAAGGTAAAGCTACATATGCATGTGGAACGTTGAAAATTGATCACTCAAGAGTCAGACTTCACCATTCGCATAAGACTGCAGCTTGGTTAGCATGTTGAAAATTAATTTAACAGTTTGAGTTACCACAATGATGCAATGCACAAAGGCCATCACATGAAGCGCCTACAGGTAAAAAAAATGAATATTGTGAAAAACTTCATTTAAGTAATTCAATTTAAAGGATAACCGACACCATTTTTTTGTTTCCTAACTGACATCAGAAAAACGTTTTTGTCAAGGTTTGCAAGGTGGCGATGGCGGGTGCGGATCCCAAAAAGCAGGCAGGAGGGAGCAGGAGGTTGTATTTGAGAAATTGTATTAAAATAAAGTCAGCAGGAACAAAATGTAAAACATCAAAATAATCTGAATGGAAAAAATGCAAAGTACCAAAAGAGAACCAAGATTAAAAGTCCACCAAGATTAAACAAACACATGCACTGCACACAATGCATACAATTGCATCCAACAGCATACAACGTGTTCAACAGTATTCAATGACATATAACAAACAATGAACAGACACCGGATGGTCATGCCGTGAGTCCTTTTAAGTGTCACTGATTAAAACAACCAGCACCTGCGAGCCTGCAGGCAGGGCTGACGTCGATACCCGTTGGTCGCCAATCCGAACGTGGCAGACCGCCACTGATCGGGACGACCAACATCTGTGCAGGTGCAGGCGGGCCCGACAGCGCCCCCCGTTGGTCGCCAACCAGATCATGACAGTTTTACAGCATCTAACATACCCAAAACACGCAGGCTGATATTTTTAGTCAAATGCAAAACAACAATAAAAATGACTTGAAGTGTGCTAAAACGGCAACAAATTGAGGTGCGAATTGGGGATTTTCAGAAAGTCCCGCCCCCACTTCCTGACGTCACGCCAAGACGTCTTGCCGTCAGATTCGGAGAAGATGCTTTCTTGTTACTCATCTAGTTATGAATATGATTCAAATAGTTCTGAAGAGGAAAGCATAAATGTTTGCATTCGATTAAAGGAGTCCTGCCATATCAATTCGAGCTATCAATGACAGCAATCGAGCACCCAGAAAATGCAGAAGATGGAGCCCAAGCTCCGTTGGAAATGGGCTGATTTGTCTGCTGGGAATTTGTGTCAGCGAATATCAAATAGTTGTCTTGGTGCAACACACAACGATTCATTATCACATTATTTATGTGTTTTCCTTCTAATTTTGCCATCAAAACGGATCAACACGAAGTTTTCAGACTAAACAAAGTACCGCAAAATGCATTGTGTGTCGCTTTCTGGATCAGGGGCGTTCCAAACGTGATGTCACGTGGGAATCATCATCAATTCGAAAACAAGACTTCATTGGTCTTGGTGGATGTTGGTCCACGCAGTGGAACAACATCCGAAGATGACAGGGTACCCCAAACCATAACAGGCTGTGGAAACGTCTCACTGGCCTTCAAGCATTTTGGGTTGTGGGCCTCGATCTCCTTTCTTCCTTCAGACTCTGGGACTTTTATTTCCAAATGAGATGCTGAATTTCCTCGGTTCAGAAAAGAGGGCTTTGGACCATTGACCAACAGACCTGTTTTTTTTTTTTTTTTTTGGCCCAGGTAAGCCTTTTCTGATGTTGTATTTTGTTCAGGAGTGGCTTGACCTGAGGAATGCAACACTTGAAGCCCATACATAACACCTGAGCAGTGCTACAGGCTAATCATCCATACCATGCCGCATTGAAGCAGTAATACGTCAAGGAAATGGGGGCCCAACCAAGTACTACACACAGCAGGGCCAGAGCAGAGATCAAACCCACGATCTCTGCACTGGTCTGCCCATCTATCATTCATGATCCTAAAATGATTGCATTTAAATTAAACATACAAGTTGTAGGTTTTTGATCATACACCAAGAAACAGAGAATGGAGATATGCAACTCAAAGATAACGTCTGCTTGCAGAACCTGATACATGTATTTTGCCTGCCTCAATCATTTGCATGGACTCCAACAAGTCTATTTCTGCAATGTCAAAGACTACGCGTCTCTTCTACAGGGAATAAGAGTAGCCGCTTTCATTAGTTGAGAGGCAAATCTGCGATGTTCACCTCACAACGGCGCAAATGCTCGTTTTTAAGCATGTTTGTCTACAAATAAAATAAAACTCCACTCATGCACATTTAAACCACGCTTAAGGACAGTGTTTTCTACGGTAGACAGTAGATCATATGTCAGGTTATAGGGTGCATGAAATAATTGATTGCTATTATGATCATGGAAATGGTCCATCGACCTAAAAGACTGAAAACCTCAGATTTCACGATTTTAATGAACCTTGATGATCGATCCATCATGAAAAAACAAACTTGAGTGATTCCCAGCTATTACCCTTAATACAAGTGTAGCCAAACAATTGTATGATGAAGAAAAGCAAACGATGGAGCCCTGCAGACAATCAAGCATTTGTTAATTTCCTAACATTTGGCTGCACAATTACCCAACTCTCATTTTAACCTTGTTATTGTTACGCATGTGACATTTTTTTGGTCTGCCTCAAGCTGTTGGCAATTGACTTTCTGTAATTAGTTGGAAAACATATTTTGAAAAGTCGCTTGACATTTCGTAGAGGGGGGAAAAAATACTTGCGTCCATTCATTCGTGGTGGCTTGATAGATCCGCAGTGAGGACTTTGATGCGCTCAAGAATATGTGCCAGCCACTCATTATGTTGCATTAGGCGCCCCTGCTAGGAGGGGGAGGCCAAAGCTCAGAGGGACTGCGCGGAATATCAAATGTGCCTTTGACCAACATCATTGCATCAAGGTCTCGATGCAGATGTCGTATAAGGAGGCCACGTTTCAAAACAAATGTGGTCATTACTGCAGTCCTCCACGCACCAGGGGTTCAAAGTGAATTGCAGGGGTAATAACTTCATATAATGTACGTTACGGTCCAATAAGTTATACAGTATTGCCTGTTCTGCTTCACCAATGTGTTTATGACGTACCTCGTCTTAATGTGATAATTGTCATTATTTTTAATGTACAGTGATACCTTGGCTTACAAAAATTTAGCTTACAAACTTTTTGCCTTTCGAACATAAAATTTGCGAGAATATAATCCTGGCATACGAACTAGTTTTCGGGAAACACACGAAGCGCCACAATGGCTGGCAGACTAGTTTTCGGCGGAAGAACAGCAAACCACACGGTCGAACAGCGCCACCGTGCCTGGCGGACTAGTTTTCCACACCCACTTTCTTTGAGTGCACTCAGTGCAGATGTGGTTTGTTATCGAGATGATACTTTTGCTTTTTTGGGACCGAAAAAGACCTCACCACAGGTTATTGTTGAGCTGAAGACGACACAAAAGAAAATTACGGTCGAGCAGAAGAAGGAGCAGAAGAAACACGAACAAGGTGTGCGTTTGTGTGACTTTCCAGTACCAGTATGCTAAGTCGACCATTGCTACGTGTGGCTAAGGGTGATTCTGTGTCAGGCAATAGATGAGGTTGAAAAACTTCTGTTGATTTGGATTAACGAAAAGCAGCTAGGGGGGACAGTGCGTGAGGGTATTATCGCCGAGAAAGCACGGCAACTTCACTCGGATATGATCAAGAGGCAACTACATCAACAACCATGACAAAGGTAAATAAACCGACTTTATTATACAGTACAATTTATTTCTTTAATTACAACACAATAGTACATTTATGATACGTAAAATAAGTTATAGTTTGTGTAATTTAAAGGCTTATGTATGTATATATGTATGCATGTACGTGCACACACTCACACACATAAAATAGATAATAGCATAGAAGCATCGCACATGCACCAAATGCCTCCGTCGACACGTGATGCCGACAGATATTTGAACAATGATGCGAGTAGGTCAGCATCATCACTCTGTGCCTTGGGTAAGCCGCCATTTTTCATGCATCCCGGGTTTAGAAACCGGGCTTGGCATTTTTATTGGCCTGCACAAGCGCCAATTGCTGATCGAACGAGCATAATCATGTGATAATGCCAAAAAGAAAAGTGTGGCATTAAATATTTCTGTTCACTAAAAGAAATGGTGCGTGTTGGACAAAGAGGGCATGGAAAGATCATGTTGTTGTGTACACACCGCTGAGACGCTTCACCTCTCTGAGCACACAAGAGCCTTGCAGCATTTTCCAGATCCAGTGCAATAGAGGCTTGTCGCTGGGAGGAAATCTTAGTTTTCTTCTGACAAACGGTATATCTTTAGCAGAAACTGTGTGTGTGTGTGTGTGTGTGTGTGTGTGTGTGTGTGTGTGTGTGTGTGTGTGTGTGTGTGTGTGTGTGTGTGTGTGTGTGTGTGTGCGTGTGTGTGTGTGTGTGTGTGTACACCAACACGTGTATTGGTGATGTGTAAAGCTTTCGCCTACGCTGTCTCATTTGACAATGCCTGCAGGGGGTGTCGGATGCCTTGTTGACATTAGTGGGGTCAAAGCATCATACACTGACAGATGACTGCTTGAAGCCATACAAACCTACAATGAACTGAAATCTGCAGCTGCCGTATTACGTTCACCTGTTACCAGTCATCACTTTGCCGCTATGATTGGCTTTCTTTTCAGCTCCTCTTCTACTCTCAAGTAAAATTTTAATTAAGAATGTCAACTCAGTGATGCTGGATTCTACTGGGGAAGAAAAGTCAATGTGGTTTTATTTACTTACTAACTTACAGTACTTACTTACCTACTTACTTAAAAGCTTAGTTTATCCAAGTACAGATTTTTACTAAGCAGTGTAATTCATACCAAAGATGTTTAGAGAAACAACAAATACCGTATTGCTAAAGTTCAACCTTAATTCATGAATATATATACATTATTTTTATGAGTGGCACGATGATTGATTGGTTATCACGTCAGCTTCACAGATCCCGACTCTGGCCTTCCTGCGTGACGTTTGCACGGGCCTGCATATGGTTTTCTCTGGGTACTCCAGTTTCCTCCCACATTCCAAAAAAACATGGGTCACAGGTTGATTGTACACTTTAAATTGTCCCAAGGTCTAAGTGTGAGCGCTGATGTCAATCAATGTGTGCCCTATGAGTGGCTGATAACTGGTTCAGGGTATCCCCGGCCGACTGCTGGGACAGGCTCCAGCACCTACCATGACCCTTTTGAAGAAAAGCGTGTTAAAAAATGCATGGATATTACTGTTATGATAATGAAAACCTGATCTATTGACACAAAAAAGCAGCAAGTGGATTTTCTGAATCAGTGCAAAAATTTCAAAAACGTTTACTCCTCTCTGTTTTTTGAAAATTAGTAAAATTAGTACATCTGTGTAAGCTCTCAGTCGTACAGGAATGGTCCATCGATGAAATAGACTGATTAGGCAACATAGGCTTAATTATGCTGATGAGGTGATACCAGGGCAAATTGGGCAATCAGGCCAGTCGTCAGTCAGGACAATAGAAGCAATTAGTGGAGCTGCAGGGACTAGTCCTCTGCTCCCCCAATCTGAGAGCAGGGACCAATAATAACAGAGTCCGGCACCGCCACGTCTGGACAGTAGGGATATATATATAGGGCCGAAACTACCAGTAAGACTTTAGTTTGCTGACGAAGCTTCTTGGATAAGAAGCGAAACACCTTCAAAGAAGTACAGATGGCGGCTTAAGAAGCCTTTATCGATTAAAATTAGTACAGTTAAAAAAAAAAAAAAAACATGTGGACAAGCGTTAATGACCCACGTGAGGATAAGCAATGAAAGTTATTGACCATATTAATGATTTGGCACAATAATTTTCAATCATTTAAATTATGAAATGACCTGCCACTGAACATTCGGCAAGCCCCCTCGCTGCCCATCTTTAAAGCCCGCCTCAAAACTCACTTGTACTCTTTGGCATTCGACTCGGGATGATTGCGACTTGATATTGGTTTCACTCCCTTGTGCTTTCTACAGTCTTTTTGACTACTTTATTTCCTGTACGGTATTGTTGTCTATGTTAAGCGCTTTGTTACAGTTTCAGCTGTTGTTAAAGCGCTATATAAATCAATATGTATTGTACTGTATAAGGTAGAGAAACATCTATGTTGCCATTTTCAAATGATCACAATATTCCATCAGTGGTGAGCTAATTTTAGACCCTGAAGGCTACTCACGTGGTTCCTTGAGGACGACCTGCTGCCTGCAGGCACTACGTAGGTGACCCCAAAGCTTTAGAGAATAAACACTCGAATCTGGCAACTTCTTCCATCTTCCAGCGTGACCAGATAAGGCCTGTCCAGATGAGAGGCTAAATGTCCCCTAAGACAACCTGAGCAGTCCAGCGATCACCATGATGCCTTAACAATACAAGAACCGGATATGAATGACCCATTGTTGTCAACGCAAGCGCCACTTCGCACAATCGTATGAGTAATTATCTCTGTCAAGGAGGATACATTCTAATGACTTTTTTCATGAGGTACCCATTATATTTCTTTGAATGCTGCTTAGAGATGTTAATGCAAAGAACCCTGGTAGAGTTGGCAGATATCACAGTGAGGGGTGTATTTCAATAATTCAGTGGTGACAAATGACAAGATTTATTTGCATCAGCGGTGATGTAAATATCGCCGCTGACATGTCACAATGAATCGGCTTTTTAATGCTCAATAATGAGTTGGGATATACGACTCAGCGTGAGAGCCTTGGTCTCTTATAGAAAAATGTCTTAATTATAGTCGACAAATCGGTTGGGAATACAACAATTCTCTCCATTTTTCTGATTGCTTCCTCAGATGTGCCATTTCAACCACGAAAGAGGTTTTATAATGCCACAGCAAACATTTTCCTATCACACAAAAAAAATGTGTTATAGCGGCTATGCTTTCGATTAGCGCTGTTCAAACCTGAGCCAGTCATATTTTAGCAAGTTCATCAAGTGAGTTTACATCTTTGAAGATTGTCTATTAAGCATTGCAGCTGAATAAGGTCCTCATCCCCAAAATCACATTAACATTTACTATCACCACGGCGCGCTCGCAAAGAGGATCATCTGTGGCTTCATATTTTAATCAAGCGAACATCAAGCAGAGTTTGATTGACAAAGGGAATATCCGTTGAGAAAGTGTGCACTTTTGAACTGAAATGCTTTGTACTGGTGTTTATTTATACTGTTGTGAAAGACGAGAATAATTCAGTGCAGCATTTTCTATTGTGAGCTCGTTTGAAAGTTATTTGTCGATGAGGAAAATGGTCACAATGACCTCTCACGCAAAAAAAGAGGATTGTCTGACGTTAGCATATGGAGGATTGACCTTTCAAGGAAACTAACTAGTATATACATAAATAATTGGTAAATACATAAATAAGTAATAGGTAAATACAGAAATAAATAAGTAAATAAATAAATAAATAACTTTGCTGCTGTGAAATGTAAATTTATCAACTGTGAGACTAATAAAGGTTAATCTAAATAAATAAATAAATATAGGTAAATAAATAAATAAAAATAAATAAATAACATTGCTGCTGTGAAATGTAAATTTCTCCACTGTGAGACTAATAAAGGTTAATCTAAATAAATAAATAAATAAATAAATATGGTCATTTGGGGAAAGTCATAAAATTACAGCATGGAAAAAGACATTTTATGGCTATCAGACTTAAACTCAACCAAGATAAAATAAGAATTTCTGAATAGATTGGGACTTGGTAAATAGTTCTAGTAGAAGTTGCAATATGAGAAAAATAATCTTATTTCAATCAAAGCCTTTTGCAGTTTTTGTTTTGTTTACATTTCACAAATGATGTTCAATTAAATTTGTTCTTTTAAATTTCTAATTAATCATTCTTAGTCATTTTTTTTTCTTAAATGTTGATAGAGTGTTGTAGTTTTTTCTCTGTGCGGACGGAAAAAAAAAACTTCTCACTTTACAAACAGGTTCCCTAAGCCACAAAATAAAACCGTGTGACTTTATGTTATTTTATAAACACGAAAAGAAACTAAATACCCTAATTCAAAATAGTCCTGTATTTTTTTTCACTCTAATAAAAAAACACAACTTTAC
Source organism: Hippocampus bargibanti (assembly GCF_051943395.1). Classification (NCBI taxonomy): domain Eukaryota; kingdom Metazoa; phylum Chordata; class Actinopteri; order Syngnathiformes; family Syngnathidae; genus Hippocampus; species Hippocampus bargibanti. The sequence continues at coordinate 22,209,408 of NC_142741.1, forward strand.
TCACGCACTTTGACCATTATTTTTCATTCATGTGACTCAGAAAGCCAAAATGCAAAAATGTCTGTTCTGTCAATAAATATGAAAGAGTAGCATCTGCCTTGCTATTATAGAAATACTCCATCAAATGTAAGACCACATAAAACAATTTACTTTTGGGCTTGGAAAGAAACACTTTGAAGGGATTGCTGTTTTTGGCTTGATCCTCCATCTGTCAGTCACAAAATATTTGCAGTGCTTTTTTTTAATGCAAATGACTTCCGTTTTTTCCCACCTCCGCCATATCCCCCGTTTCCCTCTGTAGAATAATCCACACCTAATGCATAAGCGACACCAACAGCGCAGATGGTACAGTGTGGACTCTTTACACCATATCACACTGTTTGAGGACACGTATTTCCCTCTATGGTTTTGCCTTGTGTGGCTTTTGTCGATCCAAACACACGAGATTGTAAGAATTTAATCCCCATTCATCTGCTCCAAATGCATTAAGCGAGGAGATACTATACACAAGCTGCTAACGTCTAACGCTCGAACCAATGCTGTGCCCCAGTTGCGCTACTGAGAACAAGACTGGGCTAACTCCATGTGATCATTTTTTAGGCGAGTGAAATCAAAATTTGCAAAATGTTGTGCAATATAGTGGCTCACCATAGCTTATCATAAAATATATTTTAGTACCTCGCCAACACTCGAGATTTCTTCTTCAGACAAAAACGAAACCTGTTAAAATTGCATGGAAAAAGAACTAAAATAATGATGGATAATTTGCTCTTTTATATACAAAATTACACAACCAAGTAAACCTTTCATCTGTTCCTTTTTTAAAAATGTGTCTGTTCAGCACACTTTCTTCACTTGACAACTTTTGCTGGCTGAAGATTCTCAGCCAGTTTTAAAGCTGGAACTCTACAAAAACCGGTGGTTCTCCAGATAAACCATGATTGTCCATTTGCTACGGAAAATATGCCACCCATGTATGTCGATCAAAAAAAATCTCTGTTTTACAATCTACAGGGTGCCGTTTATTCAACAGATGGATGATGTTGAATGCCAAACATGTGAGGTTCTATTACATGCAGTAGGTGTTGCATCATGAGCATTTCCAATGGGGAATCAAAGCCAATTAATATTGCAAATAAACCACAATGGAAAAAAACCCTGATGTTTTAATTGCTGTGTGCAATGCATACAACGCATGTACACAAATGTACATCTGGTCACACACCCCCCCTCCTGATGAGCCACATAGTCAGCAATGCTTCTTGTCAAAACTCCTTATCGATTTGTCCCGAGATAATTTATCGTTTTCCACAGCCAATTCAGATTTGCATGAACATACTTCAAATTGACTGTGACGTGCATATCGAAAGCCCCAGTTCACCTCTAAGTCGGGGAATTGAGCTGCATCCCTGGCAAGGGTCAGCTGACCGAGACCTCTGTCACAGAGATGCCGGTGTTGAATTGTCGCCTCAGCAGGACGGCTGACAGGACACTCTTATTTAGCAAGTTTTTTTCTACATTTATATCAGCCTGACAAGTCATCGCAACATTGACACATGGGGGGAAAATTTGTTTCTTGCTCCTACATATAAAAAGAACCTGGCCTGTTTGTTCAAGCCACTTAAAGGACAACCGACACCATTTTTTTGTTTCCTAACTGACATCAGAAAATCGTTTTATAGCATCTAAAATACCCAAAACATGCAGGATGATATTTTTAATCAAATGCAAAACACCAATAAAAATGACTTAAAGTGTCCAAAATCTGCCACAAATCAGCTCGAAACTGGGGATTTTCAGAAAGTCCCGCCCCCAGTTCATGACGTCACACCAAGTCGTCTTACCTTGCTCAAGAAACAAAACAATGGGCTCACAGAAATTGAGAGAAACCCAGAGTTTTGGTCATGTAATTTGGGAAGTTTGTTCGCCTCATTAAACTGGGTGAGATAAAAGAGCACAATTGATATTTTAGTGGAACTTTTGTCTTAAAGTTCAGGAAATTATTCAATATCCCACAAAACAATTCACCCCCGTCATTCAATAATTTTACATAAAATAATTGATGTGATATATGTGGTGGAATCTTTGTAAAATACGCTTAGTAGAAGTCATTTGAAGTGATTTTACAAATTATGGACACAACTTGTCCGGAGGAGGCGTCGGTTGTCCTTTAAATACACCCACTTGATCTCATTGTGATAACAAAATGAAGACTCACCATTAGCCCAGCAGAAGCGAGGAGTGTAACGCATGACATCATTCTTGATACTGTCGCGTTATCTTTGTGTTTTGTTGATATTTCCTTTTATTTCATGGCAGGTCTTGTCCTCCTTTGCAACATATCTCCTTGAGTCAATCATTCAGCTTCCAGGTGTGCCTCGTTATCTCGAAGAAGCAAATCAAGCATGTCAAGTGCAATCCTGCTTGCTAAAGACTGACCAAAAATTTCAAATTGTCGTATGCAAACCACAATTACAGTAATTATTCTTGACTTCAGATTTGAAAACTAGTTATTCAATCATTGTTGTGCGTTCTTTATAGACTATATGGAGGAAATAAAACATTCTGCTTTCCCCAAATTAATAACGGCCCTCAAGAGGAAACTGTAACTACAATGTGCCCCGTGGCAGAAAATGAGTTTGACAACTCTGGCTTAGTGTATTATTGGGGATTTCATTTGTCAACCTAACATTTCTTGTTACAGTGAGACCTCAACTTACAAACACCTCAACTTACAAACTTTTTGTCTTACAAACGTCAAAGTTATGAAAATTAAACCTTATAATAAGCACTACTTTCATAATACACACCCACCACGGCTGGCGAAGTGATCTTCGGCGGAAGCACACGACCGAACAGCACCAGAGGTTAAGTTACCAACAGTCCTTATGGAAGGTGACTCTCCATCAATGGTCATCAAAAAGGTAAATAAAACTTTATTTTACAGCACAGTTTATGTCTTTAATTACAGTCCTCATGTAATGCGCCTCTCTTTCCAAACAGCAATTCCCTTTGACCTCCAAGGCCATTCCATCAAGCCATAAATGACCATTACAAATGTAAATAAAGTGACTTTATGATACAATGCAGTGTATTTCTTTCATTACAATACAATACCACATTTATTATACATAGAATAAGGTATGTTGTGTGTACTTTTAAGGCTTATTTAGTTGAAAAGTATATTTTATGGAAACCCGGGAACGGATTATTCCCATTTTAATGGTTTCCTATGGGAAATTTCTTTTTGGAGATACACACTTTTCGCCTTACACACTCTGTCTGGGAACCAATTAAGTTCGTAAGTTGAGGTCTCACTGTATTGTGAATTTAGTCCTTGTGTTTTCCTTGATATAGTGACACTGATTTATTTAGGATATTAATTTGGTATTTTGGTAATTCCAACTTCCTTTTTAATGTTTTTTTTGGGGGGGTGTAGTGTATATGTACTTGCGTCGCTCCATTTTAGTGGTCCACCACACTTACTGGTTCTTCTGACCGATCATTTGACAAAAGCATGAGACAATCACGCTAGTAGTACTCGCGGGAACCTCTTTAAGATGTGGAGGCAAAAAAGAAACATATTTTGTTTGTTCCAACTCTTTAAGACCCACTGCTTTTCACAGAGGTGGAAAAAGTCCCAGCGGGCCATTTGAGGAGTGCTTGAAAGCCCTAAGTGACACGGTTGCCATCCGCAAGCTCAAGGTGCATTTTTAACATGTAATAAAGGGAAACCGTCAACGCATTCCGCAGGATAAATGGAGGCTCTAGCAATCAGCTTGAGGTGACAAGCGGAAATGCATCCTTTGAGTCTGTGTCCTTCCCCGACGTGTACCATTTATCTTGACTGTCAAACCAAAGAGGACATGATAATGAAAGGTGTACACCCCAGTGAGCATGTCTCACTCCAGCACCACGACAACATGCGCTTGCTGGCCACAAGGAGGCTGCTTGGAAGGGTATGTCTGATTTTTTTCCCATGGTGCTTGGTTTTAGGTAAATGCCATTCAGAGTAAATATTAACCCATTACTGCTGTTAACTACGCAGCCCTGCGTAGAAATTGAGAGAAACCCAGAGTATTGGTCATGTAATTTGGGAAGTTTGTTAGCCTCATTAAACTGGGTGATATAAAAGAGAAAAATGTATATTTTAGTGGAACTTTTGTCTTAAAGTTCAGGAAATTATTCAATATCCCACATATCAATTCACCCCCGTCAATCAATAATTTTACATAAAATAATTGATGTGATAGGCTGGCAGGCCATTATTGATTAATATGAGTGATTAATTCGCAACTACCTTGAAATAATGCAGTTTGCTATATGGCTGAATTTATTTTTAACATCTAATTTCTGAAAGTTTTTTTTAATCTTGATTGATGTTTCACTATAATAGTATCTTCTTCTTTTCCTTTCGGCTTTCCCCTTTAAGGTGTCGCCACAGCGAATTAGTGTCCTCCATCTTCAGAAGTCTTATTCGCATGTTTGTTTGGCCAAGCTTTCACGTCAAATGCCCTTCCTGACACAACCTCTGTATTTATCCGGGCTTGGGACCGGCACAAGAAGACACTAGCTTGCAACCCTATGAACTTAATAAAGATGCTCAGTAAAAGGCTCCCAAACACAAAATGATCATCGGAACAGCAAAATTCAAAAAAGCAAAACGATACTCACCATTTGATGACAATGCCAAATCTTACCGTGAAATGGGCATCTCTTTCCGTATAAAATCATTTATTTTATTTGTATTTAGTACGTCTTTAACAACGTATAAGACATCATAGTAGTCACAGTGGTGTGCTGTCCATGGCAAAATGATGTTCACTGCATATTCAGTGCGGGGCAAAATAATACAGGATATGGCAATTATATATTCAAACTTATGAGTAAAGTGTTGTTCGAGCAAATGGTTGATCAGTAAAAATGACAGTTCATTAATGTGCGACTTTTGATGATGGCTCAGTGATCTTGATGAGGACATTGATTTTACTGGCGAACTGCCAGCTGCAGCAGAGATTGAAGTACAGCAGTAATGTGCACGTGTGCTTCCCTCTGCTGGATAGCTACGTACCTGCAATACGTCCGAAACCTTCACTTTTGTACAGATGACGGCTGAAGAAACCTTCTCATCTACGTACCTGCAACTACAAAATCAGTAAAACTGCATTTGACGTGAATTGCAAAGTGCCCTGATCAAGTTCCTGCTCAAGTTATGTCATAAACACAATTGTATGGCCCTGCTTTTATGCCTGACCGTTGTAATTTCCTTCCACTGTATGCAATTAGCAATGAATATATCCATTGTATCCATAAATGGATTATATTCTTTTATTTTACATTTGTGAAATGTATTTTCATTTTTACCTCAGATGCAAATCTAGTTTCCGGGGCACTGTATTTATATCGTAAATCTATTATAACTACAGAATTATCTTATGTATTGTGGTAATTTTGCCTACTGACTAAGCTGATCTTGGCTGACTCGGAGGGCACACAATGTTACCAATCACGGTTGAGCTGAGATTTTAAGCCTCACCTAAACCGCAAGGGAGACTTGCTAAGAGTACCTTCATTTTATTCTTAGTAATATATATAAAAACACATTTGAATACCAGTCTTCAATATACATTAAGTTTCAGAAATAATTAATCTGGATATTTTCATACTCAGGGCGGCCCGGTAGCCGAGTGGTTAGCACACCGGCTTCACAGTGCAGAAGTCGCCGGTTCGCGTCCCGGTCCGGCCTCCGTGTGTGGAGTTTGCATGTCCTCCCCGGACCCGCGTGGGTTTTCTCCGGGTCCTCCTACACTCCAAAAACATGCATGGCAGGCAGATTGACCACTCCAAATTGTCCCTAGGTGAGAGTGACTGTTGTACGTCTTTGTGTGCCCCGCGATTGGCTGGCCACCAATTCAGGGTGTCCCCCTCCTCGTGTCCCAAGACAGCTGAGACGGGCTCCAGCGGCCCCCGCGACCCTAATGAGGAATAAGCGGTACAGAAAATGAATGGATGGATTTTCATACTCGCGACTCTGTAGTGCGTGTTAAAATAACATGCTACAAATTAGCAGTTAATAAAACAAACATGCTTTCATACATTCATTTCGTATAAAATTTTAGTTTTTTGCACTCTTTTTTTCACCTTACAAATGAACTGTCTGTATTGCATCAATACTGTAGTTGCTTTATAAAGTGAGTATTGTGACCAAATGGTGAGACTTAACATGTATAATCTTCCTTTCCAACTTCTTGCAAAGTAGGGAGACTAAAGAAATAGGTTGATTGAAAATTCACTTGCATTAATTTTAAAGACAAGTGCTGCTCAGTTTTTTTCCACGATAAACCCATGCAGACATATCAATGAGGTCTTGAAATGAATTTTATTATATATTATTTGCAACATTAACATATGTACAGCACTGGGGGCACAACAATGCACATTAGTCTTAATTAGTTACTGTTTGACTAGGTGTCGGACAGATAAGAGTTGAAAATACAATAACATATTAAATGACTACAAAAAAACAGACTAATGGGTAGTCGGAATGAATATTGTAAACTCCCTAATTGTATTTGCGCATTACATAACAAAGCAGCACATTAGGCATCGCCGTTCCAGAGGTTGGCTAGAAAAAGAACAAATCAGACAGAGAAACGACACACCGTAGACTGTTCCTTGGTAGAAGCACCCCGTGCCATCAACAGGCCGGGACAAGTGCAATACCGTGCACATCCAGAGTATTGCCACCTCTCCCAACCTGCTCAGACCGGGATCAAATCTGCCATGATTGTGGTTGGCTCCGTGGTCAGTTTTGCATGGATTTGCACAGCACGGCAGAGAATAGCTGAAAGCAAACCAGCAAAACTAACCAGAAAGTCACATTCACGCCGAGACACCACTCCTCACTCTCTTTCTTGTTGGAATGTCACCGAGAAGTACTTGAAGTGCTCACACTGCAGTAGATTGTCAAGACACTACCTGCACTATAAGCACTTTAATACCGCCGAGACTGGCATCTCCTTGAATGGCGGGCAGCCCCCAAAAATAAGTACAAGTTGGTTGTAAAAACACAGGACGCCGTCAGCTTTGCATAGATTTGCACAACTCTGTTCTTCTTGCAGCGCAACCAGGCAAAGCTAACAGAGCACCGCCACTGGTGTGTTTGCACAAATACGGGGGCGCGCAACGCAGAGCAGCTCAGGCTGCTGATGCCAGAAGGGGCACTTAGGGCAGTAGGTGCACGTTTACTTAACTATCTGCACTAGATGCACCTTAGCACGAGCACCGGAGGAAGTGTCGCTATGGAAGTCACCTCACCCAACGGTTTGACACTCTGAGCCAAAATATGCAGTTCAACACCACATGGGAGCGACATGACGCTTCCCCCAAAGACCGTCTTTTATGGGAGGGGATTCCATCTGTCGGAAAACGTCATGTCTTGAGGGTAGTGGGGGTTACCATTCTATGTGCCACGATAGTGCTGAAAGTGCCTCCACTGCAGTAGATCTCATAAGACTACCTGCACTGTAAGCACTTTGACACTAAAGTGGCCTGAAAAGATTCTGCTTCGTGGTCCAGGTGCATTCCACCACCTGAAAGAAGAAATAGAGAGCATCAACATTTTGTTTGTTTACAGTCGTCTCAAGATTTGATTTCCAAACCAACATTGTGACAGCTAACACATCTCATGTTGGCAAAGATGCAACCAAAATGTCCTTTGTTTTCATCTTGATATCACGCGTGCGCTTTTGGAGTGACTTTTTTTGTACTTAATATCAGTATTGTGAGTCCGCAAAGTGGAATAAGGGCTGAACATTTCTTAGTGAATGGCCGTTTATGTTTTTACCCATTACTTAGGGATTTTGATCAACAAATAATTCATGTGAGACACTACAGAATCTTCTTTTCCTTTGGGCTTTTCCCTTCAAGGGGTCGTCGCCAGAGCAAATCAGTGTCCTCCATCTTGAGAGGTTTGATCCGCACGTTTGTTTTGGCCAAGCTTTTACGTCAGATGCCCTTCCTGACACAACCCTCTGTATTTATCCGGGCTTGGGCCCGGCACAAGAAGACTTCTGTCCTTTTGTGGCTACAGAACAAGCAACTCGCTCGTAAAAGGCTCCCTAACACAAAATGGTCATCGGCACAGCAACATTCAAAAAAGCAAAAACTATACTCACCACTACAGAATACAAACCTTAAATAATGAAAACAAAAACTAAAATATAGCATTTCTAAGACAAACCTGCTGTAAAGACTAACTGAATTTAAAATTGGGTCAAAACAAAATCAAATAATAGCTACAATTAAAGCCAAAACGACCATAAACTCGCTCCAAACCAGTTCTCATGGCAAAAGGATACACACAATTTCAAATGCTCATTTTCAGGTTCCTTAATTTTAAAAAGCAAGACAAAAACAAAGCCTCTCTGACAACCGCAGTACTTTAAGAAAGCCTTTACATTTTAAAGAAATTAAATGTGGTCAACTGACTGATGAATTCAGACTCTTGTGGCTTGTCACAAAAGGGTTGCATCACTTTGCTGCACTTATTCTCACCTTATTGGCCACCCAAACTGACATCGCCACTTCTTAATGCAAAATGTAATTTGCCATAACCATGTGTGCCAATAAGACTGAAAAGTAGCTCACATTTGGCCAATTGAATGTGCGCCTTATTTTAAACCGAATATTCAAATAGTGACCCTGACCCCCCTCCAAAAAAAACAACAGAAAAGGGAAAGCCCATTCAATTATTCGTGGATAATAATTTGTCACCATTTCACACCATTACTTCGCTAAAAGCACTCATCAATTTCTCCTAGACAGATGAAAAAGGAGCGTACTAAATTTAATATTTGAGTATGACCGGCAGATATTTCAGGCCAATGGGTTCCACACAGAGTATGAGTATGACGGTGCAGTTTTTAGCCATTTAATTGTACGCATGTAAAACTAAAATACGGTATATCTAAGAGTGATTTCAAACCAACCCATACATATACTTTGAAGCCCATCATGTACTTGGCAAATTAGTCTTGAATAATCAGCTCAGAACGTAACATCAAGCAAAACTAGAGCACGTGACATCCGTCGTTCCTTCCGCATTAGTCCCTTTAGAGTTTTGCGAGCTCAAGTCTATGCTTCCTATGTCGAAACCTACTTTTGTCAGCCTTCCTTCCTCTTCAGACATCTTTTTTTTCCTTTTCATCTTTTCCTTCATGATCTCCGGTTTGCCTTCCTTTCGATCAATCTTACCCTGACATGTTTCGTTGCTGTACATCAGAAAAGACATCGAGTTGATCCTGTGCGGGAAAATTACAATGGCAGTTAAGAGTTAAAAATTCAGATTTATGTAGAAACAACAAAGAAATTAAAAACAAATGAAATTCAAGGTTTAGCAGGAAATTAATAATTTAAATGAAATCCAAGCATAAGAAATTGATACTTAAAAGCAACTTTTCTACATGAATTCCCAGCCACCTGTTTTCTTTTAATTACAACCTCTTGTTACCAAAACTTGCTTTTCAGCGTTCCTTTTCCCACAATGTGTTTGTTTCCTTTCTGACCCACGGCTCCCTCAATTTTTTTTTACATCTCTCCCTCGATTTCTATCGAATCCCTCAATATTTGTCTGGGCTGTCATTATTTTGATGTAACTTTTTCTTTTGAAGTGCGAAATTTGTTTAAACAGTTTTGGTAAATTTCACGTACTTTTATTTCGAAACAGCTTACTTGCGCACACACTGCGCTCCTCCATGTGTTTTATAGATATGACCTTATAGTAGGTCAGAAAATAAATATATTGGGTTTGTGTCATGTAAAAAAGATGATTAAAATAAAGAACATTTTCACAATAAGCAATCTTAAGTGTTGTTTTTATTTAAACACACCAAAATATTTCAGCTACATTATTTCATTTATTATAATCTGTGTGTTTTGTCGTTGCTGATACCTGTAAAAATGGATACTGTATTTAAAAGCGTATACCTCGTCCGAGATTAAAGTATACCAATAGCAAAGTACGTAACGAATGCATGATTTGAGTGTTTCAATACAACGCACACGTTTTGTGTCGACTGGCTCCAGGAAATGTTTCGATCGTTTGGAAACTCAATCGAATCCAAGAAATAAGATGAATGAAAACACAAGCGGGTGGGAGAACAACACTCTGCAGTTTGCACCCCTCCCCCCATGCACTAACATGGCGCCCACAGGAGTGCGCATTGAGCGCAACATGCATCCACCAACTGGGTGCAGTCAACAAGAACAAACGCTCGACTGCACTTAACTAAAACCCGGCGCGCCTCCAACCACGACGACGTGTTTACTTGGAAAATTGTAATTCCACCCCAGTACACACACGTTGCGGCTCCCTCCACTCTGCAATACACGCTCACCAACACACGGACGCGCGGGCATGTGAGCCAAACACGTCGTCGTTATTAGGACAAATATAGTAATTTGGTGCAACGTGCATGGGCTGTTATGTGGGGAGGGTAGGTTTTACAAGAAGAAACTCGGTGGTCGAAAAGACTCACTAAATTAGCTAGTTTGCTAGCTAGACCACCCCCACCATACAGTCGGAATTACAGCAGCTAACTTGATGGACAATACGAAACAATTGCAATCAAGTGTATAGGTCAGTCATACGTAGAGTGGGGTGAGTTTCCACCAGTGTTGTTTAAATAGGTGTTTACTCAAACGATCGAGTCATTAAATACTGTTTTCGTGTTTGTCGATTAGCATTAGCCGCTAGCTTGCTAACAGCGTAGCTCGCGCGCGGCCTGCTTCAACCTCCCCCATGTGCTGCCGCTTTGTTCCGGAGCCACTTTTTAAGTATCCGGAGGATAAAATTGCTTCGATTTTAAGCGTTAACCGCCCAACACGTCGCTTACTACGGCTTTAAGTAAGCCGCGAGATTCGGTGGTCTACGGGAAAGGGGAGAAACACGCAGGAAACGGGCGAGACGTCGCTAGCGAGCAAAGAAACGAAAGCAAAAAGCAACACATGCTTTTCAAATCTCCCTCACCCATGGAGGAGAGGTAACCACGCGCTGCGCACACACTACGCTCCTTCCTCAAACGTGGAAAGTGGCCAATAAAGCACATTTCGGTCCGTTTGAGCTAAAATAACCTGTCGTTGAGACATCAAACAGTTCACTTTGTTTATACGAGAACGAGGCCAACAACAGGTTTCTTCTCGGAATAACACGCGTGGTGTACGCACATTACTAGCTTACATTGGGATGGGAGGGGGACAAACATCCCTTGAACACTTACCGTTTACTCACTCTCTTGTAATCAAAAAGAAATAAAATAAAAAAATGACGAGAAAAAAGTCTGAAACGCCACAGAGAGAGGTGTAGAAGAAGCCAAGCGCGACCATGTGCTCGCTCAATGACGCTTGGCCGTCTGTTTGTGAATGGTAGTAAGATTGCGAAAGTGGCGCGAGTTGAACGGCTCCGGGTTTGAGCATGTGCTCAATGAAGGGCGGCACCCACTGGAGGCCACTGGAGCCCAACTCCCTTATTAGCATAAATCACCACTTCCTGTCCAAGTCCCTCTTTCTATCAACACTATATTCCATAAAAAATGAATTGATAGCAAAGGATTTCCAGTTCAGAAGTTGAGTCAGAATCAGAATCAGAATCATCTTTATTGCCAAGTATGTAGAACACACAAGGAATTTGTTTCCGGTAGATCCATCCTGACGAGTTCAATATTTTTTATTTTTATTTTAATAACGTATATACGTACATATGTATAGCATTCCAACAGCAGTGGCAATGTTCAAAACTCAACTGTTTTTTACTGAAAATAACAACCAGTAAAACATTTCTTGAAAGATTTGTTGCTTTCAAAAGCTTACAATCAAGCACAACAAAAACAGAATAACATTATGAACAACAAGAGAAAAGTTGAATTAAAATTATTGCCTCCATATGGGACAAAAATATATCATGATTTAATTAAAACTCTTCAATACAAATAACGTCTTCCAAGTAAAGTATGTATCTGTTTTAACATTGCACATCCTGCTAAATATTATATTCAGTTTAGGAATATAACTACAGTATTTCTCTTGGTTGTTTACTCTGTTAAATGTCCCCTCAAACACAGGTGCACTTATTCAACAGCAAAACGAGTTAAAAAACGAAATACGTAGTTGTTTTTTAGGACAAAAGGTTTCCATCGAAAAAATGTTTTTTTCCCCAAGTTAAAATAAATGACAGTACTGTTCTTATTTTTTTTGTATATTGTTGCAATTGGATTTTTTTCATATTTATGTTCACACAACTGGTAAAAGTAATACAGCTGTTAATTATTCATCCCACGTATTTTTTTAAAACCATATTGGTTGTGTTAAATAAAAATAAGCGAAACACTTTTTTTGGCTCTGCATTGAGGAACTCTCCTCACAAAAACAAAACAAAAAAAGCAAAGTAAGGAAAGTCGCTAATGAAGTCATTTCATTTTACTTTCTGTTCAGTCTTTTAAATAAAGATAAGTTCAAGTGGCATCCTTTAGGTCACCATTACACGAAAAAGTGCCATGTAAAAACAAATTAAACATCAGAAGAATTGCTACAGAAAATCTTAAAATGAGTTTACCTACAAATGGTTATCCAACATTGTTTTTGTTTTTTGTTTTATTTGTTTGTTTGTTTTGCTCAAGATATTAATACAACAAATGGGAAGAGTCAATTACACAAATACACTGGCCAGGAAAGACCACTATTTTCTTTTCCCTAACTGCAAATTGGCTACGATTCTGAATACTTCTCATATTCATTTGATTTCATTATTAATCTGAATTAATGGCCGATCACTGGTAATAAAGTATCAGGGAAGCCATGGTCATGATTACAAACAAATATATATCACAAAAACAATGTTTTTAAATCCTGAACAACAAATGTAACGTCATATTTCAACTTATCATTGTGATGTAACTTTAAACTTTGTTGGGAGTGTAAAAAAAAGTAAACAAACAAAAACAAAAAGCATCAGGCTATTTTGGTGTCTGGATGAATTTAAACAGTTATAGTAAAGGCCAACTTTGATGTCAAAAACCCTATGAATCAATGAATAATATTACACATCACAAATATAAAACGAATGGCGTCTTGTTTCAATGTTTGTAAGCACAATTTCAGAAATAATGGCTATATGATTAGGGGGAAAAAAAATCATAAAACTGTTGCGAATGGCTTCACTTTTTAAAGATCGTGTCGAATCAGTGATTCCTCAGAATAGCTCTGGGGTATTCGTTATATTATATATAAGCGAATCGAAAATGAATGTAAAAAATATGAATGGATAAGCTTACTCTAAATGTTAAATATTTCAAAACATCAAGTAAATAAAAAAATACAAAACACACCCTTGTATGCATGATATGTATTCTATTTATAGTGCCTTTGACTGACCCTGAACGTAGATTTCAAAAACGAAAAGCATGACTAAATATTACGTATATGTTGTAAATTTTTTTGACTATTCGCCTTGCGTTGTATTTTGTTTGGCACTACCCATTTGCCATAGTTCATACAATTCCGTTATGGCTGCCTGTACCGGAAGTATTCCCAACATTTGAAATATTTCGAAATAACAACCAGGTGAATATGTGTACACTAAAACATCATAAGCATGCAATGAAAATATTGTATTACAACTAATAATTATATATATTTAGTGTAAAGTGAAGAATATTCTTCGTGATGTTCCATCTCAGTTCAGAATGTTCTGTGAACATTTTGTAGCGTTTTATTGTGAATGTAATTGTATTGAACGATTTCCTATTCCTCTGGTGACAGGAGTCTGCATGGAACATTCACCTTCCCCACGCTTTCCTTAATGTCTTCACGTCAAGTTCACGTTTACGTTTTTGTGTCAGGGAGCTAAAGGTGAGTTTGATGTGCTCTTGTGAGAACGCTTACTGTGTTATTTGTTCAGAGACACACGAAGAACAGGGGTTGGGTCATTGGCGCATATGCGTATCTAGTACTCTCTCTCTCTCTCTCTCTCTCTCTCTCTCTCTCTCTCTCTCTCTCTCTCTCTCTCTCTCTCTCTCTCTCTCTCTCTCTCTCTCTCTCTCTCTCTCTCTCTCTCTCTCTCTCTCTCTCTCTCTCTCTCTCTCTCTCTCTCTCTCTCTCTCTCTCTCTCTCTCTCTCTCTCTCTCTCTCTCTCTCTCTCTATATATATATATATATATAAATATATATAAATAATTAAAGGTATACCCAGTCATTGGTGACAATTGTCTTCCTCAATAATGAATGGAAAACTAAATTACTACTGTGTTTGTTATGGTGGTGTCATAGCAGGGATCAGATATGTTGAATGGTTTAAGGTCAACCATTCGTAGGAGAAATGACATTTACTGTTGTGTTTTTGCCTTACAAAGATACAATGATTTAAAATATATTCATGCATTATTTGTTATTTGTTGTTTTCACTGTAGCTCGAAAGTATTTTATAGTCCATGCTAATAATGCATTTTGATAAAACGTTTGAAAAAAAGATAACTTACTGTAATTTGTTACATTTGTATTTTTCATTAAATAGAATCATGGCTACCTGTGTGCTGCGGCGCTTGAGGCCAAGGCTACGCTACCTTTCTGGTTTGAGAAAGGGGTTTTCTCACCGTGTTATTAGCAAACTTGTCATTGAACCAGATGAGCAGGACAATAGAACGGCCACTTTGCAACATCTGGATGCCTCTGACCTTGAAGGCTACAGGATCCATTACAACCCATCTTCATATCATCACCCCATGGGAAAATCTCCACTCTCTCAAAGCCCAAGTGATATTGATGACCATGTCCAGTGTCTCCCTACCCATGCTCCTTTATTCTGGCAACAGAGCAATCGCTACAGCGTGAACTCATCACGGCATCTTTCCAGTTCCAAAAACACTTTGCTCGACTTGGCCTTCAACAGAGACTCTGAAACCAACACGGCGGTGCCGAGGCACCAACGGATACCCGTGTCACCTGATGTTAAAGTAGATCCTCGTGCCTTTCTCAAATGCCGGCCTGATTATTCATCGGTAACACTTGACATTAGCCAACGACCTGCCCCCATCGAATGGGAACGGGTTGTGCAGTTGCTCCAAAAAGTGGCTGTTCTTAAAGGCAGCATGACACCATCTGATGTTTGTCATTTCTTTGTGGAGCTCAGCCACACTAACTCTGATAAGATACCTCTAGTGAAGACCGACCAACGCTTTGTCATGCTGCTTCGGTACTCCGTGGAGAACCTTCGCCTCTTTTCTCTACATGAGCTCCTGCATGTGCTGATGTCATTCGTGTGGCTGGAAATGCCACATAGCCACACAGTCCTCAGCATGTACGAAGATGAGCTGAGTCGCCGCACTTGCAAGATGACTTTAGACCAGTTGCTGTTGGCAGCCGATTTGTGGCGCTGCATTGGCAGGAAGGTACCTCAATTCCTAAAGAAACTTTATGACTCTGTCCATTTGTATGTGAGACAAATAGGGCTTCCAGAACTGGTCCAACTGTTTTACATCATGGGAGAAGGGAGACAGTGCCCCAAAGTCCTGATTCAGTCTATTGAGCAGCTACTCATGCGGCACTTACACCAACTGCAACCGGAGGAAATTGGCACTGTCTGCTTGGGCCTCTTCAAATCCCAAACGTCCCTTCCGGAGGCAGCAGTGAATCGCCTTATCGATAAGGCACACTCTCTTGTTGAGGATATGAGTGACTTTGCAATGGTCAATGTGCTGAAATACCTGCGTTTTAGCTACCTCACTCACAAGGCGTGGATGCAGGCTATGACGCATCAGGTACCGCGGCGAGCTCAAGGGATGGGCGCCAAGGGGCTGATGCATGTTGCCCTGGCTTGCTCGGCATTGCATTACCGGAGTGACCGCATCCTCCTCGCGATCGCTGAAAGAATTCCATCACAGGTGGCACACTGCCGGAGTAAAGACTCATGTAAACTGTTGTGGGCCTTTGGCTCCTTAGGATTTCTCCCTGCTCAGAGCCCAAACTTTTACCAAAGTCTCACAGAGTCGCTTAGACAAAGAAAGGCTGAATTCCTCCGCTACCCAGAGCATCTGCTCACCGGTCTTCTCGGCCTGGCCTTTGTCTCACAATTCCCAAAGGACCTGATCGAGTTAGCCTTGAGCCAGGACTTTGTCAGCTTAGCGCTTAAGTCAACGCAGCTGGAGCTGAAAAAAGACTTGTTCACCTTGGATGGAACCGTGGCTCTGGAGTTGCCTCAGTGGACTGGTCCTCGGCTGAGCTGCAAACTGAGAGAAGAGGTCAAACAAATGTTTGGGGAGTTATCCCAATCAGCAGCATGGCAGAAGCTTGAGGTCAAGGAGGCAGAGGCTGCACTGCAAGAATTGCTAGGAGGTGATAAATTTGTCTGTAAAAGAATGATCCTGCCCCACATGCGATCTATCGATTTAGAAGTGCACCTTGACGCTACTGGTCAACCTGTTCCCGTCATCCTAGAAGCTCCAAGAGCAGTTCAGAACACTTCTCCCAAATATGCTTCAAAGCAGGATTTAAGGGGAACGGCCATAGGCGTGAGTGTGACTGATGATCTCATAGCACAGCTTACAAATGCTAAGAAACTTCCAGGTTCAGGAATCGTTCCTCCCGAAGTTCAAACACCATCTTTTGTGAATCCCGATGAAGGAGAAACATTGTTTAAGACCGGGATAAAGCTGACAAGTACCATTGCAGAAATGATCACCACTCCGAGCAGCCACAGATCACCCAGAGACTCCGACGCCATCATTAAACTTGCCATCCAGGTGTCCAGCAGGAACCACTACTGCCACCAGTCGCAGCACCTACTGGGCCTTCACGCAATGAAAAGGAGGCAACTTAAGTTGGCGGGTTACAGGGTTGTAGAACTTTGTTACCACGAGTGGATTTCCATGTTGAGGAAAACCAGGACCGAGAAGATGGCCTACCTTCACTGCAAGCTGTACAACAGCCTGGAAGCTTGACCTCACACATCTGCTTGACTTTAAAAAGATCGGATGCTTTCCGAACTTGCCAAGCGTGTCGATTAACGAGTATGTGCTGAGCACAACAGAAACCTATGTGACTTTTGTGTACATATCCCTTACATCGAATGTCAAATTGAACTGTGTCATGTCCCAAAGATTGATAAAAAATCCCTCTTTTCATTGTTTTTGTCCACATGAGACTCATGAGTCAAATGTATTTGTTATGTGCAGAAGTATTGTTTTTATTACCATTTTGGTTTCATTATAACATCAAATCCAAAACAATTTCTGAATTTTAACTTTAATGGATGAAGTTTTTAAAGCAAAATGAGAAATATGCATTTAAAAGAGAAGTAAAAAAATCCTGCAAAAAAACCCACTGCAAAAAATCAATCCAATACTTTCTGGAGACACATTTTGAGTTGGTTGCAGTTCAAAGGTGTTTTTGTCAGTAAATAAAACGTAATAAATGTTTGAATGTAATAATTTCATGTAGTGGGTTTTAAAAAAGGCAAGTGATTGAAGTAGTTTTTGCATTTAAACGTTTTTCATAAGCAATATTGATTTACACGTTTAAAAATTATTTGCAGTACAGATGACAGAAAAAAAGCTAACACCGAAAGTGAAAAAAATACATTTTCTCCTTGAAATATTTTGTGCTGTGAGCATTGTGGCCACTAGAGAGCGATATTTACGAACATATTAGTACACGTGCGTAATCCAAGCTGATCCAGTACAAATACAATACATATTGATTTATATAGCGATTGAACAACAGCTGATTTTTAGGCAACTGAGTGTATTAGTAGTCTATAGATGTGCTTTTCTACTCTACAAACGACAACCACTATAAATATGACAAATTAATACCACCACATCTTTGAAATACACTTGAAAAAATGATTCCTTCCCTTTTCTGTTTTTCAGTCAGTGTTTTTATTTTATTTTATTGGTGGGGCGGGGTTCATTTCCATGTATTAACCTCAAACGATACAACGGAGAGGCAAAAGACAGTAGGTGTAAAATATACACAATACATATTGATTTACATAGCCCTTTAACAAAAATATACAGGAAATAAAGCAGTAGTGAATTTGTAATTATAATGTAAGTATAATAATGAAAGTTAATTAAAATAATTACAATAATTATTAAAAAAATTACAATTATAAAAAATACAATGAAATTAGTGAAAATATTGAATGACATATAATTTGTTTTGAATTAATAAAAACGTATTTTATTTTGTGCATTCTATTAATTCAATATAAAAGCAGTGGTCTAAAAATTATGTTTCACAGTTAATAGTTACTGGTTTGGTCTGATAAATGTCAGAAAATAGTCAAAAACGTGGGCCATTGTTTTCTGAAGTAAAAGTAGATGTTTATAAAAGTCTTTGAATTAATACAATACAATCGATATTGATTTACAGTGTATGGCGCTTTAACAACAGCTGAAGCTGTAACAAAGCCCTTAACATGGACAGCTATCATATACAGGGAATAAAGCAGTGACAAAGAGGAGAAAGCACCAGGAAGTAAAACCAAGATCAAGTCAGAATCGTGCTGAGTTAAATATATGAATTAAATACATTGCTTGTTTATTTTTCACAATACGTATAAAATTCTGTTCTATCACCCCAAATTATATATTATTTAAATATACTACTTTATTAATAGTAGGGTTGCCAAATGTTTTATTTTATAAATAAAAGCCGATCTTCTTTTGCTGTATGTCACCATTTAGATAACATTTGTAATATGTGAGTTTTTTTTCAGACATTCACAAAAAGTGTCAGGTTGGAATTAATTTGTTAAATGTGCAAAACTGAAATTATTCAAATTATTATTTATTTACAAATTGTTCTGTCTCGTGATCAACCAGCAGATTCGACCCCCTCTTCCCCACTCAAAACGATTGCTATAATGCACGATCATGCTGATGCACCCAATGTTGTAGATTATGTTTGACTTTCGGCTTTATATCATTGCGTCACTTTACAGTTAAAACGCCCCAAAAGATAGTAAGTGCATTTCAATGAGTCAAAAGCAGATCCAATGGCCTTGGGGAGACCACTGTACGAAGGAATTCACATTTGGACCTTTCATGTGCTCTGGCAGCAAATTTCACACCTCGAGGTGAGCAAGAAGCACCCCTTTGAAGTTCACAAGACTGCCTTTCTCATTTAGCACCTTTTATTAAATATATTTTTATATAACCTTAGCTCTTCTTACTTTGCTCAGTGGACTGGCTGACCCAGGTTTATAAAAGAGTCTTTTTCTCCCATTTCCTTGATCACTCGCCTTTCTCATGACATGCTTAATTAAGCATCTATCAATACAAGTAGGTAAATAGAGGATAATCATCAGGCTCAGACACTACATCGCAGGCAGTTAGTCGAGGAGCTGTGAATGCTGTCTCAGTAATCCCCGTTTTATTTGCATTTCAATTCTTCTGCTTTTTCTGTGGCTGGAGGCTAATCCAGCGGCAACTGAAGATGTGACTACAGCAAGCATCGGCATCTCTTGGCTCACTTATCCCGAGGGAGAGATACTACATTGTGTCTCGCTCTAATTCTTTCATTTATTTTATTGTCGGAAACGGACAATATCTAAGGTCTCGTAAAACGCTGACGCAACAGTTTGAATGCAAGCAAAGCAGCGAAAACGCGTGAATGGTTTGTATCGTCTTGGGCCTCTCTCAAGATGGCATTTGTGTGCACATCATCTTGGCTCGTCTGACCTCTCGGGTGCCATTCAGAATTGTGTCTGGCTCTGAAGCGTTTAACATTCCTCACACACACACATTGTTAACCAGCTGCGGTCTACTTAAATTGATGGGGAAGTGTTTGCATTCAGCTCCAAATACACTTAATAGAGTTTGGAATGGCAATACGCTGGAACCAAGAGGTTGAGCACAGTCTAGTTTGAGATACTGCTTCATTTAGGATCACTGTTTCCCATAGGAAATAATGGAAATGTAATGAGTAAGTTCCAAGGTTAAACTATTGCCATCAACTAGAATTGATGGGGAGTGTTGGCATTCAGCTCTTGCGTGACCTACTCTCGAAACACTTCATTGACTTTTGAAAAGCAATATAGTCAAACCTAAGCAGTTGAACGCAACTTGTTTTGAGATGCTACTTGATTTTGGTTCTTTTCTGCCCACATAGAAATTGTCATGTCATTTATTTCTGGCTGTGTTGCCAATGCTAGTGGGTGCTACCATGTGCGTTACATTGTGCGTTGATGTAACAGTTGACAAAAAAAATCGTGATAATCGGCACATCAACAACATGGTTTAACTTTTTGTATTTTTAACATGACAGTGGTTCAGCGTTGTGCAGCCACCATTTTTTAAAAAGGCAATTCTTTGCCTAGCATGCTGTTAAGTCATGGGTATAAAAGAAATTATAGCGGTGTTATGAGCCCAATTCTAACATATCATTCATCCATTCAAACATTTTCAACATGGTTTATCCTGAACAGAGTCACGGGGAGTTGTTGCAGCCTATCCCAGCTGACTATACAGATGACACCCTGAACTGGTCGTCAGTCAGTCAGTCAGTCAGTCAGTCAGTCAGTCAGTCAGTCAGTCAGTCAGTCAGTCAGTCAGTCAGTCACAGGGCGCATATAGAGACAAATGACCATTTGCATCCATATCCGTTGTGGGAACCGAATTGCCGCTGCCATCCTCCAAAACTCACAATTAATGGGTGTACTAAACGTGCACCCCATCAACCAACGTATGAGTTTATACAAGCTGTATCAACCTTTGTCAAATCAACATTGTTACTCCTGGACATTCTTGTTGGTTCCTATTTCGACAGATTTTTATCATTATGGTTCTAAAATTAAATTGTTTCCTCCTTTTTATCTAAATGCATTTTGGTGGTGTAATCCGTCAATATAATCCATTTAGCAGTGTTTGTGTGACGATTTGAACTTTGCTGCTGAATTTGAGGTAGACGTGGTTAACACAAGTCCACAGCACTCAATATTTCTTGCACAATTTTGCTGAATTTTAAAGACATTTTGTGCTATTTTACGACAGCCCGAACTTGTGAGAAAGACTTGCTAGTCGCTTGGAAATATGGTGCTAATTAAAAAGTCCATTGTATAAAATATATTTCCTTATGTTAGGGTTGCTTCAACAACCTAAATATAGCAACCCCCCTGTATGTTTTCGAAATGTTTACGGATAGTCTGCAGCACTGTGAAAAACAGTCTCTGTTGACACTTGAAGTGAAATAAAATACAAGCAGTATAGTTCACAATTTCATTGTTGTAAAACTGTTTATTCAAAATGGATAAGTAACACGCCTCTACCAAAAACTTTCACAATGTTTAGAGATCTCACATCTATTGTGCTCAAAGCATTGATGCTCCGTGTGAGCGAGAGGGGACAGAAATGGGATTACATAACCCATTGCCGCTTGCACAAGTGTCATCTTGAACTTAACTCGCACGGGGAGGGCAACGCAGTGCTAATTAGTTGGAAAAAAAAAAACACACACTTGTTTTTTGTCCTCCATCTTTTACAACCCTGCTATAAATACGCCCGCCGACAATATGCTCCGAGGACTTTGTAATTATTGAAGATTTTTTTATTTTTTTTGTGCCGACATTTCTCTGTAAATGTTTTTCTCCGGCTGAAGTCACGTACAGTATAAACTTAATTACGAGTGCTCGATGGACTCATTAGTCACTCGTCGTTTCACTTCTCGGTCGTGACTTTTTTCACGCCTGCCATTATATTAGGTACAATTATGCAATCAGATAATTATTCGTACATTTATTGTAAACCACACTTGAATTGGATGTTGACTGATCATGATACTGTTTGATTTCATCCATCAGGGTTATTCCTTTCGACATTTGTGGCGGCCATCTTTTCCGTGGGTCTTTGAGGTGCCATGCTGAGCTCTCAAAGCCTCAGGGAGGTTGACGAGCTTCACCCAACTGTCTTTTCAGCAGGTATGGCGCTCTGCTGAGTGACACTTTTTTTGCAAAATGAAATTCACATTGCAATTCCTACACCGGCAGTCATGTTTTATTGATGAGATTAAATCATGTTTGTATTAAAAGCTGTTGATATTATCTCCTGTAACAATGTATATTTGTATCATTGTAGTTGTAGTTGTTTGCACTGGGTTTGTCCCTTTAGGTATTTTCAAAAATTGAGGGGGTACTGTTTGAATTATTGAAATACTTTTGAATTAATGATTTTTTTCAAATCATGAATTTTTTCTCTTACTTCATGTCGTTCATGTTTTTTTTCATTTTGGTGTGATGTAGTTATAAGTGAGCTGAATCTTTTCACAGCTGACTTTTGGTGATCATAGGAGGTTACATATTGACAAAAAGCCATTTCCATTCACAATGATTCATGTATTCAAATGTTACAATGTTTATTGAATAAGGATGTTAGCATGCAAATGTACCCATTTTGATTTTTTTTTTTTTTATTGCAAGGATTGAAGTCTCTATTTTTTTTCTTTCCGGAAACGTTTTGCGCCAAACCTGGACTTCATTTGAGGGCCATCTTGTTACTTTTGAGGCACATTAGAATCAGAATCAGAATCAGAATCATCTTTATTGCCAAGTATGTAGAACACACAAGGAATTTGTTTCCGGTAGAACACGCTGCACTAGTAATTGCTAAGTTATTATTATTATTGTTGTTGTTTTTCAGGGACATCAGGCCAGGATTTTATAAAAAAATTAATAGAGTGGATTTTGTTTTGAAGCTACTCAACAGCTTTTACTTGACTGTGTGAAGGCGGAATTTCATGTTCAGCTCGAGTTGAATCTCATGAGATTGCGCCGGAATGAGATGCTCTGACCTGTGAGTGTCTTTCTGTAGCAATTAAGAGAAAACAAAATTGGCTCAGATTTGGTGTCATAAATTCAAAACAGTCATGCACTCCTAACCTCTGAGCATACATTCAATCTGCCCACAGCCTTTCCGATAAACTCCTCATATCTTTAATGCTAATTCATATTTTAGTCTGCAAGAAGACCCTGGTAACCCTGTCGACAAATGTAAAGTGATGTGCTGTGTAATTATTCATGACATTATCTCAAAGACTCGTGAAACCTCAGTGAAGGACTGTTCTACAAGAAGTCACACAAACCCCACACTGGAAAACATCAGGAAATATTGTGGTCAGTGTGTTTGTTCAGGAATTGTGCTCGTGCGGTGTTGTGTTGTCAGAAGGTGTGCTGAGGAAGACTTCTGATGAGAGCAGGAGCTGCAGGAATTTAAAATCTTTCCGGTGTTCCAAGTTGTGTTTATAAATAATTGATGCTTTTTACAGTACATTCACATTGACTTGACATTGCAAAACATTGTGCACGGCTGAACATTGTTTGAGAACATTCCTGTCTCATGAAAAGCACTGCAACATCTGTGCCTTCCATTTACAAGAGGAGCCACAGGAAAATTAAAATCATTATAGGCACTCTGAGTCCTCGCAAACCAAAGGTTGATCACATCTTTTCTAATTATTATAATAACAATAAGAATAATAATGGCAATGGCCAATTTTAAATGATATTGTGACTGAAGGGTCCATAATTATCGTCGTAGCAAATCAGTAATCAATCACCTTTCACTCACCCGCACCCTTCCCCACCCTTCCCTCCACTCAAACAAAGATTGACTATTCCCAGTGCAGCACACACACAATATTTATTTTAAATGTTCAACATCTGTGTAAGAGCATCTTTGGGCATTATTTTCAAAAATAAATCTTCACAAGTTTTGGATGCTTCTGTGTGAACGTCAGTTTTTATCCTCACAAGTTCGACTGATTTTACAACAGTGAATGGTGGCAGTCTGTCTAGGGAGAAAAAAATCTATTCTACAAAAAGTGAAAGATAAACGATCAGACATAACACCAAACGCTTGACATTGAAACGAGCACACACTTCCGCTGAGGTGCAAAGATTGTGGCCTGTGATGCCTGGTACAGAAATGTCTTTAAGATTCGTTCACGTTATTGGTGAGGTTTTGTGTTAGATTTGTACTTTGTCCCCATGGTTGCTAGCGTCCTCTCCAGGTACGACACCTTACTTCCACTTTCTGCATGTAAGCTTAAGTGAACATTCTTGCGAGTAATAACCAGTTGAAATGGTCTCCAACTAGACCTTGAACTGAATAAAGTGAACTGTAAAATATAAATGAATGTTACAAAACACGGCTTCCCAGCCTCCATCCTTTTTTGACATCGCTTATCCTGAACAAGGTCGAGGGGAATTTCTGGAGCCTATCCCAGCCGACTTTGGGCAAAAGGCAGGCTACATACCCCCTGAACTGGTCGCCAGTCTGCCACAGGGCACTGACAAAGACAAAACCTTTACACTCAGGAGAACATGCAAACTCCACACAGGGAAGGAAGTGCCGGGATCGAAACCATGACCTCTGCACTATGAGGTCGACACACTAACAAGTGAAGATATATATCGCAAGCAGATTCATTTCAAAATGTCATAATGAATTTTCCCTACCACAAAGTTGCATCAAGTCAAGGTTGGATGATACTCTCATGATGGCCCTAATTTTTGGTCTGATGCGCACTTTACTCATTCACTGCCAGACAATGTGCAAAAATGTGTCCACGCCAGTGTCTAGTCAGTTTTTGTCATTGTCACTCGAATTCCAGGACCCACATAATATTGAGTATTAAGACTATATTCAATGCAGCGTAAGAAACCTTAGACTCTTTCTTTCATCAGTAAAAATGAGTTAATTCCTAAATTATATGGGTCTGGAGTTGTATGAGCTTAAATCAATTTATCGGCACCCAAATAAGGAAAACCAAAACCCGAACAAATTCGGTATGGGGTTGTAGGTCATATTTTCACATGACATCTATCTACATACCCCCAATAAAGATGATTCTGAATCTGAAATCGTTGACGTAATTTTTGTGTCATCATTCTAAGTTAAGATGCTTGGCATAGTTCATCGAATCTCTCCGAATATGCTTTTTTTTCAGCACAGAAACACTGGGCTTATTTTAAAGGGCCCAGGATTGTTACGCTCCCCCCCCCAAAAAAAAAAAAAAACAAGAAGCACTTCAAAACTATATTTTGTATCGTGCAAGCAAGTTCTCCTGCAATTCGGAGAAAGCCTAAAACCAGCGACACTGCAAGAATGAAGGACGTTTTTCTTTTGTTTTGCCCACCAATTTAGATGCTGCAGCGCGGCTGTCATCTGCGCTGATTTAATGGACATGACTGCAAACCCACAGTAGTTGACCTCATTCCGGAGAAACGAATGCACTCTGAGACCTTCTGATCAAAAACTGCGACTTTACTCTTATCAACCTATTCTGCCTCCGATTACAACCAATTTCTCCTTATAATCCGCACAACTTAATTAAACAGTTGATGTGCAACTCCCAAGGACGCTTTTAGACCATAACATGGAATTCCAAGTGTGCATATTTGATCATAAAATATTCACACTTTGATGTTGCATCTTTATAAAATAAAAATGCAGAGAATTCTTTCAGGATAAACCGTATATTTTAGAAGTAGAAGAAGGTGACAAGGACATACTGGATCTGAACCCTTTACGTTGACCTTCTATTTACAATGACGCCCAACAAACCTGTATCCTGAACAACCACACATCGAATGAACTCTTAAGACCTTACTCCCCAAATGTAATAAAAATGGGGCCAATATTTTTGGGACACTACAGTATGTCTCGACCCAAACAGTATTGTGTTGGGCATTTTGAGATAAAAAAATATTGCTGAAACTAAAATAGTTTGAAATTACCAGACACATAGAATAATGTCTGTGTTTTATATGACAGCCGATGTGGCCCATTTGCTCACTCTTTCCTCAAAATTCTGTTTATGTTATTTATTTGTTTGTTTTCATCAAGAAAATAGTATTGGCTTTTATAATCAGTGTTATCAATTTTGGAGAAGTCAGTCAAAAACTGTAACGACTCACAAAATGCCCGTTTCTACTGCAGTTATACAGTCACAAGGCATGTCCCTTAAAGGACAACTGACGTCTCCGGACAAGTTGTGTCCATAATTTGTAAAATTGCTTCAAATGACTTCTACTGAGCGTATTTTACAAAGATTCCACCGCATATAGCTATATTTTACATTTTAAGGCTCGCGCTGAATATTCCGGAAATCTTGTTTTTGAGTTGGTGACGAGTCCTCACCCTACGTCACTGAAGGAACGCCCATCACCGAGGAAAGACATACCTTGCATCACCTCAATGCATTTTGCGGTACTTTGTTTGGTCTGAAAACTTTGTGTTGATCCGTGTTGATGGCGAAATTAGAAGGAAAACATAAATAACGCGATGATGAATCGTGTTTTGCGCCAAGACTTCTACAGTGTATTTGATGTTCGCTTACAAAACGTCCCAGGAGACAATTTACATGGAGCTTTGTCGCCCTCTTCTGCCTTTTTTTGGGTAATGTGAGTACTAAAGAGTTTGTCACTACATTTCTCTCCAGATGCATCAAAATGACCGGAATAAATTCTTTAATCGATTGCAAACGTGTATGCTTTCCTCTTCAGAACTATTTGAATAATATTCATAACTGGATTAGTAACAAAAAAGCATCTTTTCCGAATCTGAAGCCATTGTTTTGATTCTCCAGCAAGGCTTGGGGTGACACCACGAACAAGGGGGCGGGACTTTTTGAAACTGGCCACTTCCAGGTTCAATTTGAAGTAGTTTTTGGACACTTTAAGTCATTTTTATTGACGTTTTGCATTTGACTAAAAACATCATACTGCGTGGTTTGGGTATTTTAGATGCTATAAAACGTTTTTTCTGATGTCAGTTAGGAAACAAAAAAGTGATGTCGGTTGTCCTTTAAACGGCCACACTCAACTGGACTGCCTCCTTGCCGGCGCCCCCAGTGTTTTTCTCTTTTTTTTTGAAGTCCATTCACCCATCCAGCCATTTCCGACACAGAGGATCTATTTCATCGACGTGTCTCTCCAGAGGTATAAATCCCAACAACTTAGTCCCTAAGATTAATGGGACACACAAGCCCATCTACCACGGTAACATGACAGTTCAAGGAGGATGTTGCCACAATAGGGGAATTGTTTGAAACAACATTTTGGTGGCATGAGAAGATAACAGCAATGTTTCTTATGATTCTTCACCTGCTACCAGCATACTACTACCTTTTCGCCTTGTTTGTTTTTTCTGTCTGGATGCCCTGTGGCACCTCAGACTAGCGATTGTCACTGCAGATATTTCAATGCACACAGTCTGCTGTTTTGCTCATCTTTACGACACCGCATAGTGTCAGTGCAGATTTAAAATATTTGTGCAGTCTCTCACATTTTAAGACCATTCAAATCAATCTGTTCCCACCCGGATTTAATTTGATCTGAACAATAATTCCTAACTTTAAGATATTTTTAGACAGTCAGTGCATCCAGCGTTGTGGGAAATAAGTTGACCTTCAGTGTTCCAAATGCAATGAGCAAGTTACATACAGACACATTTAAGTGACTTTGGTGTGGAAGAACCACATCATACACTTTTTTGATGAACTGCAATGTCAGATGAATGGTCCACAATTGTTCCAGAAATACTCCAAGGTCCTGAATCTTTTGTCACCATCTTGCAAAATAAACTCAAGTTAGTTGTGGCTGGATATTGGATACATCTTTAATTAAATATGTTTCAACTGAAAAACCCCGCAGCTAGTCTGATGCTGACTCTTACATTGTTTGCTATTCTTAATTTGTTCCCGTGTCGTACATACTGTGCGTATCACCAAAGTGGCATAAGTTGCTATAGCAACAATCCCCACTCATTGCCCCCCGCTCAATTGTATTCCTGTGAGTGGATGTTGCTTTGATCGGGTAGCCAGCAGCTAGGTGAGCCATTTAATTGTGCCGCAACCATTGGGAGATTCTTCTCTGTGGAGAGCTCCAGCCATGCAGTCGATATGTTTTACAAGAGGAAATAAAATATCATCGCTGGATGTGGTGGTCTTTGAAATGTCTGAATTATTGCTCCTCAACATTTGTAAGCATTGATCTAAAGGACTATTTCGACCACAACAATATATATATATTGGGTAAAGATAATTGTTCTATTAATATGTACATCATAACTATACACATAATTGGTAGATGTTGAAAAACGACCTTACTGAATAATTCATTTCACAATCTTGTGAGTTTTACTCTATAAATCCACCAGTGAAAATGGCTTTCAAAGAATAGATTTTCATTTTCTGATAAAATCTCCATCTGCCACACAGAGAGCTTCATTTGCTACATCAAGACCTCAGCTGTAGTTGGTGGCTGGGCTGGTATTAAGTAGATGCAAATGTCATTTTTCTTTGCATGTGTTTACATTATTAGCATGATTGCTCACTGTAGAAGTTTCCTGCCGTGCAACTACTGCATTCATGTATGCCCACTTTCTTCTGTCCTTTTTTTTAAAATGATAATTACATTGCTGTCGATGGACACAGATGCACGCATGCCTCTAATCAGTTACAACAGTTGTGAAGTATTTATTTAACTATTTTATTTGGTGGTGGTTGGGCGGTGGGGGTTGGGGATTATGTCACGGATGATCGCTTTGCCAAGTGATCTGTAGCGAGCGTGTCAGGCTGGCAGTCTTGTGCGGTCATCACTGTTGCTGATGCTGTAGGAGCAACAAATGCAACTGTGTTCAACACTGCACCAGGGATGGATGACTGATAAACAATTTGCCTGCTAATTTCAGCAAGATGACCTTTCAGTTTTGTGACTAAAATCTGCTTTTGGTGAAGATGATGTCATATGATGCCTCTCTCTCTCTCTCTCTCTCTCTCTCTCTCTCTCTCTCTCTCTCTCTCTCTCTCTCTCTCTCTCTCTGTCTGTCTGTCTGTCTGTCTGTCTCTGTCTGTCTGTCTCTCTCTCTCTCTCTCTCTCTCTCTCTCTCTCTCTCTCTCTCTCTCTCTCTCTCTCTCTCTCTCTCTCTCTCTCTCTCCCGCTCTCTCGCTCTCTCTCTCGCTCTCTCTCTCTCTCCCCCGCTCTCTCTCTCTCTCTCGCTCTCTCTCTCTCCACCTCTCTCTCTCCACCTCTCTCTCCACCTCTCTCTCTCTCTCATCCTATGTGGATAGAAGACAAAAATAGTTAAAATGTATTGATAGACCACATCTGTTCTCTTTCAAACAAATATAGTACATGCAGTTATACTTTCAGTGGCTATTTTGGGCTCAGCTTTGAATGAGCTCGTAGTCAGTGGTTCAATAACATGAAATAACCGCATAATGGACTGTGATACCTCACAAATGGACTTCTTGTGTGGTGCGGATGCTTTTTTTTTTTGTTCAAAGCAGCCTAATGTATTCTATAAATAACTTAAGTGTCATTCTCAAACATATATATATATATATATATATATATATATATGTATATGTATATATGTATATATGTATATGTGTATATATGTATAAGCTCTCATATATCGATGATATATCTGTATAAGGTTTCTAAAGTCTGACTGGTCGTATCGGCCCTATTTACATATCCCTAATATCCAGGCATGGCGGCGCCGGACACAGCTATGATAGGTCCCTACTCTCAGGTTGGGGGGAGCAGAGGACCACTCCCTGTGGCCCCACTGATTGTTCCTACATTCCTGACTAACGACTGGCCTATTACCCCCACTCCCACCGGTATCACCTCATCAGCATTACGACAGTTGCCTAACCTGTTTTGCCTAAGCAGGCTATTGTATGAACGATCCAAATTGAACCTCACCCCACCAGACCGGTTTAAAGAAGGATTTTGTTGTTTTATAAGAATCGCTTCTTTTACCCCCCTTTCAAACCATCAATTTGGCCCCCAAAGGAAACGGAAACGAAAATGTGGCCCACCACAAAAATGAGTTTGACACCCCTAATCGAAACTATGATCCAGAAATTATATGAAATTTAACACCGTGAGTTTTGTCAAAAGGGATGACTTTGACCCTGTGTCGCCTATTTAAATGAGTTATTTGACAAGACAAATTAGCTGTAATGAAATCTTGCCAACCGAGGGAGCATACCGACAGTCATCTATCGTGTTACGGAGGGAGTAGCGGTGGTGTATCTTTACTGGATCATGATTAACCGAGCATTATGCGACACGTGTTGTGGAGGAGGGGTCGTCTAAGTCCGCCAGCTCGTTAGGAGCCGCCGTGCTTGATTCCGAACTGAAAGGAGAAGGCAACTTGAAAGTAAAAGTGTTTTGATGCCCTCGCCACAAGCCGCCGGTACGCAACCGGCAGCACAGAATGCTTCCTTGTGCGGTTAATGAGCAACGATATGAATGGTCAAACGTGGCGTGCCGATGTTGCCGCACCGCCCTTTGAAGTGCAGCCTTTTGAATATTAATGACATTCGTGACCTATTTGCTACTTTACTTTATGGAAATTCTTGATGGCCACGTTGCCCTGGTGAACAACAACTGTTTCATTCAAACGGGATTATGCGGCAACATTTGAAAAGACTGTCCTCCGAGATGCTTTGAAATGGAGACAATTAAAGTTTTATGCAATGATATATCCTTGACACCGGCTCTTGCAAGCATCTTGCTTGCGACATTATTCAAATTAAATAGGACCACTGCTTCAACATAGAGAAATAATCCCCGAAAGTTGAAAAGGATTGAAAATTGTGCCCAGCCTGAAAGACAATATGCATGCGCTGACCTTAAACCTTCACTCCATTGGCCGCTTTGCGTACCAAATCAATAAGGTCACTGCTGTGACATTGAGAAACTATCCCTCAAAGAACTGCTTAGGACCGCTTAAAAAGTACAAGCACTGATTTACCTTTCGACCTCAGGCATTGTTTTTTCCCCCCTCCCAGCTAATTCAATGGAGCTTTGAATACCTTCAAATCCAACAGTTTATAGGGGGAGATCGATATTTGATGCGGTTTGTATAACGCGTACAAAATAAGACTACTGATCTCACAAGACTTCAGTTCCCTTTGGAAGATGGACAGAAGTCCGACATGACCTCACTCCAGGCTGTTACATATCAGAAGACGTGTAAAGCAAGGGTGCGTCAAACTAATTATTGTGACTGGCCAC
Organism: Hippocampus bargibanti; assembly: GCF_051943395.1. Taxonomy (NCBI): domain Eukaryota; kingdom Metazoa; phylum Chordata; class Actinopteri; order Syngnathiformes; family Syngnathidae; genus Hippocampus; species Hippocampus bargibanti. Next base: position 22,240,489 of record NC_142741.1, read on the forward strand.
ATCGTTTTTCACATTCCCTTTGGAGGGTTGCTATGCCTCCGAATCCAAATAAATCTGTTATCATATTAGATTACTGATACGAGTAATTGAGAAATAACAAGATTTTAAATGAGAACTGGTGGTTAAACTATGATGACATTTATTTTTCAAAGTGGAATCGGTAACAAAAAACAATGGCTTGTGATATCTCAAAGTTTGTGATAGTCAAGACAATTGTCAACGTTGTTATTTTAGCAACATAATTTTTTTCGTGGCACCTGATCTCACCGTGTTGCAATATCTCATTTTCTTTGGGGGTTTTCAGCAAGGATTTCAACAGATATATCATTATTTTACATTGCAACACACAGGGCGCTACCACATACAGGTAAAACTCAGGAAATCAGAATATTGTAAAACATTAATTCATTTCAGCAGTTCAACTTAAAAGGTAAAATAATATATTATTTAAACTCATAACATGCATTGCAAGATATTTCAAGCTTTTATTTGTTAAAATTTTGATGATTATAGTTTACATTTACTTTAAAATTTTTCTTTATACAATCATCGATCTCATCGAAGACGGCAACGAGTCTACGTACTAACAACAAGTGGAGCAGCTGGAGCACACAACTTAGAGCTTAACACGCTCAAGACAGTAGAGATGATCGTGGACATCAGGAAACAGCGATCACCATAGCTGCCCCTCACACTGTCCAATAGAGGATGTACTTCCTGAGGCTGCTAATGAAGCATGGCCTGCCACTGGAGGTGCTATAACATTTCTACACGGCTGTCATCGAATCCATTCTATGTTCTTCCATCACCGTTTGGTTCGGGGCCATCACAAAAATGCACAAAATCCGACTTCAGTTAGGACGGCGGAAAAAAAATCATTGGCACCGCCCTACCAGCTCTCGAGGACTTAAACACCGCAAGAATCCAAACAAGGGCATGGAAAATGCTAATTGACCCTCTGCACCCTGGCCACCACCTTTTCCAGCTACTCCTCTCAGTCAGGTGCTACCGATCCATGCGCACCAAATCCTGCAGACATTTAAACAGCTTCTTCCCCCAAGCCATTAACTCTTTAAACAGTAACCCAAATAGAAATGTATAGTGTCTCTTTGCAATTTTTTTATGATGATGATGCAGCGTGTTCTACCGGAAACAAATTCATTGTGTGTTCTACATACTTGGAAATAAAGATGATTCTGATTTTGATTCTGATTAAAGCTATCCATAACCTTGCCCCGCATACCTGTCTGACCTTCTTCAAATTTCTATTCAATGATGGCCCATACATTTTCGATGGGGTTGAGGTCAGGTGAGTTTGCTGGCCAATCAAGCACAAGAATCACATGGATGGTCATTGAACCAGGCTTTGGTACTTTAGGCTGAGTGAGCACGCAGACAAATCCTAGATATGGGCTTCAAGTGTTGCATTCCTCAGATCAAGACACGCCTGAACAAAAAACAACCCAGGAAATGTCTTACCTGGGCCAAAGAAAAAAATAACTGTTCTGTTGGTCAGTGGTACAAAGTCCTCTTTTCTGGTGAGAGCAAATTCAGCATCTCATTTGGAAATAAAGATACCAGAGTCTGGAGGGAGGAACATGAGGCCCACAACCTAAAATACTGGAAGTCCAGTGAGAGGATCCCACCGTCTGTTCTGGTTTGGGGTAACCTGTCATCTTCTGGTCTTGGTCCACTGCGGTTTAAAAAGTCCAGAGTCAACGCAACCGTCTATGAAGAAATTTTAGAGCACTTCATGCTTCCTTCGGCATATCAGCTCTTTGGAGATGCTGATTTCATTTTTCAACACTCACTCGACTAAAAGTACCAAAGCCTGGTTCATTTCATGTTCATTTCATGTGATATTCTAATTTAGACTCAGATTTTTCTTTTTTATGGGCTGTAAGCCATAATAATAAATATTCAAACAAATAAAAACTTACAATATCTTGCAATACATGTTATGAGTCAAAATATTATATTCATCTCACCTTCTAAGTTTATTTACTTAAATGAATGAACGTTTTCACGATATTCCAATTTTCTGAGTTTTACCTTTACATACCTCGGGAAATTAAATGAATTAAATTAAAATGATTATGCCAAACCACTAGCAAACGCAAGAACAAGCCAAGACATGACAGTGATTTAGTGGCCAAACCCAGTGGCTTAATGGTCAGTCTGACGTTAGCAATGGCCACTGAGCCACCGTTAGTGTTGAGCCCTGAGCCCATTGTATGCTATCAATAATATCCTCACACAACTAATAGCTTGAATATGCAAAGACAAAAGGACTGTCTGAGCATGCGCTAACTTCGAGGAGGGAAATCTATTTGAGTGAGATGACAGGTGTCCTACTGATGAAAACGTGCTAAATGTTTCTAGAGAAAATAACCCCTTAATGTGCATTTCCAACAAGTTTATGCATCAGTGTCAACGTCTCCATTTTGGGTGTCTCAACAACTGTAACCACAGCTGTCAAAGCATCGCAAGATATTATCACAAATCTAACGGGTCGTGAAGGCATTTGCTTGACAGCTTGTGTATGGTCGTGCTCTCAGGGGTTCGGAAGATGGTTACCCAACACACACCTACCTCGCCATCTGTCCAGCTCCATTGTAGCTGGCTGCAAAGCACACAAGGATGCGCGCAGCAAGCAATGGCAGAAACACAGAAAAATGCTTTTAGGAACTGCCGCGCAGCCTCTTCCTGTCACATTAGAATCATCTTCCTTATACGTCATTTGGGTGTCATCACGAAATATTGTAGCATTTTGTGTGGAAGCAATGCATTGCGATTTGTAGAAATGCCATTTTATGTGTTTGAGATGATAGCACATAGAATATAATTGTATTCCATCGACTTGCATACGATGTTAAACGCCTTTTAAAAAGTGTGTGCTTGTCAAAAAATAGCCTTTTAATTCATATACGGAATGCACACCTTCAAATCAATGCTTTCCTTTTCACATCAGAAAAAGGAAGTGTCTTCGTAATGACGACTGTAAACAGAGTCCTTGGGACTTGAACGGGGTGCTCAAAAATAGCAACTGGCTATGCTACAGTATGTCTCACGGTTTTAACCATTACTTTAGTTTTCTCCTAGAACAAAGACAATGAAAATAAAGTCTGAGCTCAGGAAATTACGTCTCGATTTCAGAAATGTCACAACTGTCATCAGCCCAATTCATACGTGTATACTAAATGACTGTCTTTGGCAGTTTTGTTGGTGCTACATGGTAATGATGCTTCAACATCGCCAAAAACTGGTTATCGACGATAAATAATTCGATAGACTGATGTTTTATTCATCCTGTGAGGTGAGTTAGATTATGTTTTTATTGGTAAAGCAATAGTTGGTTGTCTGTGCAGTGTGCTGTCGAGTGTCTGGTTCAGTGAGTGACATGAAGTCATGCAAAATTGCTCTTCATTCACCACGGTCCAATTGTAAGTGTGTCTTCAACTTTTAAATTGCCAGTCTACATTTGGACCATGCAGTTGAGATCAAATATGAAAGAGCTCTCATTTCTATCCTTTGTTGTTGCTTTTTAAAGTGCCAGTCTGTCTATTAATGCATTTAATGCATATTTAATGAGACGGGCCATGCACAACTGTGACAATTTGAAGAGACACATGCGGTGGGAGGGGGTGTGAGGAATCAGTTAAATGCGTAGCCTTGTTAAACTCCATTCTTGGACAAAACAACAAAACTAAACCGTGTGTGTGTGTGCACGCGCGTGTGTGTGTGCGCGTGTGTGTGCGCGTGTGCGTGCGTGTGTGTGTGTGTGTGTGTGTGTGTGTGTGTTTGTGTGTTTGTGTGTGTGTGTGTGTGTGTGTGTGTGTGTGTGTGTGTGTGATATAATTTGGCGTTAGAGGAGACAACTGCTCTTCCCTCTGATTACGATGATTGCTACAATTGCACAACATTGGTTCATTGTTTATAATTCTACAAAAAAAGTAGGACACCTTGTACGTATATGCTGCTTCAAAATATGGCAACGTAAAACAATCAACAACATGTCGGGTGTGTGTCTGCTGACTTGTTTGTTTTATGTGTTGCTGTATTGTGCACAGATCACTTCCCTACAGGGGTGGTTGTAGCTGGAAAATAATTGAATAATTGGGGATGATCGTCATAATTTAATCGTTGTAATGATCCTGAAATGCAACGAAATGAAGAATCAGAAATGTCGAGCTGTATTACTTAAGTGAATTTGCAAAACAACATAAGCAAAAGTCATAATTTAAAAACACAATGCCCTGTGTGGCTTGTACTCTGCTGTGATCTTAATGCACCAGATGCCAAAAGCATGTTTAGGTCTGTGTGGCTCTGCGGATCAAGCCAAGTGTCCATTGTGTTACAACAGGGGACCAGAGCAAGACTCTGACCGAGTTCTGATTGGCTCAGACTTGTTCATGTGACACTGCATTAAGGCAAAACATATTGTAGTCTATTCCCTGTTTCTTTTCAAATGTGTAAAATGGAATACGATCTATTTTCATCAATATTGTTTTTTTTTTAAGCAACATATCAAACTGCAATGCCTTTGATTCATTTCCTTCTGTTTGTTGTGGACAGTGAGGTATGTTCAAGCATGTGTATGGATGCATAAGCTACGCTTATTTGCTGGCGAGCATTGTGTATAGACATCAAATGTTATAGCCATACAGTTCTACAAAAATGTCCATTTTATTTGCTAACTTTTAACAGCATTTTATCAATTTGATTGCCCAGTCTTAAACTCCATCTCAATGTAATCAGGGAAACAGCTTTGCATTCCCTTTTGTTATCCAACAGCATTGTATGCATCCATTGCTATAGGCTATGGCAATGTATGCATACAGTACTTGATTTTAATAATAATAAGAATGCATAGTAGGGTGAAGTTGTTGACACTAATTGAGGATTGTGTGACATTCTTCCTCAAGTGTGAGTGATAATTACATGAATGTCTTTGCAGCCTTTGCTTCTGCATCTACTTTTTTTATTCGACTTCATAGCACGACGGTCTCAAATTTTCATGCGATACGCCACCTCCAAAGCGGGCACAATTCCATGACGCTTAAATAGTGGGCTGTGAGGTATGCTATAAATCTGGACCCTTCCTATTTTTATGAAAGCACGTTTTGCTATTGTCATTGTAAATTTATTTGCTAGACTATTCTGTTTTAAAGAGTGTTCTTTTTCAAATTTCCTCTGGAGGTGACTTACAAGCTTCATATCCACGATGTAAAATGAAATGAAATGTATCTTGTAACGTGTGGCACCATTATTCTTTGACAAATCCCTTTTCTGACTATTAGTATTGAGTAAAACATTTTAAGATCAAGTCGTCATTTAATAAGGGATAACGTATTGCTTCATTACGGCAATTGCAAAGCCAAAGTAATATACTGTACACCCGTACAAATATTGAAAATGGCATGGTCGTTATAATGAATATACGTCTCATCCACTATGGATACGAGTGATAAATTGCTGCTCTTCGGGGCCGACTTCATTTGCAGCCGAGTGGTCAGCTCTTGCCTGTGGAACGCCGGTTGTTCCAGAGATGCTCAGGAATTGAATTTGTTTCGCCGCAATCTCAAGTCAAACATGTCACAGTGTTGAATTGGGCCACTGGATCACATTCGTTTTTGGGTGGGTGAAGCGATGACTTATCTGTAAACGAATATGGGGAATAATACAGAGTGATGAATTAACTTGTTAGTGTGTATTTGTACGGTTGTAATCTGCTTCAGTTTGGTTTTAATGGAAGTGTCAGTTTTGTTCTCTACGTTATTTTTCCTTTCCTGCAAAATTTCCTCAAAACGGCAATCGACTCTCATTTGTCTTTAGCTGAACAGCCAAAAAACTAACACATATTCCGGCAAAAAGAACCCCCAATAAACAGAATATGATGTGTCTTACATTTTTAATGAATACTGGCTCACAACCAGAGTAAAGTTTTTTTTTCTTTATCATTGAGCATGTTACCCGATTTTCAGGGTTTTCTGATGTTGACATTTTGGATTTTTGAGTGTCATCTTAAACAACAATGAATTATCACAGTTCAAACAGAATTTCAGGAATTAACCAGTGACTGTGTACGGCCAATAGTTAGTCGTGTCCTTTTGGAAAGACGCACAAATACACCATTGCTTGCATCACCCTCTAAGTCCAGCAGTGGCCGGCCATGCATGACACTGCGAGGCCTTCAGTTGTCCTACGTCTGAATCAATCCACAGCTACCACTGTAATACGTGTGGTGTCCTTTACTACACTCTGTGTTCTGTACTGTAATAGAGGGTACAGCTAGCCAGGAAATAACTTGTGAAGAAAGAAATACTGTCATTAAACTGTTCTAGTTTTTATCATCTACGTGTGGATTCATGATATTGGGTCAGAAGTCGCTCTTTCACACATTGGTCAAAAGTCACTCTTTCACATTACAGAGAAGATGATTGGCAAAGGTTGGCAAAGCATCAATAATAACCTCATAAAATTGCAATTACTATTTTTGCCAGTCCGACCTTTCTTAAGTATGTCCAACGTTTCTTGAAAAGTCTGTCTTGAAAATGTCTTTTACAGTAAATCTGCAAACAATTCCATTTCTTCTCATCTTTCAGCCATTGGGCTATTAAATCAACACAATATATTTGCTTATGCAGCTTGCTACCAATGCAGTGTGCTATCTTTGGCCATTATGCTCTTGTCAGTATCGGCTAGTGATAAGATGAGTTTTTGCAAACTGTGATTGGCTAGTCACGAGCTAATCATACGTTGCAAAAACTCTGATGTGTACCAGCGCCTGCAAGAAAGCGCTGGTACCCCTTTTGGGTTGCCAACCCGAAATCTGATTGGTTAAAGCAACAGTTTGATCGACACATTTGATGCATCAGGGCCTGCAGAACTGATTGTGAAGGCATCCAGGTAGATTTCTGATCCTGGCAACAAATGATGGTTGAAATGTGATTTGTTTATGCTTAAATACAAAATCACACGTCTGGAAGCAGCACAATAAGGGACAAGTAATGAAAGGAAGCTGAAAGACAATTTGGAATTATTTAATAAGAATTCATGGACAAAATATAATTAACATCAGTCAGTGATTCAGATATTTTAGGCCAGCAGAGAAGGCTTTGCAGGCCTTGAAGGACTGCCACTGAACTCCAGTATATGTGTATTAAGACTGCCATTCCTGTAACTCACGATCGGAAGTTCCCAAAAACATTTCTGATGATGATTTTTATGTTTCAGTCCTGACAAAATGCCGACCGCTCATAATCGTCTTGGGACAAACTGTGCAGACTGCACTCACTTTGTTGCACGTGTCGTTGCAAACCAGTTTAAACTCTAACTTGCCTTTTGCTCAATATCATCATCAATTATCTACAACCGAAATGTCGACATGTGTGCATGCATGACATGACGGTTTCATTCAGAAATGAAAGGTCAGCGTTCTTTTGTGGTTTGCCGAGATTCCTTGACGCTTAGTGTGTCGTTCACGTAATTCTGTTTGTTGTCCCTCTAAATTGCAGGCCAACATTAGCCCGGGAATGGTGCTGCAATTTGCCCTTGATGTGATCCAGAGGGTGGCCAAGGGTGGGGCCGATATGAAGGAGTCGTGGGTTGAGTTTAATGCTCTGCGTGACAGCGGGAATCCGAGTGAGTGACAGGGGGGGGACAAACACTGAGTCATGTTGACACAAGAGTCATGTTGTTAATTTGTGTGCGCGCAGAGAATTATGTGATGTACTCAGACACTTTGGAAAGCCTTCTCGAAAACATCCGATCGTGACGTTGCCAAATCCCCTTTCCTTTATGTGGAACGGTCTCCTGTGTAAGTATGTGTTCTCTAAAATAGAAGGATGAGGAGGGATTGTGTCACTTTTCTCAGGTTTGGCAGTCATAAGCTCGGATAAGCCTTCATGAATATTAGTGTCATTTCAACAAACACAGCTCTGTGTTGTTGCAAATATACTGGCAGCATGTCACTCTCACCAAAGCCAATCACCTCCTCCCCCGCCATCGCCCAAACCTTGTGTGCGTTTGCATTTATTGCCCAGCCCCTTGCAGCGTGTCATTTCCCCTCAAATCAGCAGGGAGACATCACACTGGCATAAACAACAGTGACGGACACAGACAAATTGGTGTTTGTGTTCAATATATCACGGAAAAAAACAAACAAACGGAAAGACTGCCCCTTCTCCTTGTTTTGGCAACAGAGATGTTAAAGAAGAGAGGATGGAGCCACAGTGCTTGGCTGCGATCCTGGAGGCGAGCATGAATTCACTCTGAGTCAATAATTTATTCACCCACGTACACACGCACATAAACGCAATATACAATACAAGGGGCTGAAATGGAGCGCTGCCAGGAACCAAATACACATACGCCATATTTCAACGACTCAATGTAGTCATAAATCTCCTTTTCCCAGTTTATACATGGTGATGTGATTAAATTCTTTTTTGTCTCTCCCCCTCTTCCCACTCCTCAGTTTACTCATGCGGTGCTTGTTGTCAAGTTGTTCCTTCATTGCATTTCATGATAACATAACACAATTTATAAACTGATAAAAAACATTTTAGGCCACTTGTTTGAATAACAAAAGAAAAAGGCAAATTTTTGATATCAGATCTGTGAATGGATGTTTGTAAAAACTATCACGTTATTGTTCTGGATCCAAACACTGAAAAAAAGCATATTTTCAAAAGCAAGGCTCATTTGATAACGCTTCTCAAATATAGTGAAACTTTACTGCGACCAACAATGACATATTACTGCCATCACTCAAATTCTAAGACAGGATATGCAGTTGGGGTTTTCAATCATTTTTACAGCTCAGCGTGAGCGGGGATTCTATTGACAATGTTGTCGGCTGTACGTGAAAGTTTTCTTAAATAAAAAGGGTGAAAAAAATAATCAAATCCATTTATGGAGCCAGCTAACGGCAGACGTCCCGATTTGCGATGGCTCATTCATCTTTCGGGATTATTTAATTCGGTATCATGTTTTAGATTGACGTTATATTCTCATGTACTGTTCCCACTAATGTCAACACCATCTTAAAATAATTTCAATCGCTCATTTAATATGCAAAATTATTCATTTTGTATAACCCTGGGCCACACTCTGATGTTAGCGTCCAACGGCTAGCAGCTAACTGCCCTCTGGGTAGAAATTTTCCCCTCACCATTCGGATGGCAAGCATGGTTGTCTCACACATTTTCAAATCACTCGGTTTTTGGGGGTAGTTCTGACTCTTACAAATAAAGGTGTTTTCGTTACTAGGACAACAGAGAGGGTGTCAAGTCATGCTACATAGTGAGCATTGACTCAATTTTACCGCAAAGCAAATTTCTGATATCTCTGTAAAAGACCTTAAATCTGAGTCCGATAACTTCTTGCTTCCCTCCATTTGAATTAACATTATATATTTACCATTAATAAATTATTCTCAGCTTTGTTGATTATTTGAATATTTTGGAATTCAAGTAAATCAATGAATTCAATAATTTTGGGCTCTGTGTATCATTTCTCTGCATTAGTCAACACTAGCATGGAATATTATGTTTTTTTTGAAGAATTTTGACATTATTTGTTAAGAATGTTTGCATGTATTTACCCACATTCCGAACAGTAATTCTAATATGGTCAAACCAATAAATTAATTTTCAAAAATAATAATTTATATGCAGTGAGTTTTTATTCAAAAAGTATTTGGGATGCGGACAGAACAAAAAGTTTTGTTTCTATATATTTCACTCACATTAAAGTCATTTCTAAATTACCGACATCATCTCACTTGGACTGTTTAACACAAGTTAGCATAGTATAAGCTCACTTTGAAAAAAAACAATTGATGAATTTGTACCGGTTTTGGACAAAACCAATTCAGCTTTTTGTCTCAAATTCACGTGTTTACTTCTGCTCATAAGCTTAAACATAAGGATAAGAATGAATATATCAGAGGGACAACTCATATTAGAGGCTTTGGAGCGAAAGTTAGAGAGGCCGGACTGAGATGGTTTGGACATGTCCAGAGAAGAGAGAGTGACGATATCGAGAGAAGGATGCTGAGCCTTGAACTGCCAGGCAGGAGACCGAGAGGAAGACCAAAGAGGAGGTTTATGGATGTTGTCAAAGATGACATGAAGGTAGCTGATGTGAGAGAAGTGTCACATCTCGTTGCCATCCGGGGCGCGCCCCGCCCCTCCTGTCACCTCCTCCGCCAATCCTGGGAGACGGCCCCTCCAATCATCATACACCTGGGTTCCCACAGCTGATTGTCATTTCACTGATGGTGCCTTCTGACTATATCTGTCTCGCGCTCACTACCGTCTCCGTCGGAGTATTTTTGGTCATTGCCGTTTCCACTTCCGTGTTGCCAGGTCTGCTATCATTCAGTTATCTTCCTTCACTCATCCCTGTTTGTTATTATTTGATGCTTTGTCCAGTAAAGACTCTTTATCCATCCAAGCCTGTCACGGCGTGTATTTCGGGTCCTTCCCTAACACCAAGAGTCCGTCGCTCGAGGTCTGCCTCCTAGCACTCGAGCGATCGTCACACAATACTCCGACCACCCATGGACCCCGCCGGCGTTGACAGGTATTTTACCGCCCTTGTACAAGAGGCGGAGCGTTCGAGCCAGCTGGCCCAGGCGATTGAGGAAATGCGCCACGCCACTACCTCGCTGGCTCAACGCCTCAAGGAGATGGAAAAGAGCATCGCCACCCTCTCTGTTCCTCCCCCCCCGCCCGTGGGCAGGCGCACGCCCCCGCTACCCCAACCCTCACGCTACGCAGGCGAAACCGAGCGCTGCGCTCAATTCCTAATGCAGTGTGCGCTCGTGTTTGAACAACATCCTGACGCCTACGTTAGCGATGAGGCTAAGGTAGCCTTCATCACCAGCCTGCTCGCGGGTGAAGCCGAATCATGGGTGCTGGCGGTACGAGAGTCCCGACCGGAGCTGTGCGCCTCGTATCCGGACTTCGTAGCCGAGATTCGCCGGGTGTTTCACCATCCAGTGACGGAGGTCGAGGCGGAAGGGAGAATCCTCGACTGCGTCCAAGGGGCCCGTTCGGCCGCAGAATACTCCGTCGCTTTCCGGATCCAGGCCGCTGGCAGCGGCTACGGCGACCGAGCGTTGAGGGGGGTGTTTCGTCGTGGCTTGAATTCCGACCTAAAGGATGAGTTGGCTACCCGCGACGCCGGCACCACCTTCGACGACCTCGTCGGGATTGTCATCGGCTTGGATCAGCGTCTTCGAGAGCGGCGAAAGGAGCTGAGCGACCGACGGCCCGAGGTACCCCGAAGCCGACCCCAGTCGACCACACCCGGCAGCGACCGCGCGCAGCCCCAGGAGGGACTCTGTGAACCGATGGTGATAGGGGGGGGAGACGACCGCGCCAACCCGAGGGCTCGTCGCACCCGAGGCCCCCAGCCTAGGACCCACGGCCAATGTAAGTCCCCGCCGAAACGGAATCCGTTGGGGGCTAAGTCCACTACACGAGTCACACGGTTGGAGCTGGAGAGTGAACTTTTTGGCCCCTCCAGCTCCCAAAGAGTGCGGGCACTAGTGGACTCGGGGGCCGACGGGTGCATTATCGTCCCCCACCTGGCCGACCTGCTGGGCTGCCGACTTTTAGATCTCCTTCCCCCTAAGGAGATCGTCGACCTGGATGGCCGATTATTAGCCCGGGTCACCCACCTCACAGCCCCACTTAAGCTCCGAGTGGCAGGCAACCATGTGGAGCACCGCCAATTTCTTGTTATGCCCTCCCGGAACGCGCCATTGGTCTTGGGTCTCCCCTGGCTCAAGGCCCATGACCCATCCATTTCTTGGGAGGGCCCCACCATTCAGGGCTGGAGCCCCTACTGCTACGCTAACTGCCTGCGGTCGGCTACGGCAGGGCGTAACCCCTCCCGCGGTGGCCCGCCCGAGGCCATCTGCCTCAAAGGCGTGCCACATTGCTACCACGACCTGCGGGAGGTGTTCAGCAAAGACAACGCCCAATCCCTGCCGCCCCACCGACCGTATGACTGTGCTATAGACTTGCAGCCAGGGGCTCCATTACCGGACTCCAGACTTTACCATATTTCTCAACCGGAACGGGAAGCCCTGAGCACTTACATAGACTCCTCTCTAGCGGCAGGACTCATTCGGCCGTCGCGTTCCCCGCTGGGCGCAGGGTTTTTCTTTATCGACAAGAAGGACGGATCCCTGCGCCCATGCGTTGACTACCGGAGCCTGAACGACATCACCATCCGCAACAAATACCCTCTCCCCCTCATGGATTCGGCCTTTGCGCCCCTTCAGTCCGCCACCATTTTTTCTAAATTAGATCTTCGCAGCGCCTACCATTTGGTCCGAATCCGTGAGGGGGATGAATGGAAAACAGCCTTCAAGACGCCTTTAGGGCACTTTGAATACCTGGTGATGCCGTTCGGGCTCACGAACGCGCCTGCCGTATTCCAGAATTTAATTAATGATGTGCTCAGGGACTTCCTCAATGTTTTTGTTTTTGTGTACCTCGATGACATTCTTATTTTTTCTCGCTCTGCAGAAGAACACCGGCAACACGTCCGACGGGTCCTGGCGCGGCTCCTGCAAAACCGGCTCTATGTGAAGGCAGAGAAGTGTGACTTCCATGTCCGCTCTCTGTCGTTCCTGGGGTTTGTGGTGGAGCAGGGGCAGCTCAGGGCCGACCCCGCCAAAACCAAGGCGGTGGTGGAATGGCCGATCCCAAAGACGCGCAAGCAGCTTCAGCGGTTTTTGGGGTTTGCCAACTTCTACCGCCGCTTCATTCGCGGGTATAGTCAGAAGGCACTCCCCCTCACTAACCTCACGTCCACCAAGCTCCCTTTCAGGTGGACTCCCGATGCTGAGGGGGCTTTCAACCGCCTCCGTCGTGCCTTCACCAACCCCCCCGTTCTGCGTCATCCCGACCCGGATCTTCCGTTCACGGTCGAGGTTGACGCATCCGAGTCCGGAGTAGGGGCCGTCCTTTCCCAGCGCTCTCCCACCGACCAGAAGCTACGCCCATGCGCCTTCTTCTCCCGCCGGCTCAGCACCGCCGAAGCCAATTACGACGTCGGCAATCGGGAACTGCTGGCGGTCGTCCTGGCCCTGCAGGAATGGAGACACTGGCTTGAGGGAGCTAAACACCCCTTCACCGTCTACACGGATCACAAGAACCTGGCGGCCATCCGGTCGGCCAAGAGACTTAACTCACGGCAGGCCCGATGGTCACTCTTCCTCACCCGTTTTGACTTTTCTCTCACCTACTGCCCAGGGTCACAGAACACCAAGCCCGACGCCCTATCCCGTATCCATGAGCCGGCAGAAAGGGAGGAGACCACCGCCAACATCCTGCCGGCCCAGCGCATCCTGGGCGCCCTGAGGTGGGAGGTTGAGAGAAAAGTCCAACAAGTCCAGGGAACCACCACCATCCCCAGGGGCTGTCCCAAGGATCGCCTGTTCGTCCCCCCCCCTCTACGCACCGAGGTGCTCATCTGGGGGCACACATCTAAGATAGCTTGCCACCCGGGGGTCAACAGGACGATCCAACTCATCGCCCAACGGTTCTGGTGGCCGGGGTTTAGGAGGGACATCACCCTCTTCGTGAAGGCCTGCCCGACCTGCGCCCGTGGAAAGGCCTCCCACCAGCCCCCGGCCGGACTCCTCCAGCCCCTACCGGTTCCGTCCAGACCCTGGTCCCACATCTCCGTCGACTTCGTGACAGGCCTTCCCCCCTCCCGTGGCAAGACGGTCGTCCTCACCGTAGTGGACCGATTCTCCAAGTCGGCCCACTTCGTTCCGTTAACCAGGTTGCCGTCCGCCACCGAGACGGCTCAACTCCTGGTTAACCATGTCGTCCGTCTCCACGGGATTCCGACGAACATCGTGTCGGATCGGGGACCTCAGTTCGTGTCCAAGGTATGGAAGCGTTTCTGTCGGTCCCTAGGGGCATCGGCGAGCCTGTCGTCTGGGTACCACCCCCAGACCAACGGACAGACGGAGAGGAAGAACCAGGACCTGGAGGCGGCCCTCCGGTGCGTGTGCCTCCACAACCCGGCGTCGTGGGCCCTGCACCTACCCTGGGTGGAGTACGCCCACAACTCCCTGGTCTCCGCAGCCACAGGTCGGTCCCCATTCATGTCCGCCTGTGGCTATCAGCCGCCCTTATTTCCCACACAGGAAGGCCAGGTGGAGGTCCCGTCTATCGATCATCACCTCAGACGGGCCCACAGAGTCTGGAAGGAGACCAGGGACGCCCTGTCACGCACCGCATCCCGGAACCGGCGGGTGGCAGACCGCCATCGACGGCAAGCACCCAGCTACCAGGTCGGGCAGGAGGTCTGGCTATCCACGAAGGACCTTCGGCTGGCAGGGTCCTCGGCCAAGCTGGGCCCACGCTTCACGGGTCCCTTCCCCATCGAGGCCATCCTCAGCCCGGTCTCGGTGAGGCTCCGGCTACCACCCACCATGCGGATCCACCCCGTGTTTCATGTTTCCCTCCTCAAGCCAGTGGAGACCAGCCCCTTAGCCCCCACGCCCGCCCCCCCACCTCCCCCCCGGATATTGGACGACGGACCAGTCTACACCGTGCGGGAGATACTGGACTCCAGGCGCAGGGGCAGAGGAGTGCAGTACCTGGTCGACTGGGAGGGCTATGGACCTGAGGAACGTCAATGGGTCCCACGTGCCTGGATCCTCGACCCATCCCTCACCCGGGCGTTCCATGCGGCTCACCCATCCAAGCCTGGGGGGCCGCCGAGAGGCGTCCCTTGAGGGGGGGGCACTGTCACATCTCGTTGCCATCCGGGGCGCGCCCCGCCCCTCCTGTCACCTCCTCCGCCAATCCTGGGAGACGGCCCCTCCAATCATCATACACCTGGGTTCCCACAGCTGATTGTCATTTCACTGATGGTGCCTTCTGACTATATCTGTCTCGCGCTCACTACCGTCTCCGTCGGAGTATTTTTGGTCATTGCCGTTTCCACTTCCGTGTTGCCAGGTCTGCTATCATTCAGTTATCTTCCTTCACTCATCCCTGTTTGTTATTATTTGATGCTTTGTCCAGTAAAGACTCTTTATCCATCCAAGCCTGTCACGGCGTGTATTTCGGGTCCTTCCCTAACACCAAGAGTCCGTCGCTCGAGGTCTGCCTCCTAGCACTCGAGCGATCGTCACAAGAAGAGGATGCACAAAACCGTGTTAAATAAGGGACACTGATTCGCTGTGGCGAACCCTGAAGGGAAAAGCCGAAAAGAAAAGAAGACTTCTTTTCATAAGCTTGTCGGTTGAAAAGCTCATTTTTCAGCATTGCAAGTTCCCTTTGAACTCAACTCTCCCTTGGCGTAAACTCTAAATAAAGAATACCCATAGAAGAGATTCCCTTGACAATTCCGTGGCATGTATACTAGACTGCCATAATAGTCCGATCAAGGTGTTTACATGCATTTTAAACGTCTTGTTTCAGTCAGACTAACACAATACGTCCATTTTCTTAGTCCTGTCATGTAAGTGAAATGACCGAGAAACCTTGGGGCATGGGGGGCCGGAGACATATGTCTAAGACTATAACAACTGCGAGGCATCACGGTCCTGTACCAGATGTGCGGTTGCATTCTCTGGGGTGAAAGGCAAGACGCGAGTATCAAGATGCTTTGAGTCAGCGGCGTTTCTGCTTTGTCCACTCGCCTAATGTGACTCGATAGCAAAGGTTCTTCCCTCGGTGAAGGCTCACAGTCGTACGCTGTCTTTGCAGCGCTTGACGCATCTCTTGGAGCTTACATAATGTAGATCTGCCCTAATTTCCCCTCTACCCGGTGAAACTGTTAAACATCATAACACCGCCGATCTGACGAGCGGACGAGTGGGAAGGTGACATCCCTCCGTTTGTCTGAAAACACATAACACTCTCTTGTTTTAAAAAGGGTCAGCACATGTACACTGTATGTCAAAAAGCCCAATTGCGCATTGAGTACTTAAAGGGCTCTTATTCACTTCTGTGTCAGCCAAGTGGATGTTTCCATGGATACCAGGCCTTCGTTTAAAGCTGTGTTGGCTGTGCGTATGTACATTTGTTTTCGCAAATATCTGTAAGCAAATATACAGTTCAGACTTGGAGGATGTGTTCTTATTTGAGATCCAACAATCTGCCCCTCACCCCCCACATAAAAAACCCAGAGTTTCAAATCAAGCATATTTTGTCTGACAGCCCCAAGCATGTTCTGCTCGTGTTGTCCGCGAGCACCCTCGGAGCATCAGATGTCATTTCATTTACATAGCAGAGTTGGTCATTTAAGTCTCTGGATGATCCGACTGAGTAAATGGGAAGGCGGACCAAAGTCAGAATCGCCGCATTCCTTATGTAACACATCGTTACAGCTCATTTACTTGATTGAAACCATGAAACCTGATTTGAAATTCTCCAGTAGCCTTTTTCATTTTAGTACTGTCCTGAAAAACACCAATGGGGATTGGCGGCGACGTTGTGCATTAGATTCACTGAGCTACCGCACACAGCTCCAGGGTGAAAAACAAGACAGAGGCAAATTTGAAATGAATGCATATGTTTTTTTATTCATCATCTAGAAACTAAAGCAGCAGCACAAATACTGAAGAGAAACCTTCTTTGCAAATTGTACCATGTGCTTGCGATAATATTTCCAGTCCCCGCAAGTTTGCACAGATAAAGTTCATACAAAGAATTTCTTTTGTCAACTCAACAAAAAAAACTCAATTAATAAGACACAGAGTGCACTTTTATCAGGAGCAAACATTTGCATATTACAAATGCATGAGGGCCATGCTGAACGAAAACAAAAAGAAAGTTCCGTAAGAATATAAACGTGAATAAAGTTGTGATTTTTTTTGCAAGACAACGGCCACGATTTTATGACAGTATCACAAAAGTTACTAATTTATTTATTATTATATTATTTTTTACTATTCACAGTGACCCTAATAATAGTTTCAAATATTTTATGGACAGTTTTTGCACCCATGGCAATTACCTGTGCCCACATCACCGATCATGAAGGGAATCCCCATTGATGTGGCCCCAAAGACACATTCTCCCAATCAAATAAGAACATAGGCAGCCTCCCCAAAAGTTTTGGGGACCCCAAAGACCGTTCCCCTCTTCAGATTGGTAAATTTTCTCCTTGCGTTCATAGAAATAGTATCGTAATAAGCAGTACCATCGATATAACCGATATCGATATAACGAGACTTTACTGTATATTCATTATATCCACCAGGTTCCTACATCCCAACAACATGAGTAAGATAGGATGCCATTCATTTCATGGTTTTCAAAACTCCTTTTCAAGTATATTCCCCTTATTCTGTCCAATCATCGTAAAATGCACCACATGGCTCTATGGACGTCTGAAGTTAAGAAACCGATGACACATTCAACTAATATGACTCATATGCATAAATTCCAACCATGAGAGTTGAGTTAAGGTGACAGGTTCATTGCATATTATTGCAAATCATGCTCATTTACTGTCTCATGGTGGAGGACCTTCCTCAATTACACAGTATTGACCCAGACATAACTTAGACTGCATAATTTGCTCTCATGGTTCACTGTGTGCATAACAAGACATATTTTTATCCAGAAATTGCATTCCTATCTGTATGTACTTTATATTTCCTTTGAGATGAATCATTGTTAAGCGTCAAATTCATATATTAACCGTACCTGTTTAAAATGTATCCAGTTTTGAAAAAGATATCAAAATAGTTGCCCAAAGGTGCCATGGAATAACTACTCACATTAGAATGAATATTAGTAATCATACAGAAGACGGGAGCAAACAAAACATGCTTAGGTCACAAGATTAAAGATTTTAAGAAACTTTAGTCTGATAAAATAGCATCATGAAATGCTCATTCAGTAAAGGTCTTGTATTTCAGGAAATGTTTTGTGGTGGAAAATCAATCAGAAACTTGATTAGTTTTCCTAAAAATAATGAATCATTTCTATGATTTTCGCTGACTACTTCATGATCAGCATGGCCCTCATACCGTCTCGTCGCCGTTCATACAACGCACAGCATTTTTGTACAGAATGTCCAAGGTTAGTTTTTAGGCTGTCTGTATGGCAGTGCTGCATGAACACAAAAAAAAATCTATTTCAAAAGTCAGGAAGTGACATCATTGTTGACGTTGACAAGTCAGTCGTGACTTTTCAAAAGAGGAAGCAAATACTATATACTATGTTCTACATTTCTTTGATACAAAAATAAATCTTTTACACAACTGAGGCCTCAACTCTTTTATTTGATTACATGTTGAGAAATTAGACTTCTTGCCTTGCATCATCATGTTTTTTTAGGATAATCCACAGATAGACCAGGTAACAAGGTAAAATACATAAATGGGATGCTTTAAAAATCAACACGTAAACATGATACCCTTATGATATACCGATAATGTCATTCTACAGTACATGACTGTTGGCACACGTGAATGTATATTGATGGCAAAGAGTTTTGTTTTCCAGAAAGTGAATACAGTTATCATAATCCTTCACGCAAGAGTTACAGCAGGAATCATTTCCAACAAGTGCACCTGTTGTCCATAATCCTCAGCGGGAAGCTTTGAGGGAAAACCACAGATTCAGAGATTATCTAAAAAAAAAAATGGTGGGCTCCCTTTAAATGTCGGCATTCTGTCCTTGGTCTCAATCTGCAAAGCAAATAGTTCATGAGCTCCTCCACGTCCACAGCATGTTCCCCATCTTGTCAAATTTGTCTGATTTCAGCAAAATTATTTTGACTCTACGCCTACACGCATCATAATGGATGTGCACTTTTGCAAATTAATTTTAGTTTCGTCAGAAAGAATTGGTGATAAATATCCGTGGTAAGAACCTGGTTTATTTTGGAATGAGAACATAGAATTTTCATTGCCGATTAGTGCTAATGAAATGCAGCCGATTGGAGAGTAAAAAGCACACATTATTGCAAATGAAATAGCTCCAGGGCGTCTGTTATGATAACATGAGTCATTAGGGGGTCGGGCTTTCATGCCTGATTGTTCATATTTACACATTTAATTTGAACTGTTAAGCATTATGAACATACAGCAAAACTCGCAGCAACTCAAAGCGCGACTCGGGCAGCATTAACATGCGTCTCGGGTCATCTTGTCAAAAATGGAGTCTTATAAGTTAGCCCTCAAGTGATCACATTTCCTTGCTTGATATGCAAATTAGTATGTTTTGTGTTTTCAAAATAAAAATAAAAGATTCATTCAGACTGGAGTGAGAAAAAAATGAAATAACAATGGAAATAAATGGGAATAAAACAATGGGAATAAAAATGGTTACATGTTAGTTTTCCACATCATGTCAGCAGTTTTTTACCCCTGTCCAAGGAACTGAACAAATAAAGGTTGAATGAAAATTGTTATTCTGGACTATACTACCCAACATAATAATAATAATAATATATTTTCCTGTCATAATGATGTTGGATGGATTGTAACTGTGAAAGCACAGGTACCCAAACAAATAAAATGTATATGCATTGGACGTATGTTGTTGTTGTTGTTGTTGCACATTGTCAAAAATATTGACAGAACTCATGTGAAAATATAAGCTTGTCAAAAGAGGATTTTGCAGTTTTAAAAACACCATTGAGCACTATTTTGTGACATTTGTCTGCAAAATGATCTGTTGAGAAAAATAAAATAAAATCCGCCTTGTCTAGCTCCATCTCATTCCCCTAATTTGACTTGCGAAACCACCGCACCGGATAAATAAACAACAAAAGACAGAAGGCATGGTTTACCATGCATTGCAAACACACGCTGACTTGGTTTTGTGGGTTTTGGGGGCTTGGCAAACACTATCTTTCTCTTTACGAAAAAAATAACAATACAATAAAAATACTCATTCTTTAATTCTGCAAACATGGCTAAAAGAAGAGTGCAGGGACATTAGATAACTGAAACGAGTCAGAAGAGACACTGAATGTGCAACATTTTTTATGAGCAGGTAATTTTTGTAATCTCTTTGATTTTGATTTGATTCGACATTCCTTAAAATAAAATTCCAGGCACTGTCCACTGTACATGTTCTTTCTTCCATAACTTTGTTACTGTGAATTAGGAATTTCTCCAATGTGAGAAAAATAAAGTTTATGTCATCTCATCTCATGTCATCTCATCTCATCTCATCTCATCTCATCTCATGTTGTGCGTGTTGAAACTGTCTTTATTTGGGTCAAAGACTGGCAAGGGATGATTGGGGATACATTCATATCTTGCTAGTAGTTTTACCATTGCAAATTTCCCCTTTTCAGACAGTGTTACAAAAAGTGATGTGTAAAATTTTACAAATGCATCAGACTTTTAATTTTGATAAATAATTTATTTGTCAATGAAATCCCTGTTAATTTTTTATTTACCTTCAATATTTAGCCACTAAGATATTCATATTTCAAACTACGTTTTGACGTTGCATTGAACCAAACAATAGTGAGTCCTGCTCCACGATACTCCATATACACGGTGCTGTGACAATATTTTGCAAGATATACCGATACTTGGACCATTTTACTTTTTATTTGGCATAAGTTTTGTGGAGGTTTTCTGCAACACCCCCTTCAAAATTCACCCTTTGTATACTTGGATATATTTACAGTTTTTATTTGCAGTTTGCCTCATCTGGTGGGTGCCAATGGGACTTGCCAATGAAATGCTGCCACAGCCTGAGAAATATAAAGATTACATTTAACACAAACCCAGCAAAGTTACAATGTATTTAATAGTTTTTTAGCAAGCAGAAAAGTTGCACATAATAATCTCCAGAAAATCATTTTGTGAAAGGAACCGTTATTCAAAGGACTGTCATCCCAACTAATGTTGTGATCGTACGAAAATCATTATTCATGGTGCAGCGTCATGAATCACTTAGTAGACGGACATGTGATTGGATCAGCTGACATGTAGCACATGTCAGATAAGAACAAAAGTCATCACTCAATGCTGCAAAGCTTGAAGAGTACACAAAAGTCCGTGACGCAGCTCACACCACTTTAAACCAAAGAAGATCTATTCGTGCTTTATCTCAGTCTTGAAATATAAAGTCCCCTTTCAGTGTGTTTGGCAGCCGAGTCACTTAAAACTGTGTAAACGTTGTTCTTTTTTCAAGAACTTCAAGATAATCCGGATCAATGTGAAGCTTTGCTTTAAGTTCCCAATACTCGCTTCTGTTTGGCTCCGCATAAACAGTAGTTGGCGTTGTGCAGTACAGGATTGTCTGTTGTACCCTGTCAGGATGTGCGTACCTCGGCGTTGCGTCAAGGTCCGATGCGTACGGACTGGCCGTACGTGCCGCGTGCCTGCAAGGTAGCGTATGGCTGTAGTGAGGCTTCTGCTCAGGATCGAGGACTTCTCTGTAGTGGGATGGCTCATCTTGTTTCATGCTGGAAAGCTTATTGAGAGGCTCTGAAGCGCCGGCGCTGTATTCCGAACCTATTACATTACTCGCTGCTTCTTCCTTCGAGTTCCCTAGAAAGGGGCCGCTTAGCTCGTCAAAGTCCCGAAACCCCTCAGTGGCTTTGCCGTTGGCAGAAGCGTGGTCTGTGGTTCTGCATGTTTGCTCCGAGGCGGGTGGAATGTACTCATACACATGTCCAGCTGATGTTCTGACCTTTGGGACGGGTCCTTTTTTGTACAGCCCATACTCCATGTTCAGAGAGCTAATACACGCATTCATAGAGTTATTCTGCTCGTTTTGACTCTTCTGGTGTCTCTTTCTCATCGTTACAAACAGCCCTGCAGCCACAAACACGGACAAAATGAAAATGAGCAGGAGGGCAAGAATCATCACGGATAAAGGGATGGCACTGTACTGTGTGTCGGAGTCGAGTGATGTTTCTATGGTGATGGTGCTGCCTGGGAAGGATTCCTCAGAGGGGGGAATCATTGACGCCAATACAGCCGAGTTGTTTGGGCAAAAATTAGCCGTCTTGATGTATCGCATGTCTTCCCCAGCGAGCCTTTTGGGGGAGCCACAGATGACATTGTTAACAACAGTGCCTGTGCTGAGCTGCTCGAGCCATGTCTTCAGATCAAGAATGCTGCACGAGCAATCCCAGGGGTTTTCGTACAAATCCACCTGCACTAGTGCCGTAAGCTGATCGAGCACACCGCTCACCGGCAGGTATCGCAGGTGGTTGCTGCGAAGGTTGAGGCGGGCCAACGTGAGGCCATAAAATGCTCCCTCTGGTAGTGTTTTCAAGAGGTTGTTGTTTAGAAACAGGAGCTGGAGTTTAGGGATGTGCTGGAATGTGTCTGCAGTGACATCCTTAATGACATTGTATTCTAAATATAGGAACTGCAAACTCTCTAGTCCGTGGAAGATATCGGCAGTAAGATGGTCTATCAAATTCCCATTAAGATAGAGTCTCCTGAGATGCGTCAAATCACCAAAAGCTCTGTCATGGATTTGAGCGATGCGATTGTTGCCCAGATGAAGCAAATCCAATCCAGTTGCCTCAATGAAATCTGATCTTCTGACCATCGTGATATAGTTCCCGGTGAGATACATCTTTTTGGGGTTGTAAGGTTTTGGCTCTAAATCAGACATCTGCTCAATCTTTCGCTCCTGGCAGTTGACGTTGAGGCCGAGGTCTGAAATCTGAAGGTTGCAAGTGCAGGCCGAAGGGCAGTCCAAAGGCACAGGAGATTTTGTTTGATAGGAAATAATTTGGCCATAATTCTGGGGTTTGTTTCCCGCCAGTCGAGTGGTCAGTTTTGATTTTAATTTACTTGACTGTCGAGGTCCCTTGGTTGGCCTTGATGATGATCTTGCAATAGCAGACGAGGTTAAGGAAGCTGTTGCGAGGGCCGGTGTGCTTTTGTAGTTGCCGCCGTCCGTGCTGTGATGCGGCTGCGGTGGCATCTCATACTCAGCAATGGCTCGTCTGGGACACAACTCTTGCTTTGAGACCTCATCAAGATCCCTCCCATGGAGACGAAAGGGGAACTCGCAAACGACGTCGCCCACCAACGCCGTGTAAGAAATGCTCTCCAGCCATGTTTTGAGGGCAATTAGGTCACAGGAGCAATTCCACGGGTTTTCCTCCAGCTGTAGCTCCACCACACTGTTCATGTGCTCAAGCAGACCAGAGTAGGGGAGGACTTTCAGCTGATTCCCCCTCAAGTCAAGATGAGTCAGTGGGACATGCTGGAAGATGTTCACAGGCAGAGTCGATATCAAGTTGTCATTCAGAATCAACACCTCCAGGTGTCGAAGTCCGCCCAGAGCGTTGGGTACCACTTGCGTGATGTAATTATAATCAAGCTGCAGATACTCCAGACTTTTAAGGCCCCAGAACAGCTCTTCCTTCAAGGCATCAATTTTGTTATTGTTGAGATGTAATCGTTTCAACCCTTGAAGTCCATTAAAAGCTCCAGCTTCCACCTCGGATATCTCATTATTTCCCAGGTGTAAAATGGTGAGTCCTTGATATTCAAGAAAGTCGTCTACGGCAAGTTTTCTTAAAACATTCCCAGTGAGCAGCAGATGATATTGGGGGAAGTTGAGCTGGTTTATTTCGGAGATGCTACCAATCCCCCTGTTCTCACAGCTCACAGTGAGCATCCCCTCTTTCTCCTCACAGGCGCACAGTCGTTCACATACGCCTTCATCAGACAGCCCTGCTGTGGATGCAGCGGTGGTGCTCAGCAAAACACAAGCGATCCAAAGATGCATTTTTCTGTGCTCGACGTCCAAGCTCAAAGTCCCACTAAAGTATCCTCAATGTCATCTGGGGGGAAAATAGAAACACAAACGATAATGGAGCATGATGAGGCCAGACAGGTGGGCAACTTCCACACAACCAGCTGGAGCCGGCACAAGTCAAAGCCTCATTTGTTGTTACCCAGAGGTAACTTCTGGCCGTGTGACTGCTGATTTAGAATGGTTCAAACAAAGCAGCAGTGAGCGAGCGAGCGAGCGAAAGGGAAAGAGAAAGCGTGAGAGCGAGAGAAAGACAGAGCGGGAGGACTCCCTCAAGCAATGTAAATAACAAAAATCAAGGTCAAAGCTGCACTTGAGCCCCAAACAACACGATTGCATCAAATTATATTTGGACCACTTGGGAGTTGTACACGTGGTCGACTTAAAGCCCGATTTAGTGCATCTTTCACTCCAAACTCCAAGGCAGAAATAACCTACCTCACACCCATGGGTTGCAACGCAGGCTCACCGGTTAACGACAATGTGCCTTTTTTGGTCCAGCCGTCAGAAACCCCTGTCAGGGATCTATTCAAATCACTCCTCCAATTCCCCGAAGAGGATGGAAAGAATAAGGAAAACCACTGATTGACCATAAATGCTTCTCCTCTGCCTCGCAGTGCAGGCGGAGATGCTGCTGCGCCTGATAACTAAGTTCCTTATACCCCCCCCCCCTCTCTCTCTCTGCCTCTCCCGCTCACTCTCCTTCTCTCCCTTACTCCGTGGTCGGGAAGATGTCAAGTCATTTCATTTTACGCTGAAAGAATCAGCTCACTTGAGCATCGTGCCGAGATGTGGAAGAAAAAAAAAAGATAGATGCTGACCTACCTTCTGAAAGATCCTTCAAAATATCAATAATTCAGCCAAGCGGAGCACTTGAGACACACTCAAACGGTTTGTTTTAAACCCGCTTATGGCGTTATTCATCCTGAAAGCAAAACCTCCGCCAGGATGGTTACATTACATCATTGTTTTGCATAATCTGTCAATCCTTTTTTTTTGTACGATGAAAACATTCAGAGCAGCTCCACTTAACAAAGGTAGCTGATAATATTGGACTGCTCAGCCTCTGTGAGGTTGGAAAAAAAAGATGATACTAGGTATCACCTTTTCATCACTTGGGTCAGTCCCGGGTTGGAGTTCATTGGGTTTTCATGTTGCATCTACGTCACTTTCTAGGAGAAAAACTGTCACTGTCATCTAAAAGCACCACTAAAGTGCTCAGGAACTATATCGAAGAGCCTTAATAATCGCGTCACTTCCTGCATAATGTATGAGCTCACTGGGACTCACCAGTGGGTCGATTGATCAGTTGCCGGAGCATCAATTTCTGAAATTAAAACTAAGGGCTCACAGTGGAGAAGCTGTTCTATCTATCTATCTATCTATCTATCTATCTATCTATCTATCTATCTATCTATCTATCTATCTATCTATCTATCTATCTATCTATCTATCTGTCTGTCTGTCTGTCTGTCTGTCTGTCTGTCTGTCTGTCTGTCTGTCTGTCTGTCCTATCTTGAGCAATAACGTAGACATTGTGAATATTATCAATGTTTAAATATAGGTAGAGAGAAAATACAGGACTTAAATCATCATTAAATGAAAATGTATTGCATGTGAAAGTTAAATCAATTTTAGCCAGATACATTTAATGTAATTGTATTTTACATTTGATGCCTCTCGCACACCACAGATTAGTGATCTCTGGATTTTACAGCATTCTCTGTTGTGTGGCCTGTGTTTGCCACACAAAAGAGAGTCCTGCAAAATGTGTCGATTTGGACAGAGACAGAGGTGTCCTTGCTCTGAACAGAGAAAAATGCATGTTTAAGAATACCTGTCTACACGGAGAGGAGTCATGGGTGCCAAGTTGCCTTAGCTTGGGGAATTAAAAGAGAGACACCTGTCATGGCCTTGTCAAGCTGAGGTCCAGCCTCTCATGTGAAAGCCTGTCAAGTGTTATACATCGCTGGAAACCATCGTCCTCTACATCCCTCCATCCTTGCCACGGAGAGGAGGATGGAGAGATGCAGCCCCCAGCCAACATTCAGCATGCATGCTATTGGTCTGTTTACTCTGCCTCCAGCACATCATCCGGCCTAACGGGCCAGACCCAAAAGGCATCATTCCGCTGGGATGTAAAAAAAAATCTTAGGTTCTATTTCCATTTTATGTTTGTGTGTTGCTGGCCAACGCTCAACTGTGTTTTTATATGAAAGGGGAACCATTAAGGAAATTGAGTGCTTTGATTGCTAGTTGGATTTTTGGAGCGCCTGCTCACGTCAAGTGTGAAAATTAACAACCAGGTAAATCGTTTGTTTTTGTCTGTGAGTCAGCATTTTTGTACTTTAATGACAACGTTATGAACAACTTGGAGGTTGAAGTGGTCCTATGATCATCATTATTGTTATTATTGTTATTAAAATGGAATATCATGTCATAACTGCAGGAGTGTGCTCACTGTGTCCTCAGGAGTACACAAGTGATTGACACCTTGTCTGCCAAACCTTCTACCTGGGAGTGTTTTTTTTCTTTCTTCTTCTTCCCTGGGGCATCTTGGTTTCTTGTAAATAAAGTTAGAGGCTTTTCAGGCAATTCATACTTAAATTTGAATGTATTTATTTATGTCCGTATTTATATATTCATTTATTTGTTCATTTATTATTATTTTTGTAACCACCCTTTTTAGGTCAACACCAAAATAATGTGAATATGTTCTATCGTTCCCTCCTATCTTTTCTGATATTTATTGTGTTTGTAATGTGGGTTCAACAGTAAATTTTGTGTCCATCTCAGTGGGTGGGCATTGCTGCCAGTTGCTGCGAACCAAAAATCATATCACAGTTGCACAATTCTCAGGTAACAACCAATCATGGCTCAGCTTCAGAAAACAATTCAACCATGAGTGGTCATTTTAACTCTGATGTCATTTTTCAGTCGATTGAAAGAAGCGAAATCGCTGCCCCCTGAGATGGCTGAAAATTGTATTTCACAAAACTGATATTTAGCAGAATACTGTGTACTATGTTTGCATGAGCGGACATACATAGGACACATAACTGTTAATAAATGTTTGGGTTTGTTTTCCCCTTTAAGAACGTTCATCATTAAAATTATCCTTAACAGTTAGTCTGTTTTCATGTTGCAGAAGCTGATATTCAATCCAACATCGCTGAGCAGAAGTGTTATTTACGAAGATACACAGAGAGTATAGTCGTCAAAATGAGTCCTTGCCTCTGCATTGACGCTTAAAAATAAGAGAAGAAAAACAGTGCCATCTGGTTTGGTTCCTACACTCCCCCAACGCTTCCCCCTTTGCCTTTAGTCCATAGTTCCTGTTGGCTCACTAGATAGACAGAAAAGACATGACTGCACTTGTTTACTGTCTCTCAGGGGCTTCCTTGCCATTGAGCATTATCCTCAACAATTTAGAGTAGAAGCTCTCTATGAGTACACACACATATTCAACATATGTAAAGCAAAAGAATAACAAATGTGTGGAAGACAATCTGGTGACTAACTGACTCTGGGAGGTCAGAAATAAGTGTACGGCGAGCTGGAATCGCGCCGTCGCATATCATTCTGGTAGACGCTCCTTACAGATGGCGCGCGGCACACTTTGTCATTTTCGTCCAGCTGGAACAAATACGAGTGTTTGGCACGATAAATCCGCTCTGCTGCTGTCTGGCAACATCTTTAGTGGCCTGCTCTAACAAGCCGCCCTCGTGCCCTACCGATATGTGCACGGCCGGGCTTTGACCGGCAAAATGGTGATGTGGCTCTTTTCTAAAATTATTATTATTATTATTATTATTATTATATTATTATTATTATTATTATTAGTTTATTATGTTGATGATGATGATTATTATCCCAGCCTATCCCAGCCAAAAACGGCTGGGATAGGCTCCAGCACTACCCGCGACCCTAATAAGGATTTACTGGTCAGCAAAATTCAAGGGTGGATTCTTCTTCTTCTTCTTCTTCTTCTTCTTCTTCTTCTTCTTCTTCTTCTTCTTCTTCTTCTTCTTCTTATTATTATTATTATTATTATTATTATTATTATTATTGATATTATTATTGATATTATTACACGTACAGTAAAGTCTCGTTATATCGATTTCGGTTATATCGATAGTACTGCTTATTACGATAGTATTTCTATGAACGCAAGGAAAACATTTACATGCCGTAGGATCGGATATATCGATAGTCCGGTTATATCGATATTTTTTCCGACTCCCGAGAATATCGATATAACAAGACTTTACTGTATTATTATTATTTTTGTAAAGTCTGTCTCCAAAAATGGCTTTAACAGTATACCTGCAACCAAATCAATTTCTTCCCCTCCATCAGCCATTGTGGGTTTACAAAACCCCTATTAAATCAATACAACAATATATTGCTTATGCAGCTCACTAGAGACACAGTTTGCTAGCTCGGGCCAGTATGCTCTTACTAGCGGCAGGTGATATTATGATTAGCTAGTGACTAGCCATTCATAGTTTGCAAAAACTCAGATGTTTTAGCGCCTTCCAGCAGGCATTGGGTTGCCCACTCGAACTCTGATTGGGGAAAGCAACTGTTTCATCGACATTGATTCGTATGCTCCAGGGCCCGCAAAACTGATTGTGAAGGCGTCCAGGTAGATTTCTGAACCTGGTAAAAATGGTGGCTGAAATGTGATTGGTTCATTGCTTAAATACCAAAACACACAGCTGGAAGCAGCACAACCACAGCTGGAAGCAGCACAACAAGGGAAAAATAATGAAAGGAAGCTGTAAGACAACTTGAAAAGAGTTCATGGACAAAATATAATTCATATAATATAAGTCTGTGATTCAGAGAGTTTTAGACCGGCAGAGAAGGCCTTGCAGCGACTGACGGAGCACCACTGAATATAATATATAAATATAGTATATAAAAGTTTTCCAAATACAATGCATGCCACATTATAAGGAACTACAGTAAAGGCTGGGGTTATGCACTACTTCTACGGGGAAAATTGAGTCGGTGGCTGCTGACAGTAGTTGCGAGACCTTTTGCGGCTCACTATTACTTCACATATAAGGTGCACCTGCGTATAAGGCGCAGGGTCATCTTTTCAAGAAAATGAAGGCTTTTGGGTGCACCATATACACTGGAAAATGTGGTATTTTGATGTGGAGTTGTACTATGAATACAGTAATCAGTGGGATTGATTTTTTGGGGGGCACCCACGAAAACAATTTAGTCTGGGTCTGATTTACCTTCACACCTCTGCTATGAAGCTATGAAAGAACATGATCATTCCCGTTCGCGGTTATGCGCCATATTTCGCTCGTTAGCTTTGCCATTGCCCTGAAATGGGTACTTTTCCCATGTGGTAATCTTAGAAAGCCTTTTTGTTATCACCAAATATGTGTAATAAGTGGAGTATGACAGAGGAGCAATGAGCCTAAATTGACAATCATCATGTGGACCGGGTTTTCCGACTGTGTGGCTGCTTTAGAGAGCCTCGCTGTTGGCTGTGAGTGTGATGCCATTCAGAGAAAGAAGAACAAGGAGGAAGTAATAGCTTGACTTGACAGCTAACCTGTGTACATGGGACTTAGTGCTGGTGTTGCCACTTTAGAGTGCCTTGTTGTCATAGCATGGAAAACCCAGTATTCCATCCACTCGGGGCTTTCAGCTGATATATTTACACCACTCAATAAAAAAATGTACTTATGTGTCAGCCTAAGAGATGTTATCTATAATCCATTTCCTGGTTATGTGATTGACAGTTGAGAAGTGTGTGGTTTCAGTGCATTCCAGCAGTTGTACTCATCGTCTTTGAGAGTGCAGAGAAACACTTGATTTTCAAGCTTCATTTTTCTTACTTGATAGTTGCCTTTTTTAATGGTTTATTATATTCCAGCGGTGGATCAATTTTTCATACTCGAGATAAGAACCATGCGACCAAAAACTTGTAAAAATATGGATTTCTGATGTGAGTAGAGACCCCAAAATTGAACAGAATGTGAACACAGGTAGTTGAAGTCAATTGCTAATGGTCTTGTTATTAAATAACCATTTCGTTGTTGAATTTTCTTGGACAGTAGTGGGAAAGAAAAAAAAGCAAGGCCTTGACAGTGCAAGATTTGTGACCAATCTGGTCTACGCAGTTGCAGTCGCTGAGGTCAAATGTATATTTTCTTTGTCATTGCTCAGCCCAAAACATATCACCATCAAGTATTTGTGACCAAGGTCAAATGAGATGTTAAATGAAAAAAAGGAAATGTGTGTCCTTTTTCTGCATTTAAAAATCCAAAGTATTCATTCAATCTCTCTCAGAGGCATCACAACATAAATAAAATGGTGTTTTTCAACATATCTCATTTTCAAGGGCTTGACACAGCATGGCTTGTTGAGGTCGAATGTCATCTGCTCCTGATTCAAGTGACAGGATGAAGAAAACAAAAACAAACAAACACCTTGTGAGAGAAAGAATCCTCTTCATTCGAACATATTCTCTTCCTCTTGAATTTAAACTATATTCACCTATCTGATGTAGATATTGAGCTCGATGAACCTAACACGTTGCCTGACCATAGGATGATTCTTCAGGTACCTGTAAGAAAAAACATATTGATTATAAAGTAACGGCATAGGGTCAAAGTGAGAAGTATCCCGTGTTCCTTCTTCCGCTCCATTTTCTTCACTATCAAAAAGTGTGACTGCTAAAGTTAAAGCCTCTCATTTAAAAAATGAGTTTAAAGATAGAGTCTGTGAAGATAGCAGCGGGGAGGTTGGAGAAGAGGAGCAGGCGGATAAAGTTTCTCCAAGCATGAAAAGCATCTACAAGTAAACTAACAGCAGGCAGCCCCTTGAACATGCCTCCTGAATTATTACTCGTTTCCATACGAGAAGGATGAAGATTGCATGACTTTGCCATCATGGATTTCATCTTTGACCCGCCGTTTGGATCTGTTTGCTCTTGACTTATTCACTTCCATATTGGGCAGATGCAGTAATAGAAGTCTGCAGTGGCCTTTTATGCCCTCCACTGCAGACCAAACGTAACACTTAAACATATTTATTGTCTCTAATAAACCATTAAGATTCAAGCCCGAAGCCTTTTTTTTCGTATTCCTGCAATCAAATCCATATGCGGAAAGCACCACATTAAGCTCTGTTATTTATTATGATATTTTCCTGTTGCTCATTTACACTGAATGTTTGTGACAAAGTGAAAGTTGACAATTGCCTATGGGTCTTAAAATGACATCTCTCGGGGTGAGGTTCATACTTGCTCAGCTTTTTCCTAGAGAACCGAGTAGAAACGTAAGACTTAATAGTATTTATACTGTATATATAATTCCTTTTCTCACCCCGTTGGGTGATGTCCGTCCCACATTCAGCTCGGGTCTTCGACCAGAGCTTGATGGTTCTGCATTGCAATGCGCTTGCCAGTGTGTGTGTGTGTGTGTATATATATATATATATATATATATATATATATATATTAGTAATTATGTATCTTCATATATATAATCAGAATAAGAAAGCCTTTAATAGTCCCACCATGGGGAAATTTGCCATCTAGTGCTGCAAAATTGAAATTGGTGGGGGGGGGGGGGGTTAAAAACAGTTAGGAGCTGCTGAAGAGGCACCCGCACAGGGGGCGCCATGACCGGGGGAGCTTTCACAACAGCTGCAGCTGTAACAAAGCACTTCACATAATAGTCAACATAAAGCAAAATAATCAACTCAACAGGAACATAAAAACATGGACAGTTGTGCAATCTTCACGACTTTCCCCATGTACTCGATGATGGTTCAGTATATGGATTTTATCATGTATCATTGGAGGATTTTATCATTTGTGGTATGATAATATCATCACAAGCTTCTAAGAATCTAGAAAGAACATTATTTATTTATGTTTTATTTTTTTTCTCACCATTCCTGTTCAGAAGGGCAAAATGTCAAAACCTCACTGAAATGGAACTAGACAAATTTCAAGTACGTCACGTTTTTATGGGCTGTCTCAGAGGTGGCCTACTTAACGAGTGAAGCACTGTTGTTTAATATATTAATTCATGTGCAGTTTGCCCTTCACATCTGCATATATATAGTATGTATTGTTCCCATACACTTGAGACATTCAATTTTTTTACACCGTTTCCTTGCCTGGTGTGGTGAATGTGTATGTATACTGTATGTTAATATGAGATAATTTTTAT
The DNA here is from genome assembly GCF_051943395.1 of Hippocampus bargibanti. Taxonomy (NCBI): domain Eukaryota; kingdom Metazoa; phylum Chordata; class Actinopteri; order Syngnathiformes; family Syngnathidae; genus Hippocampus; species Hippocampus bargibanti. Next base: position 22,272,455 of record NC_142741.1, read on the forward strand.
TGTTTCTTTACAGTCATTTGGAGACATACAGGGTTTGTATTGTTGTGGCGATTGCTAAAACATACTGCATTGTACTCAGTGTTTTTTTTTTCTTTTTGTTTGTTTCCTTTTTCAGGCCCAGTTTGACGGTTGCTGTTCCAGGATATTTGAGTGGATCATTTGAGTGGATATAGATATTTATCTTATCCATGTAAGTATAAATTTATACATCGCTAATTATTTCATTTACTTCAAATCCCTTAATTTGGACAAGAGTGATATAACATGCATGGATGGATCGATGGATAAGGGATACAGTTTCAGTACTGTACTTGCAGTACTAAGACATGCGATTATAGCTGCTGTAACGCCCCCTGCTGCCCGTGTCTTTTTTAGTTAAATCCACATACTGTATGATTAAAATAATAATAATAATAATACAGATGTTGCAAAAGTATTCAAAATGCTTGCTTAAAGTAGGAGAAGGGATATATCTGTCACAAAATAACATTAAAATAAAAATCTGACTCAACTTCTGTAGAATGAAGTCTTCTGAAAATATCCTTGCTTTAAGTACAGAAATACTGTCAATGATATGTACTCATTTTGATTAATTGACACAATGCAATAAAACGTTTCCCTTTAACCTACAATGCTCACAATGAGGAGAAATTATATCACTTTGCTTGCAGGGGGGAACATTAACCAATTTCCTAACAGCAACATAAGGCCATTGGACATGGTTGTTGACAATTTGTTTCTTCAGACCAGGTATTCATCATTGTTGTCCATGCTTCCTGGTTCACTATCCCCAATGCCACTTGCTTTCCCACTTTAAAAAAAACATCGTCATATTAGTGTATTTTGATGAGACAAGGTACTTGTTTTTATATGTAGGTGGTAAATAACCTGGACATTTTACCCACACAGAGAAACACAATTTTCAGGTAATTTTACTTATTTGTAGCAATACAGAAATCATGTTAGTGTATCATAACAAGTCATTGGCCTGAAAAAAATATTATTTGTCTCATGTCACAGAAAAATAAACCTTTTTCATAAACATAATGTGTTTCAGGTCTCCAAAGGGTCATTATCGGTATAAACGTTTATCTAATGTTGTCTCAGAGCAAGAAACGCATCATTATGGACAAATTCCACAGAAACATGAAACACAACTAACACAAGGAGACCCACAATGACCTGTGTTAAATTTTAAATGCGCTGTAGCCATTACCTATTGTTCCAATTTCTCTCAGTGACTCATGATTTGAAACTATGAATCAACCAAGACATGTAGAAACGCATACTACCTAAGGATGTCGCTATTGACCCATAAAACAGATGTAAAAACCTGAATGCCATTGCAGTATTATCCCTCTTGTCACCATTTACCAGGCATCCAAATTGGATGTAAATCTAATTTCGACGATTGCTGGATGGATGGCACGCATTTTAGTGCCTCAATCTGATCAACATAATTCGATTTGAATGTGAATTTGGTTCGCAAAGTAGCCTGGTATTTTTATTATTATCATTATTATTACTTGTATTTTTATAAGTAGTAAACAGCCTTTAGTTGTGTCACAACAACTTTGACAAGTTGTCACAGCGGCTTGCTGAGAAGCAATTTGCCGGTGCCAAAGTGGATCCTGATGTGCATTCATTATTCATGTGTTAGGATCGTGATTACACGTACCATAAGGCAACAAATTTTCCTCGGTGAGAAAAAAAAGACAGAAAATAAAACAATTTCTGCTGTAAATTGTCAGAATTGGGGCAGATCGAATGTCAAAGAGACTGTCTCACAGCTCGATGATGGGAGCAAGATAACAAGCAGACATGTTCACTAAGGTCAATTGCTGTGTCCTATCTACCAGCGTTTGTGTGAAGCCAGATCCAACCCTCTTAATTAAACACAACATTGGGCTTATCTGCCCTTCTCATACTGACAAGCAAACTTAAGACACCACTTTATTTCGACTGCTGTCGAATAAACACTGCGAATGATCGCCAAGGGCTCGAATGTATGGGGAGTTGCTTGAGATAACTGCAAAAAATAAAAATAAAAAAACAGTAAACAAAAACAAAGAGACAAAAAAACCGCGGTGTGTTAATCTGATGCTGGGAGATCTCTGTGGGGTTTATCTTTGGACTCAGATGACTCAAGAGCTCAGGTAATTACCATGGTCAGAGAGGTCGTAATGAGCAAGTGTGTTGGGAGTTGAAGTTGGTCCCGTTTAATCAGATAGTGGCCACATAGAGTTATGTCTTTTCTCTGGCAATGCGTGGCGTGGTGCCAATTACTTAGCCATATCGAAATAACCACAACACTTCCCTTCTCTAAAATACCAAATCCAGTCATATTCAGCGCAAATAATTGTGGCAACCTAGAAGCAAAAGTTAACTTTTTAATTGCTTGTGTACAAATAGTTCGGTCTCGGGTGTGCTTAACCACCCCAACAAGTGTGAAATTAAACAGCCGACGATGTAATATGCCAAATTCTCAAAACGTGCATGTCACTGAGCTGCTCTTCACCACTGCCCCGTTGTGATGTACGTGATGCTAATGTAGGAAATAAACGCTCCCATACTCTGATGACTTGGTGTCTGGGCTAGGGGAAGATCCAAAAACATTGTCTAAAACATCTTTATTGGCCAAGGTCGTAGAACACACAAGGAATGTGTCTCATACCGCACTAGTATCATCATAAACAAAGACATGACAAATAAGTAGAGGAGGGCATTCCTTATCGTAGGTAGTACATCTCTGGAACAACTCTGAGACAATGTGCAAAGTATCAAGCAGAGATAACGTGATCGGCGGTAGAATACAATATGATAACCGTTGTACAGTTGGTGCAGAAAATCAGTGAAGCATTGTGACTCATTCACTGCGAGACGATGTGCAAAAATGTGTCAACTTCAGTACCAAGGTTTTTGTCATTTACACTCAAATTGCAGGACCCACAGAATATTGAATTTTAGGACTACCTAAAGATTTAATACAGTGTTAGACACCTTAGACTATCTCCTTTCATCAGAAAAAATAGTTAATTCCTAAATTATATGGGTCAGGAGGTATCTGAGCTTGAAATAGGGGCGGCTGTACAAAATACGATACAATACATACATATTGATTTATATAGTGTGAGCAACAACTGAAGCTGTAACGTAGCGCTAACATGGACAAAAGGCAAATGCCGCCCCCTCGTGGAAGGGAAAAAAATTGCCAGAGGTCTGACCAGTGCTTTATCGGCACCCCCGGAAGCAAAACAAAAATCCAAGCAAATTCAGGAATGGCACTCAACGTGACACTTTTCAATTCCCTTCATTCGGGAATTGAAAAGTGTATTGGTAGTACAGCAAGGGTGCAATTATGCAGACGACCTTGAGTGTCTCAAAGTGTCTAGTACTGGTTATTAGTGAGTATAAAATGGGAGCTACAATGACTGTAACAGGATGCTGTTCCACCGGTTTGTGCAAAATTTCAAAGACCCACTACAGAGTTAGATTTGGGTTGCTGTTTTGAGATTAATGGCGAGAAGGAAGAAGCTACTCAAGTGTCTGCAGGATTTGGTGCGCATGGATCGGTAACACCTGCCTGAGGTAAGTAGCTGGAAAAGGTGGTGAGCAGGGTTCACAGGGTCCAGTAGGGTCCATGCCCTTGTCTTGATTTTTGCAGTGAGCAAGTCCTCGAGAGTGTGTAGGACGGTGCAGATGATTTTTTTTTCACCATCCTAACTGTGCGTTGAGGTTGGATTTAGTCCATTTTTGTGGCGGCCCCTAAGCAAACCATGATGGAAAAACACAGGATTGATGCGATGACTGCTGTGTATAAGTATCGTAGCACATCACCTCAAAGCTAAAATGCATAAAGTTTAAGTTGAGGAAACTAGACCTTTCTTGTTTGTCAAAAAGATTTGACATTTAACCGAAAGGTTGGTCGGGGAATGACGCTCCAGGATACCGACTTGTTTTTTTACCGACCAGGCAAAATAGGTCTTACCTTGGATTAAGCCAAAGGTTAAGCAGAGCTCCATTGAGTTTTGTTGAATGCACAGAGAAGCGTCCTTATGTTTTGAGAAGCGGCATATACCTGAGTGCTCCGTAAAGTGATCAATGTGAAGCGAGTGAGCGTATTTGTGTATGCCCGCTGAATGAGGCAAATACACAGATAATCACACAAATTGAATGGTAGTGCATGAAGTGCTGCTTCCACACCAGATAATCCATATTTTGTTTTTGCCTGCACTTGTTCCCCCACCCACACCTTCACTCCTCTTTGTCTAAAAGGGGAAGTTGCTCACCTCGTAACAACACCGTAACAACACCTGAGATCATGGCAATGAAACACATCCTTACCATTGGTCCAGCAATGTGGGCTAACTCAAACTAATTTTAGCAAGACAAAAAAATTGCTGCACAAAGTGAACATGCATAACTAAATACCCACAACACGCAGGCTGATATTTTTAGTCAAACGCAAAACACCAATAAAAATGACTTAAAGTTGCCCAAAACTGTCACTAATGAGCTCAAAATCGGAGAGATTCAAAAGTCCCGCCCCCAGTTCGTGACATCTCGTCAGGAAACTCCACAAACTGCCTTGCTCCAGAATCAAAACAATGGCTTCAGAGAGCTCAGTTCGGAAAATATCATTTCTTGATACTCATCCAGTTATGAATATGATTCAAATAGTTCTGAAGAGGAAATCATAAGTGCCTTCATCGCTAACTCCGGTTAGCTCCTTCCTGACAAAGAAGTATCTGTTCCAGCAGCTGAATGTTTGTCCGATCGGTTTGCTCCACTATTATGACGATTGCGCAGTCCGGGGAGCTCCTCGGCTGGCGCTATACTGCTCTGGTCCGTTGGAAATGGCTGGTTTGTCCGCTGGGAATTTGTGTAAACTTACACGTTCTTTATGCGTGTTAGTTTAATTGGCAATTGGCTGCCACACAATGATTCACCATCGCGTTATTTATGTAGTTTTCCTTCTAATTTCGCGATCTACACAGTGTTTTCAGATGAAATAAAGTACCCAAAATACACTGTATGTTGCTTTCTCGGTTTCAAAAAGAAGACTTCATGAATATTCAGTGTGAGTTTAAAAAGGTAAAATATAGCTATATGCGGTGTAATCTTTGTAAAATACGGTCAGTAGAAGTCATTTGAAGTGATTTTACAAATTATGGAGGAAACTTGTAAGGAGGTGTCGGTTGTCCCTTAATGGTTGAATAGCGTCCACACCCTGTTATCACCGACGAGGTGGCTGTGTTCAGTATCAACCAATCACTCTTCAGTCTGCCATCATTTGAAATACCTCTGATGAACTGCACCTTTCCTAATATCCTTTTTTGTAAATGTTTCAGATCTTATTTTAAGCAGATTCTTTACTTACAGACAGTGTAGGTGTTCAAATAGCTGACATGTTTCGGCGACTATTTCCGCCTTTGTCAGAGTGTCAGCTATTTGAACACCTACACTGTCTGTAAGTAAAGAATCTGCTTAAAATTAGATATCAAGTAGACAGGATGAACTTAGTATAACGATGTTTCAGATCTTATCGCGCATGGCGTGAGCTTTAAAGTTCCCACAGCATCATACGTTTCTTATTGTTCAAATATATCATTGAGGAGAAGGGTAAGAAAATATTGTAAAGACATTGAATATACTATGCAACAGAGTTCAGACAATTACTTTCAAGTGGATAAAAAACACACACACACAACATGGACAATTACTCAATACAAGGATGCTGAAGCAATCATTTCAGGCGAATACTAGCTATTTAATATATGTGACCAAAAAATCTCTTATTTTCTTTATATCTTTAGCCGATAGGGTAGAGTGTCAAGATGCAGAAATAGTGCGTAACCCCAGGCTCCACTGTTGCACCTTATAATGTGGTGTGCCTTATATTTAGAAAATTTTTCAATATTTATATATTATAGTTGGAAAACTTTTTTCATCCATTTAAGGTGCACCTAGTCGGTGCGCCATATATGTAAAAGGTTTGAAAATACAACACTCATTGGGGCTTCGCCTGATACTCCGGTGCACTTGATACACTGTAAAATACGGTACTTGTACACTCAAATTTGTGTGTGCATCAAGTGTTGTAAGTAAAATGAAACGGGTTGAACTTTTTGCCTGTAATTCCGTGTGGTGCAAACAAAACTCTCTTCATCAATGAAAGAACACATGGCATGAGGCACGGTGGTGGCAGCATCATGCCTCGGGGGCTGTTTTTCTTCACCTGCTGCTCGACAGGAAATTATGGAAGCCTCCAAATTGCATGCCGGGAAAGTTTCTTTCATCGAGCTCAATTCATACACCAGGTATTTCAGAATCAGAATCAGAAAACCTTTATTCGTCCCACAATGGGTAAATTTGCAGTCCACAGCAGCAGTTTGAATCTCCATGTCAGTAATATTGAATTACCAGAAGGCAAATAACCCTCAAATTCAATAAAAATGTTTTCAGAATGGATTTGAATATTGTCAAAGTTGAGGCTTGTTTTACAATTGTTGGGAACCACTTTGCGGTTTCGGCTTCTGATAGAAAGCAAAACATGTCAGGAAAAGCCTCCAAGAGCTTCAAAGCTTTTTTTTTATGTTAATCAGAGGCGCTTTGAATGATCACATCAACATATATATATATATATATATATATATATATATATATATATATATATATATATATATATATATATATATATATATATATATATATGGTCCACACCTACTGGCTAAAGAAACTCACAGCTCTCCACGAGCGCCTAGCAGCACAAATGAACCAGTTGCTGATGGATGGGACTCACCCAGGATGGCTAACCGAAGGGCGAACAATCCTGATCATAAAGGATTCCTCAAAGGGTGCAGTTCCTTCCAACTATCGGCCAATAACCTGTCTCTCCACAACATGGAAGCTCATGTCAGGCATCATTGCGGCTAAGATAAGTGGACACATGGATCAATACATGAGCAAAGCACAGAAAGGCATTAGTAGAGATACTAGAGGTGCCAAACATCAGCTGCTGGTTGACAGAACAGTCGCTCAAGACTGCAGGTCCCGACATACCAACCTGTGCACAGCCTGGATTGATTACAAGAAAGCATATGACTCGATGCCACACACATGGATCAATGAATGCTTGGAGTTGTATAAGGTCAACAGGACCCTGAGAGCTTTCGTTGCAAACTCGATGAGGATGTGGAAAACCACACTTGAAGCCAATGGCAAGCCACTAACGCAAGTGTCCATCAAATGTGGCATATACCAAGGTGATGCACTCTCCCCACTGCTGTTCTGCATAGGACTGAACCCCCTCAGCCAGATAATCGCCAAGACAGGCTATGGATACCGCCTCAGAAATAGAGCTACGATCAGTCACCTCCTCTACATGGATGACATAAAACTGTATGCTAAGAGCGAAAGGGACATAGACTCCCTGATCCACACAACCAGGATCTACAGCAGTGATATCGGAATGTCATTCGGGCTGGAGAAATGTAGTCGGATGGTGACTAAGAGGGGCAAGGTAGTCCACACTGAAGGGGTCTCACTCACTGAAGGAACAATAGCAGACATTGAAAACAGCTACATGTACCTCGGTATACCACAGGCCAATGGCAACCTCGAATTAGCAACAAGGAAAGCGGCTACGACCAAATACCTCCAGCGGGTGAGGCAAGTCCTCAGAAGCCAGCTCAATGGCAAGAACAAGACCCGGGCAATAAACAGCTATGCCCTGCCAGTGATCAGATACCCTGCAGGAATAATAAGGTGGCCAAAGGAAGAGATTCAGACCACGGATGTTAAGACCCGAAAACTCCTCACCATGCACGGAGGGTTCCATCCCAAGTCCAGCACCCTGAGACTGTACACAAGCCGTAAGGAAGGAGGCCGGGGACTAGAGCCACTGTCCAGGATGAAACATCCAAGCTCCATGAATACATCAAAGAGAAGGCTCCAACGGATGATGTACTCAGAGAATGTCTCAGTCAATGGGGAACAGAGGATGAGGTGCTGGAAGAGGGACAATCATGGGAGGAAAAGCCCCTACACGGGATGTACCACCGAACCATAGCAGAAGTGGCTGATCTCAAGAAGTCCTATCAGTGGCTAGAGAGGGCTGGCCTAAAGGACAGCACAGAGGCACTCATCCTGGCTGCCCAAGAGCAGGCCCTGAACACCAGGGCCATAGAGACAGGGATATACCACACCAGACAAGACCCAAGGTGTAGGTTGTGCAAAGAGGCACCTGAGACATTCCAACACGTAACTGCAGGGTGTAAGATGCTGGCAGGGAAAGCCTACATGGAGCGCCATAACCAGGTGGCTGGCATAGTCTACCGAAACATCTGTGCGGAGTATGGACTGGAAACCCCAAGGTCAAAATGGGAAACACCTCCCAAGGTGGTGGAGAATGACCGAGCAAAAATCCTGTGGGACTTCCAGATACAGACTGACAAGATGGTAATGGCCAACCAACCAGATATCGTGGTCATAGATAAAGGGGAAAGGAAAGCCGTTGTAGTGGATGTAGCGGTCCCGAGTGATGGGAACATCAGAAAGAAGGAACATGAGAAAATCGAGAAATACCAAGGGCTCAGAGAGGAGCTGGAGAGAGCCTGGAAGGTAATTTACATACACCTTATCTTACAAACTTTTCATCTTACAAACGTCAAATTTATGAAAATTAAACCTTATAATAAGCACTATTTTCATAATACACACCCACCACGGCTGGCGGAGTGATCTTCGGCGGAAGCACACGACCAAAGAGCACCAGAGGTTAAGTTACCAACAGTCCTTATGGAAGGTGACTCTCCTTCCATAAGCCATAAACGACCATCAAAAAGGTAAATAAAACTTTATTTTACAGCAGAGTGTATTTCTTTAATAACAGTCCTCATGTAATGCGCCTCTCTTTCCAAACAGCAATTCCTTTTGACCTTCGACCTCCAATGCCATTCCATCAAGCCATAAATGACCATCACAAATGTAAATAAAGTAACTTTATGATACAATGCAGTGTATTTCTTTCATTACAGTACAATAGCACATTTATTATACATAGAATAAGGTATGTTGTGTGTAGTTTTAAGGCTTATTTAGTTGAAAAGTATATTTTATGGAAACCCGGGAACGGATTATTCCCATTTTAATGGTTTCCTATAGGAATTTTGTTTTTGAGATACACACTTTTCGCCTTACACACTCTGTCTGGGAACCAATTAAGTTCGTAAGTTTAGGTCTCACTGTATATATATATTTAAAAAAAATGTCTATTTTTTTTTTTTTTTATTATTGAAGCGCACATAGAGATACACATGCTCTTCAACACACATTTACACGTATGGACAACAATGGACAATGATCTTACAACGGAGTCAAAAAAAGTCTGAGAATAACATCCAAACTCCACATTGAGATTTGAAGTTTGAACCCTCAAAACATCAAGTAATATTTTTTGCCGCAGGCCACATTCTAGTTAGGGTTTCCTTTTTTGGGGGGGGTTATGAATATAGGGAAGTCATTACAATGTAATGACTGTTATTATGGTTTCCCTTTGGACAATTTGAAATTTTGGTTCAGACTTTAGCAAGCATCATGGAATTTCACAAGTTTGATTTGCTTTCGTGGGCTGAATAAAATGATTTTGCAGGCCAGATTTGGCCCCTAGGCCTTGACTTTGACACCAGTGGTCCAGCCATGTTACATATATTAGTGGGAAATGAAGGAAAAAAACTCCATCTGATGGATAATTGACTTTTTCACAGCTTTTTAATGCAGCCTCACTCCAGTTCCCAAATGTAAATCCAACGAGAACAATGTGATGTCACGTGAGAACTCCGAGCCGCAGTTTTGCGTCGTCCAATTATGGTGACCTGTCAAAACGTGACACTGGTGTCGTTATGTGTCGTAGTAATTGTTCCGCAATTAAGATTCACATTGGTGCTTTGATCGCGGAGTGTTGCGGCAGAAAATGGCTGTTCCGCGCTATTCCCTGCAGAGAGCAGACAAACATGAACTGTCAAAGTGTGTCGGCAGGATACTTGAGCTTTATTTAGCGACATGATTTTTATCCACCAGGGGATCGGGGGCAACTTTTTATTGTTCACAAGCATAAAAAAAGGGGGAAAAACACAGAAGTTGCCACGGTAACACACGTTGCGGCTTTAACAGCAGCCTGCATGTGCTATCATTATTAGAGATGAGTATTTCCCGCTCTTTTCTGCATCTCCCTCAAAAAGCTTTCCATCTTTTTTTCCATCGGGCAAAACATTTTGCATGTTAAACTCATTTTGTTTTTCGGCATGAAAATCAACTCATGTGATGTGATGACAGCTCACTTGTTTTGACGCATGTATCAACACAACTCTCATATGACCTTGTTCCACACAGGTAGTGATCCTTGTACTGTATTGCCCGCTTCCAACTGGACTCAAATAAGCAGAGGGCAGTTCTCTTGTGTTTATCAGACCTTCCAGCAGCCAAGCACCATTTGGGATGCCTTCGTTTTCCAGCTCCGTCTTGTGGTATGGACAGCCCGAGGCAGACTAACATCCAGTGGCTGGCAAGTAGGGCTCAGGTAATAGGTGAGCATCGTCAACATATTCATGTATCCACTCAATTAAGCAGAAGGTGCATATTGGCCAAATATCATCAAGTTAACAGCACCAGCTCAGACTTTTTCCAGCGACACCTAATCAATATTTCATCTCAATATGCACAGGGAATGTAACAACATATGCTATTTTAGATGAGTGCTACGCATCTCTGGGCTGAATATTGGTAATATCATTTAATTTATTTCAACTTGGAAGACTGAAGTACTGGGAGAAATAATTACATGTCACGATTTTATCTATCGATCCATCCATCCGTCCATCTGTCTCTCTCTCTCTCTCTCTCTCTCTCTCTCTCTCTATTCATCTATCCATCCACCAAACCATCCATATCCATATCGACATTTCTCTCTCTCTCTCTCTCTCTCTCTCTCTCTCTCTCTCTCTCTCTCTCTCTCTCTCTCTCTCTCTCTCTCTCTCTCTCTCTCTCTCTCTCTCTCTCTCTCTCTCTCTCCATCTCTCAAGATAGCCAGCTAATGGATCAGAATCATATTTATTGCCAAGTATGTAGAACTGATAGAGATTAGAGAGAACACACAAGGATTTTTTTCCCGGTAGAACATGCTGCACTAGTATCATGATCAAAAAATTGCAAAGAGGCACTATACAGTTCTATTCGGGTTACTGTTTAAAGAGTTAATTGCTTGGGGGAAGAAGCTGTTTAAATGTCTGCTGGATTTGGTACGCATGGTCGCGCCTACCTGAAGGGAGTGGCTGGAAAAGGTGGTGGGCAGGGTGCGGAGGGTCCAGTAGGATTTTCTGTGCCCTTGTCTTGATTCTTCCAGTGTGCGAGTCCTCAAGACTGGGTAGGGCGGTGCCAATGATTTTTTGACTGTCATCGCTGGACAGCTCTGTGCTTTTTTTGTGCCTGTAATGGGCAGCATCTTCACAGCCCCGCTTTGTTCAGCGGAAAGGCGGTGCTGTTGGACAGTCTGTGGCTGGATGGATGCATGGCTTGAGGAGCCCGCGATAAGAAGAAAAGGAGCGTCAGCGCAGAGTGCCGATGCGTATGTGGAACTTTTGCGGCTTGGAATTGAAGCGCTGTATCTATACACAGTAGTACGCATGGGTCAATCTGAGAATATTCCGAACTACTCTTTTTGTGCCGACGTTTTATTAAGCAGAATGGTGTGGTCAGACTAATGGAGTCATAACATTGGACGTCAAGTTGCTCAAATTCCACTTAAGTATGAGGCTGCTCTTTGTTCAACAGCAAACAAGCTGACACTGAATCGACAGCACATCCACTGATTGCAGCCAAGTTGTTTCCAGACACTTTAAATCACCTAATCAATTACACAGAATCAATGGAATTGTTAATGACCAATTAATTATCAAATCGATTACAATGGCATCACCTTTTAGGATGCAGCGGAAGCATCCAAGCCTACCTAAATCCATTCTTGTAATCATTAAATCTGAGTTATCTGTACAAAATAACTACATCACAACTTGAATGAATATTTTCCTCATTCAGCTTCATTTCATTCTCACGGAATTTAATTGAGAGCAGCTGAACGGACGAGAAGACGTTCCACATTTCATCCAAACAAGCATTTATTCATAAAGATTAGTTAGAAGAGCCTTGGGTTCAGCTTGGTGGGGAAACCAGACAAGTTTTTTTGAAAATTAGAGGAGGCTGCTGACCGACGGTTGCTTCATCTGCTCATTTAAGGTCTCCTGAGATTATCTTGAGATCTCACCAACCATGTTTGGGGTTCCTCACTTGAAATGTTCCGCTGTCACATCGGTGAACATGTACACCTGTGTAATGGAATGCAAGCGACGGCCAGGACTTCACACCTGACCGGCTGAATGTTCTCAACAAGCAACACCAATGAGGTGATGAAAAAGTCCCAACCAAGGAACATAAAAATTACATGCGCAACACCTGAAAAACATGAGAACTATTTCAAAATCCTTAAACAAACATATTTAGTTAAATATGGAGAGCCCCAGTCTAATGCTGGCTCACTAACTGGTTAGAACATAACAAAATAAGGTACATAACATGACATAATCACGTCTGTGTAGGCTCTCAGTTGTACAGGAATGGTCCATCGATGAAAAGGTTTCTTCATCCGTCATCTGAACTTCTTTGAAGGTGTCGGAATGGAAGCTGATCTGATTACTTTTGTTCCGTCTGATTATCTGTAATGTTCGATGCCAGCAGATCAAACATGCCAACTTCAATCATCCTTTTAAAAATGTCTTTCATTTTTTAAAAATTCTCGTGGAATACAGTATTTTCCAGTTTATGAGACGCACGGGAGTTGAAGGCACACCCCCAATTAATGGAATGAATTGGATTTACCTTTATTAGTCTCGCATTGGACGAATGTACATTTCATCAACTCAAAGTTGAGTTCAAACTCAAAGTTGAGTTGATGAAGGGAAGAGGAAAGAAAAGAAAGAAGGAGAAAAACAAAATACATCACTAACTTCACGGTGCGATTTTGAAGTAAAAAAAATCTAAACAAACTAAATGACGGTGTATTTTCAAACTTTTTCCACATACAAGGCATACCTTCAATGAATAAAAAAATCCAAATATAATATATAAATATATAAACGTTTTTCAAACATAAGGCACACCACACAAGGCGTTACAGTCGAGGCTAGGATTACACACGACTTCTTTTACGAGGGGAAATAGACTCGTTTTGCTGCTGACAGTAGTTGCAAGACCTGTTATGGCTCAATATTACTTCATATACATTACAAGGTGCACCTGTGTATAAGGTGCGCCTTATACTGTACATCGGAAAATACGATATATTCTTAACATTTTCTTCGGAACTTAATTCTTATGACAGTAACTTCAACAGTAGGTAAATAAACTGTTATTTTTGATCCTTCTAACAGCCCTCCAAGGGAAAGAGTCACTAAAATCAGGCCGTGAACAAAATGATTGACACCCCTGCTGTAAGGTATCTGTAGTGCAAATTGATAAAACAATGATTTTTTTTCCCTCTTACCTTTTTCAAGTACACATGCAAATGGGGGAAAATCTGCATTGAGTAATACATATCAAGGTCTCCCTACTGAGACAAATTTTCATCTCAACACATCATCACCCCCATTAAATCTTTGTGAAATTGGTAGCGAGGCCCATACTTTATTTACGGTTACCTTGGGGCGATTCTGAGCTTGTGGGGTCTTTAAAATCTGCAGCGAAAAGTTCACAGTTAGCGACATGAAAGTTAGCCGTGCTTTGCTTTGACTTACAAATCATCTTTTGACCTTCTTTGATGCACCCCTCCGTCGTGGAAGTGCACAGGCGGGGTTTGCCACTGGCTAGGAGTCTTGGTTATTCTTGTGTATGCATAAACAGTTCCGTTTTTTGAGGCTATTCCGCAGTAGGGAAGTTTGAAAGCTGACCGCATCCAAGGCAATGAAGATTTGAAAGAATGATGGACAATCAGATGAAAGGGACAAAAAAAATCAGAATCAGAATCATCTTTATTGCCAAGTATGGAGAACACGCAATGAATTTGTTTCCGGTAGAACACGCTGCACTAGTATCATCACCCAACAAACAAAAACAAGAGGCACTATACAGTTCTATTTGGGTTACTGTTTAAAGAGTTAATGGCTTGGGGGAAGAAGCTGTTTAAAGGACAACCGACGTGTCCGGACAAGTTGTGTCCATAATTTCTAAAATGGCTTCAAATGACTTCTACTGAGCGTATTGTACAAAGATTCCAACGCATATAGCTATATTTTACGTTTTAAGACTCAGGAATATTAATATTCAGGAAGTCTTGTTTTTGAGTTGGTGAGGAGTCCATACGTGACGTCACTAAAGGCACGCCCTTTACCGTAAAAAAGACGCATTGTCGCGGTCCTTCCATCACGTCAATGTATTTTCCTGTACTTGTTTGGTCTGGGGACCTCATGTTGCACCCAAAAGCCGCCAGAAGGCCAGAAGAGGGCGTCCAAGTGCCATATAAAGAATTTATCAGCCTGTGGAAACGGAGGTGGCCACAGGAGGTCGCCATTTTGTGCCTCTTTTTTTGGGTGAGAGATTTTCTCCCAATGTTGCCTCAAAATGGCACAAATAAATTATTTAATCGATTGCAAACATGTATGCTTTCCTCTTCAGAACTATTTGAATCATATTCATCACTGGATGTGGAACAAGAAAGCATATTCTCCTAATTTAAAGCCATTGTTTTGATTCACTCGTAATGCAAGACGTCTTGGCGTGACGTCACAAACTGGGGGCGGGACATTCTGAAAATGCCCAATGCTCAATTTTTTTCAGATTTTGGACACTTTAAGTCATTTTTATTGGTGTTTTGCATTTGACTAAAAATATCATACTGCATGTTTTGTGTATTTTAGATGCTATAAAACGTCTTTTCTGGTGTCAGTTAAAAAAACAAAAAAGTGACATCGGTTGTCCTTTAAATGTCTGCTGGATTTGGTGCGCATGGATCGGTAAGGCCTGCCTGAGGGGACTCGCTGGAAAAGGTGGTGGGCAGGGTGCGGAGGGTCCAGTAGGATTTTCCACACCCTAGTTTGGATTCTTGCAGTGTGCAAGTCCTCGAGAGTGGGTAGGGCGGTGCCAATTATTTTTTTCCGCCGTCCTAACTGTCCGTTGAAGTCGGATTTTGTCCATTTTTGTGGCGGCCCCGAACCAAACTGTGATGGAAGAACACAGGATGGATTCGATGACAGCCGTGTAGAAATGTTGTAGCACCTTCTGTGGCAGGCCATGCTTCTTCAAGAAGACATTTACAGATATTTTTTGACTGATAGAAGGAGAAAGGCAGTAAGACGTTTCAGGACAATAAATGAAAATGCCCTAAAATCTTCCATTACCATCATCAACCTTAATGTTGCAGTCTTGTATTTTACAGTTTAGCCCTGCTGTAAATCTGTGTGTTTTTTTCCCTCCCCTCTCAACAGATGTTGCGAGCAGGGTTGATAACAGCACGCCCGCGCTGATTAAATTGCAATCGATTGCTGCAAAATGTCAGGAAATGCAAGGATCTGCTACCATTCGATGTGCATCGGTGGAAAGCTGAAGGTGAGGGTGTGTGTGTGTAAGCGTGTGCGTGTATGTATTTGTGTGTGTGCTGTGTCACGCAGTGTGAAAAATGACAGGAGGCTTCTGGCTGTTTAATTGGTGTTAACACTTGTGGCGCACAGTTTGCAGGCCCCGACTCCTCGGGCCATGACCATTCAATGAGAGTCAAGAGGTTTGAAGACCGCTATATGGCACCAAACCGTATTTTTGGGAAGTGAAGGCACATTTGACAACGTACATCTCATCAGACGGAAGAGCTTGATGGTTTCTAGCTGAGCTCATGAAAGGTAAATGGGGTAAAAACACCAAAGGTGAATTATTAATTTCAAAATGTGTGTGAATGAACTTGCCTTTCAGGCTATTTTGTCTATGTCGGTCATTTTTTAATGTCATATTTTAAGTGTCCTTACTCTCATAAAGAGATGTTCCCCGCTGTATAATGAATGACAAAAAGATAAAAGTACCGAGATTTTGACGAGTTGATGTGGGTGTGTTTTCCTTATGTGACATTGTCCTTGCACCCGTTTTTTTCCGCATTTTCGGGTTATCGTATGTTGCTCAAATAATTTTATTTTATGGTGCAATGTATGTCTCTCTTCTCGAAACGTTTTCTCTGTGAAAGATTTCTCGCCGTAGAGGTGCCAAGTTTAGTTTGAGTAACAGTCACCTCCCTGCAAAGAGGAGGGTGGCGGCGGGCTGAGCGCAGCTTTGTGTTTTTGAAAAACTGATCCATAATGTTGGTATGAATGATTGTCAAAATACACGTGTGTATATAATTTAACTGTCTTGCTCAATCTTGAAGTGTGTTTTGCTGAACAATGGAAAAACACAAAAGTGCAAAGAAAAAAAACAAAGAGAACAAGAGTTCATTCTGTTAATTTCTTCTTGAGATTTGACATATTTTTAATCACCCTTAAAATCTTCTATATGTAGATACAAGTACAGTGATACCTCAGTTTACGAATGCTTTAGGTCACGAACGTTTCACTTTACGAAGATTGAATTTGCCAGAATATAATCTTGGCATACAAACTAGTTTTCGGCGAACGAACCAAACCACACGGTCGAACACGGCCACGGTGGCAGGCGGACTAGTTTTCGTCACCCCATTTCTTTGAGTACAGACGTGGTTTGTTATCGAGTGGAGTACTTACTGGACTTTTGCTATTATGGGACCAGAAAAGACACCACCACAAGCTGGTGTTAAGCCGATGAGGACGCAAAAGAAAATTACGGTTGATAAGAAGGAGATCATCGAAAAACACGAACGAGTAGGTGTGTGTTTGTGTGCCTTAGCGTCCCAGTACCAGTACGCGTGGACTACATATCTACGTGTGGCTATGGGTGTTTCTGTGTTGTCTAAGCAATGCTCTCAGACAATAGAAGAGATTGAAAAACTTCTGTTGATTTGGATTAACGAAAAGCAGCTAACAGGGGACCGTGTGAATGAGGATATTATCGCCTAGAAAGCACGGCAACTTCACTCGGATATCATCAAGAGGCAACTATTTTGTGTAGTTTTAAGGATAATTTAGTGCAAAATTGTGTTTTATGGCGACAGGTTCTTCTAATTTTTAATGGTTTCTTTTGGGAAATAATTGGTAAATTTGTAAACTGAAGTATCACTATAATATTTAGAAAACATATGGAAATAAAGTTTGAAAATACAGCATTCATTGGGGGTGCGAGATTGGTGCGCTTATACAGCAAAAAACACGGTCTTTGGATTGACCAAGTAGCCAGTCCAGCCTAATTGCTAAAACCTGCTTAGCATTTCGACAAAGATTTGCGCTTTTAACTCACTGCCAGATATGTAAAAATGTGTCCACTCCAGTGCCAGGGTTTTTGTCACTGTCACAGAATATTGAGTTTTTTGGACCACATAAAAATACAATACAATACAATACAATACAATACAATACAATACATATTATATTTAACAACTTTAACAACAGCTGAAGCTGGAGCAATATGCTTAACATGGACTGCTATCATATACAGAAAATAAAGCAATCCAGCATAAGAAACCTTAGACTCTCTTCTTTCATCAGAAAAAAAAGATTTAATTCCCAAGTTATGTGGGTCTGGAGTTATCTCAGCTTGAAATGGGGGCGACTGTACAAAAGGCAAATGGTGCCCCCTTGTGGAATGGAAAAAAAACATTGCCAGTTGTATGACCAGCGCTTTAGTGGCACCTAAGCAAGAAAAAACAATGGCATTTTGGGAATGGCAGTGAATGAGTTAAGAGACAAATCAGATGCATGTGTGAGTGGTTCATAGAAGAAAAAAAAGACAAAGAAAGAAAACTAAACCAAAACACAGCTTCAAAGTCCAACCACACATTTTTGAAAGAATTTGTCTTCATTTGAGTCCCATGTGAACTCAATCGAGCCTTTTTCCCAGAGGACGACATAACATAAATGGCACAAAGGACAAACATTCATGCTTATCGTCACACCTTTTTTCATGTCTTCAATGAATTTCCTGCGCAAGTTATCAGAATTTCATCGACAGCCGTGGTACGTGCAGAAAATCTACGTGAGCATGTGGGGAAATTATCTAAAATCCACACAGAATGACAGAGCCGGAGGTCGAACCCAAACCTCAGCTGTTGATCCAGATGTGCTCATCACTTGTGCAATGCAATGTTCATAACAGGTGTGGTGTTTCTAATATTTACAAATTGGGTAGATTTATAAGGTCACTCATTTTGAAAATTGATGACATAGTAATCCTTATAGACAGTAATCACTACAGTTAACAGCTTTCTTTGTTATCAGGTTACAGGTTGACATGAAAGGGTTAAAAGAATGAAATTAAAGTGGAACTTTGATTATAGCAAAGATGTTTTGTTGTTTGTTTTGGGGACAAAGCTACTGATGTGAATTCAGCATATTTCTATGCAGAAGACTAAAGAAAACCTGACAGCAGCCTTGAGATGGATTTGAAGAGAAACACCAGACAATGAGTGAACTCACACACCAGATGGTGTTTTTTTTAGAGTTGGTTTTCAACAATCCACTCTGGGAAAAAGTGACTACATTCCTTTGAGAACAAGCAGCCCAAATTTACAAAAAATGAGACCCGGCAATCCCAGAGGTTTACCTGAGAAAATGCAATACTTTGCCGACAAAAAAATTGACTCATAACACAGTGTTTCACTGCGATCAATATTCCTATGAAGCACCTTTTTTTCCGGAATGAGTCGTGGATATAACTCGATAAATATAATCATCCAAAATACCCTCACTGGATCTATTCTTTTTCATAACACTTAGGCTCATAGTGTTACGTAAATGAGCAAACAGGGAGCCCAAATTGAAACAGTTCTCACTGGTGACACTTTTGTCATGGTCAACCTGCTCACTTTCAAATACATTTTTTTTTTTCCTTGGGGATTTTCTGGAAGGCGACACACGGGGGAGAAAGCCATAAATCAATGGAATAAATGGAAAATATCTACAACCTTCTCATTTTGGTGGCTAGATTTCTTGGCAAAGCCTTAAAGTGTAATGTCATGAATGGCTGGCCTCCCTCCAAAGCCAATAAAAATGCCGCGATTGAACCCCTGGTTTGCACATTCGCCCCGCTACGATCAAAATGTCATATCAGATTTGTCAGGCAAGATTATTTGGAAAGTCACGTGTTTTTGGCTTCTTTTGTAGCCAATGCTCGCACAAAAGTGAAATGGTAAGAAAATGATTAGAAAACAGTGAAATTTTGACTCGTTCAACGTTGATAGTTCAAAAGCAGAGTGTATACTGGAAGGTTAGAATATCCTATCAATCAGGCTCCACAAATAACCCACACAAGCCATCTTTACACTTGATGCAAAAAGCTAGCAAGCCAGCTAAACAGAACACAATTGATGAGGAAAAAGGTAAAATTATCGCAGGGAAAGCACCTCCAAGGGATCATTCCTCAAGATGATGAAAGATGAAGGCTACGTTCCTCATTAAGTGTTTAATGCTGATGAAACCCGCCACTCCATTCCATCAAGCCATCAACGACCATCATTAAGGTAAATAAAACAACTTCATTATACAGTACAGTTTATTTCTTTAATTATAATACAATAACACATTTATTATACATAAAATGAGGTATATTTTGTGTAGTTTTAAGGCTTAGAAAATAAGAAATTAGAAAATTATGTTTCATGGGGACCTGGGAACGGATTATTCTCATTTTAATGGTATCCTATGGGAAATTATTTTTTGGGATACACACTTTTCGCCTAACACACTCTGTCTGGGAACCAATTAAGTTCGTAAGCCAATGTATCACTGTACTATATTTTCCGCACCCAAAGGCCTTGATTTTCTTCAAAAGATGACCCTGCGGCGCTTTATATGCAGGTGCGACTTATATGTGAAGTAATATTGAACTACAACAGGTCTCGCAACTATTGTAAGTAGCCACCGACTCCACTTCCACCTGTCGAAGAAGTAGTGCGTAACCCCAGCCTCTCATGTACCACCTTATAATGTGGTGTGCAAACATTTCTATATTTATATATTAAATTCGGAAAACGTTTTTCATTCATTGAAGGTGCGCTTTATAGTCCGGTGCATCTTATGTATGGAAAAAGTTTGAAAATGCACAACTCATTGTGGGTGGGTCTTACACTCCAGTGCGACGTTACACTGGAAAATGCGCTAAATAAAGTAAAAAGGTGTCCTATGATGGACAGCGACTCTGCTCTCAAAAGTACCCCTGAATCATCGTTTTTTAAGGGGGGGAGAGGGGGGGGGGGTGTTGTGAACATAATCATTCCCCCAAGCGCATGAAATCGTCCAGAAAACAACAGCTGACGGATACATTATGTTACCCGTGTTCATTAGTCACTGTCAAAGCAAATATATAAAACACTCAATTCAAGCATGATAAAGCTCGGCCGGCGTCGATTACGCAACAAACAATATATTTCGGTGAAGAATTTGATGTCATCATTTTCACGGCCACGTGCATCTCCTGATAAGTTTCCACCTCTCGGCCTCCCTCCTTCAGTCGAAGCCGTGCGGAACGCTTTTACTCTGACAAAGGTTCTGGCCTCGCCGAAAACACGACACAGGACTCTCGTACTGTCTGATGTGCTTTTTTCCCACTGATGGTAGCCTTATAAATCATACAGACAGCAAAAAATATTTGTAATTTGCTACGAAACTTAACTACTGCAATAACATTTTAACCATTTTAGAGATGTTGCAAATGCAAATGTCCATCAACTTAATTGTTCAGATACCTTCCAAGATCCCCCCCCCCATTATGTTTGTGTGGCCACTAGTTGCTCCGTAGTTTATATTGCGGCATCATAACCTACTCATAAGTCAGATGGGCGTAAATTATGCATATGCAATTTTAACTTTCAGTCAGGCATAAACTTAAGAAATTTCAAGGGGCCCTTGGTTGACGATCGTTCACTAATATGATTGGTTTGATGTACACCAAAATATGTGGCCGCATCATACAGGACAACCTCAATTTCCGCTGTACTTTCCAGATTCTATTTCATGGTTTTAAACGGGGTAATTGAGCATCCCTTCACGGGCATAAACTCCACTGAGTGACCGATTCTATAACCCGTAAATTTATACATCAGTCAAGATACCATGGCACTCCATTTTATGTACACCCGGACATATGCTAAAATTGAAAAGCATGAGCGCCATTCCCAAATGTGTTCGTATTTTTTTTCTTCGGTGGGGGGGGAGGTGCGTTTCAAGCTTTGGTCAGACCTTTGGCAATGTTTTTTCCTCCAACGAGGTTTTAGCATTTAACTTTTGTACAGCCGCCCCTACTTTCAACGCAGATAACTCTACAACCCAGTAAACTCAAAATAAACTAATGAAAAAAGAGAGTCTAAGGTTTCTTACGCTGTAACGAATGTTTATGTAGTCCTAAAACTGTGGGTCTTGCGACGACCTGGTGGGATATTTTCATCTCATCTCTGGATGTTAAACGATACATTTTCATAAAACGAAAATATGTAGGGACATATTGTGATTAGAAAGTTGCAAGCTCACGGGTGGTCAACGCAGTGCCAGAAATAGCACTTATGGAGCATTGTGTTGGGCATTTTCCCCCTCAGCACTAAAATACGATTAAATATTTTTTTTCACAAGTGTCCTTCAAAGTGGCCTACCTTTGCTCTTATCAGTCGCCGAGAAATAACTCGCAGCTTGAGAAAGCTCAATGATCTTGCATGAGATGTCGTGATACTAAATTGACGGTTGAGAGCTGATCTGGGTGTGTTTGCAGCGGATTTAGCAGATACGCCCACAGCATTTGAGTGGAAAAACAGCTTTATTCTTCACTATTTATATGCTTGCTTTTTCCTTTTTTTTAATCATTCCAATTTGGCCAGACTCGCAACAACACTCTGTGGTGTGCAAAATTTACAAGACATATTTCTTCACACTTTACAAGGGATTTAATGTTTTTTTCCCACTAAGTGTTGGATGCTCAGTAACATTCAAACTATGAAACTGCTAAGCAAATACAACATTCATGATGAGAGTAAAATTCAATGGTTTTTTTTACTGACTCGAGTATTAGTTGCTGCAAAATCTTGTGTCTTTCACACATTTTTTTGCAAGGTGACCTTTGCTCAAGGGCATTGGCACAGCCTCATACCATGTCAGTCACGTGGCCTCTGGCATTGTTTTCTTTTTTCTTGCTTGCCGCTGACAGTCTGGATGGTCTTTTTTGGCTGGCGTTGCTCCACAGCACACATCATCTTTCTCACAGGAGGGGGAAAAAGACGAGATGAGATGAAACATTGCAGGGCTGCACTCCGTTCATAATGTGACATGAACATCTTGCTCTCTACAATACAAACACAGCGGACATGCCTGGGACTGGCTGACTCTGTGAGTTTACAGGACAACAATCTAGTCAAAAATGAAATCATTTTTCTTTACTTCACATTTGTCAAAATAATCTTGTTCCATTGCTCTTGTAAAAATGAGCGAGGCTGGTGTCATATGCATCCCAGGACAGTAGTTGGCGTTGCTTGTTTGAAAACAATCTACTTATAATGCACCGTAAGTACATTCCATCCATCCATTTCCCATACCGCTTATTCCTCATTCGGGTGGCCGGGGTCGCTGGAGCCTATCCCAGCCGTCTTTGGGCACGAGGCGGGGGACACCCCTGAATTGGTTGCTATCCTATCGCAGGGCACACAAAGACAAACAACAGTCATTGTCACACTCACACCTTGGGACAATTTGGAGTGTTCAATCTGTCTGCCATGTATGTTTTTGGAATGTGGGAGGAAACCAGAGGACCTGGAGAAAGCCCATGCGGGCCCGGGGATAGCATGCAGACTCAGGGAGGCCGGAGCAGGATGTGAACCGGCAACCTCTGCACTGTGAAGCCGGTGTGCTAACCACTCGACTACCGGGCCACCCCCGTGAGTGAATTGCATTTTTTAATTTAAAGCACTACAAGAGCAAAAAAACCTTAAACAGTTCATTCTTTGTAGATCTGAAGATTTGTGATATCTCATATGATGATGCGCGTTTGAGAACCAATTCTGTTCAACGTTTAAATCAACATTTTTGAGGATTTGGCTTTTGTAAAGGTCATGGTATTTTGAATGGAAAGAGCTAAAAGGAAAGATTTTAATTACACACGGAGAATAAATGAAAAAAAAAAAAGCTACACATATGTTGAGTTGACAAACATTGCTCTAAATCCATTTTTACAGTTTACACAGGCATGTATATTTTCCAAGCAAACTGTCCTTTTAAATGAAAATATAACTTTGAACTTGGTGAATTCAATTACTTCATTAAATAAGTAGGACACATTCACTGCTATGTCAGACCGAGCTTTTTGAAAATTGACATTTATTTTGTTTACATCAACCAGCCCCTCATTTAAACATATATACATATGACTGATGCTGGCAACTCAACACAAATGTGTTTGCATGTCTGAACATGATGTAGTCTTTAATAATATTTAACATACACAAATGCCGCCGTAGTCATAATCTTATAAATATTTGCAGGAAAAAGCACATCTGGGACTCAAATACAATTAACATTCAAATGAACAACATTTAGTACTGTACAGCAGTATCACCTCGGGCTCTATTTACATAAACAGCATAGGTGCGCTCGGCCGTAAAAACTGGCACCTAATTATTTCATGTCAGAAAGTCTCTCGACCAACTTGAAACAGCTCTAATTTGTGGGGTGAGGAGTGTCACACAGTTTTGGTGGATTTGATCAGGCGGACAGATGTTCAGATTTCGTGTATGACGTATGTCATTAATCATTCATTCATTCATTCAGTCATTCATTAATGCTCTTGACTGCTTTGTCCTCACGAGGTTCGCGGGTGGTGCTGGAGCCTATCCATGCCGTCTTCGGGCACTAGGTGGGGGACACCCTGAATTGGTTGCCCGCCAATCACAGGGCACGGATGTCATTATATTTTATCTATAAATATGACTCGTGCTGGTTGTCCCGAGTGACAACATATTGGATTGGATTAGCCTTTATTAGTCTTGCAGTGGATGGATTTACATTTCATAGCAGCAAAGTGATGAAAGTGAAGAAGTAGAAAAACATAACACATGACCTGCTGTAAAGGCAGCCACTCTTGTGGCGCCATCTTTACGTCAAAACAACAACATAAAACGTAAATAACAAATAATGTAGCACAACAAAAAAGACAGACAGTCATTTAATCTTAAACACTTTTTGCACCCTCTTTGTTGTATGAAGCAGTTCTAGATTAAAGAGGAGAGGAAGAAAGTGTCCTTTTCACCAGTAGATCAGGGATGTCGTGGTAAAATGTGCATGTCTACGACAAGCTAAATGTTGAGAGCATACAGGAAGCTGTAGCATCCTTTGAGGAAAAACAGATTGTCTCACATCTCCTGCCCCACTTTAATCCGCTTCAATTCCAAGCTGTGATTGTTTCGCAGATGCATGCTCTGCACTGACGCTCCTTTCTTCTCACCGCAGGCTCCTCAAGCAATGCATCCATCCAGCTGTCGAGTGTCCAACAGCCCCAACCTTTTCGCTGAACAAAGTGTTGCTGTGAAAATGCTGCGTATTACAGAATATTATATATAACTATTATATTTTTATGCATACCGCCTATTGGCTGGAGCCAATCCCATGCCGTCTTCGGGCACTAGGCGGGGGACACCCTGAATTGGTTGCCAGCCAATCGCAGGGCACACAAAGACAAACAACAGTATCTCTCACACTCACATCTAAGGACACATGTTCAGTCTGCCTGGCATGCATGTATTTGGAATGTGGGAGGAAACCGGACGACGCAGAGAAAGCCCACACAGGCCCAGGGAATACATAATACATAAGCTCCACACAGGGAGGCAGGAGTGGGACGTGAACCGGCGACCTCTGCACTGTGAAGCCGGCGTGCTAACCACTCGACTATCAGGCCGCCCTATTATATTCTTATATACTATATATATTATACTATGATATTCTTCACTTGCTTGATAATTATGCACCCTCCTCAAGGAATGGCATAAAAACCTGCATATTCACCACTGATCATATGAATGACCGGGGATGTGAGGCATTGTCCGAGTAGCCACATCAGGGCATAGCTTTGCTTCCTCCATGTTGAGATACTGCTGCACCATATTTAAAGGGAATGAAAGGAACTGCTTTGACTAGCCATAATTGAGGTTGGTTCTGCTCCCACAGCAGCCCAGCACTCGCTCTCGCAAACCTGCCGGTCTGCACTCATCTGCCAAATTACCCACATTGGGTGAACGCCACATCTGCACAGCGATAACTTCACGCACTGTGTTGAAATTATGCCAGTCGCTCAAACATTGCCCTAAATCTTACCTGTTTGATGTATTTTTTTTGGAATGTGCAATGGAAAGAGTCAGCTGGGTGTCCCCACGCAGCTGCCGCATGTGCCTGTGTGATTCACTACGGACCCCGGCTACACCTTCTGTCTCTGCAGTCTCTGATCGGCTATTCTTGTCAAGTCACGGCACATTTTTAAAATACTCAAATAAAATGAATGACATTGGATGATGCCGCACAGGGATAATTTTACACGATCGTTTTTGTTGATATAATATTCAACTATTGTAGGATATTGTAAAATATTTTATAGATAGTTTTAACGTACAGTATATGCATTTTTTTTCTCTGCAAATTTCCCTTTTATAAATATCAAAATCTTGGGCATCGTCAAGTGCACGCTAACGGTAGTTCCTTAAGTGAAAAATTGAATTTACAGTCAGCTGGTAATTTTTTTGTTTTAAACAACAAAGAAAAGCATACTTCACAACAACAGACACAAATGCTGGCTTCAAGGAGAAATGTCAGAGTGATGTACATTTGGAGAACATCCCATATATCTCAAATCTCACCAATTATGGTTGTAGTTTTCCTTCCAAAGTTGCACCCTTTTACATATTAAACGTTCAAGCACACACACAATTGTGATTTTTTAATACAGCTGGCATGTTTTCTATCCCGATTGTCCTCATTAGGATTTCAGGCAAGTTGGAGCCAATTGCAGTAGACCTAAACGAACAAACAATAACACTCACACAGTGTACAATAGACAGTAAAAGACAATGTACTGTCTTTAATGAATCTATACATGCTGACGTTGTCGAGAGTCTATTCCAGGGCATATACTGTAGCTACCCATGGACCTTTTAATGGGGAATCACTGGTTTGTGCTTTTTTTTTTTTTTTGAATGTGCCTTGAGAAAACCTTACGCAAGCACATGGAAGACATGCAAACTCCACACAGGAGTAACCGAGTCGAGATACAAACCTGCGTCTCCTGTCAGTGAGGCCGACGGGCTAAGCGCCACTGTGCTGCCTACTGCTCTGCTCCCTAAAAATTGTCATCAAATAACTAATTGATTTAACAGGGAAAGCCTTGCCTGAGGACTATGTGACTGTGGCTCATTAGCGCGTAACTGTTTCCCTGTATTGATTGAGCCAAAGCACATATTTTTTAATGATATCTCAGTTCACACCACAAAATAAAAAAATGGCAATAACTAAAGATCTCCCGATCACACTTTTTTTTGGCTAGGAGTCAGAATGTTTGGCAATAAAGAGTTCCCATCCAACATCTCGCAAATTCATTAACAAAATAAGTGTGCATCCAAATTGTCTCAAATGAATATAGAAAAATACAGACAGTAAATGGATGCATGTATGTTTACGTTATTTGGTTGCATTTTAAGTGTATTTTTTAAATTTTAGTTATTTACAAATACGTTCGAGACTATTCATTTAGTAATTTTTAGTTATTTTTTTACTTTCACTTTAAATGTCATTGAGTCATATTTCTCCACCAACAGGTGCTATTGGGGAAAAATGTAATATGTGCGACTTCAAAAGCATTTCTGCGCAATCAGTGTGTTGTGAGCCATATCATGTCATGAGCCACTATGCACGGACTACTGGCAGAGTGATGGATTGATTTGCCACCCTTTAAAAACAGATGACATTGTTTGATGCTTCCACCCACCAAGTCGCTGGCCACTGCAGCTGCTACTGTGATTTTTGTTTACAAAGTTACCGGTAACCATATCTCTGAATTGTGATTGTTCATTGTCAATGGATAACACAGTGATTTTTTTTTACATACAATTACCCATCATTTACTGGAACAATGTGTATTTATTTTTTCACGATTCAGTATTAAGAACAGACATATAACACTACACATCTACTCTATATATTTTAAACCTTTACACAAAAGTATTAGTCTTCATTTGCTTCCAGTGAAATTGTGTGCTGTTTGTGACCTTTACAATTTCAAGAAAATCGACGAAAACTTCTAAGGCCTTCAACGCCAACCCAGCTGAAAATGTGTCATCGGTCCAATTATGTGACTTGACAGTTCTGAGTCATTCACTGCCATTCCCAAATTTATTCGGGAATTGAAAATATGACATAGAGCGCCAATCCCAAATTTGTTTGGGTTTCGTTTTTGTCATGCTTGGGTGCCGATAAAGCTCTGGCCATGGCCTTTGGCATTTTTTTTTCTTTGCCACAAGGGGAAAACATTTCCCTCATTTCCATGTTAGTGCTTTGTTTAAGCTTCAGCTGTTGTTAAAATGCATATATAAATTAATACGTATGTATTGTGTTGTATTTTGTGCAGCTGCTACCATTTCAAGCTCAGATAACTCAAGACCGATAAAACGTAATTCTTTTTTTCTGATAAAAGAAGGGAATCAACAATTTAAGTAAATGAGTTAAAGATGGAGGGAAGCCCGGTAGTCGAGTGGTTAGCACACCGGCTTCACAGTGCAGAGGTCGCCTCCCTGTGTGGAGTTTGCATGGTCTTCCCGGACCTGCGTGGGTTTTCTCCGGGTCCTCCGGTTTCCTCCCACGCTCCAAAAACATGCATGGCAGGCAGATTGACCACTCCAAATTGTCCCTAGGTGTGAGTGTGAGAGTGACTGTTGTATGTCTTTGTGTGCCCTGCGATTGGCTGGTAACCAATTCGGGGTGTCCCCCGCCTCGTACCCGAAGACAGCTGAAATAGGCTCCGCGACCCTAATGAGGAATAAGTGGTACGGAAGATGAGATGAGATGAGATGAGAGTTAACGATGGGTGGTGTGCCAGGAAGACAATTCTTAATTGTTCTGCCTCTCACAATATGTTGCTAGCCTGGATAGACGAACAGATTACATATTCATGGCCGCACATAATAATAATAATAATAATAATAATAATAACACATTTCATTTATAAGCGAAACTCTCAAGTTTTCTGTTGGTGAGCAGCGGCAGCGACTCACGCCAGTGTTCACTCAACCTGGAAATAACTCAAATAGTTAGAAAGCTATCTAGCTAATAGATAGCTAATAGACAGCTAGTATTAGGGTATATATAGGGCCAGAGTTACCAGCATAACTAGTTCGCTGATGAAGCCCTTTGGATGAGGAGCGAAACGTCCGACACCCCCAAACATACGCATGCAATAACTGCCCCTCACATGAATGAAACACCCTTTTTTTCTTGTTTTCCTGAAACCGCTCGCAGTCGACTTGGGACCAGTCTGCTATGGTGTGCTTTTTGTACAAAAACTCCTAAAATCAGTGCCGATCAGGCAGCATGGGCCCTTATTATTCCCATCTGAAGAAGAGTAACAGGTCGAGAGTGAGAGGTAATCACAGGTCACGGGGTGGTCAGCTCAGTTTTTCGGTGTACTTATCAAAGCTGCGGTGGTTGTTTTCGTCTGACAAAGCCAGCCGTCTTCTCCTCTTGTTAAAAAGGATCATGCGATGGAGAGGCGGCGAGAAGCGAGGCCGTAAATTTGATGGAGAATACTGGAAAGAGAAACTCTTATCGTGTAACTGCTTTCCGCAAAGGTCATAAAAGACACCCCGCAGGTATCAATGCGATGTGGAAGGTCTGGTTGGCAGAGGAGGACGTGTTTGCACAAGTGCTAACACGTGCATTTTATGCAAAGGTGCCTTGAGTGCGTGTGTGTCAGTGTGTGCGTGTGCGCATGTGTGATTGTGTGCGGCTAGTACGGCGCAAAATCCAATAGTACAACAATCATATACTGTATAATGTCCTTCAGCGTTGCATTTTATTTCCCCTCAGCCCGGGTGGAAGCATATATCGCCATCCTCGTGTGAATCCCCAACAGAGCTTTATTCAAAATGATGATACTCCATTCAGGTATTGCGTCGTGTAAATGTCATTTTGGTGTTTTTCTTCCTTTTCACGTATCCATGGTGGTCACTAACTAAAGTAATTAAATAATAGTTATAGACAGAGGATTGGCCATTATGAACAGCACTCTATAAAGTTCCCATAATTGGGCTCACCACAGCTTTGAAAATTACAACCCCCCAAAAATCCTTTATTATTTTGTACTTTTTGTGCATGTGGTAAAAACAATGCTTTTATTCACTTTGGTAGACCGAAAAGAATATTGCTAATGCCACACGAAATGAGTCATATGCTTCTCAATGGATCTTAAGCATCTCATTAATAATTGGAAGAAAACGTCATTCTAGCTAAAAATAAAACTGTCAACTATCTTTTTGCTGTGGTTGAAGTTTCATATGAGTTGGATTATATATTTTTTAATGCAACATTAAGTCAACCATTAAGAAAACTGACACACTAATGCAAGAGCAGGATTTTTTTTTAATACCGAGTACATACGGTATATGAAAGCTAACTCGGTTGCATGATTACCGTATTTTACGGTGTATAAGGCACACTCAAAAGCCGTCATTTTCTTCAAAAGATGATCCTGCGCCTTATACGCAGGTGCACCTTATATGTGAAGTAATGTTGAGCCACAACAGGTCTTGCAACTACTGCCAGCAGCCCTCAACTCAATTTCTCCCTTTAGAAGAAGAACCGCGTAAGCCTATTCTCTAATGTAATGCCTAATAATATGATGTGCCTTATATTTGGAAAACATTTATATATTTAAATATTATATTTGGAAACTCCTTTTCATTTATTGAAGGTGCACCTTATCGTCCAGTGCGCCTTATGTATGGAAAAAGTTTGAAAATACACCATTCAATTGGGTGTGCCGTATAATCCAGTGCGCCTTATACACTGGAAAATATGGTACAACTTGAAAAAAAAATCTAAAACTGCAAAGTCCACAAATGATTGTAACTAAATATATATTTGGAATGCATGTATTTCTTTACTTTATTTAAAAACTTTAACATAGCTTAATCATGAATCTCGAAAGACAAAATATTGCTTGCTCAGAAGCTAAACAAAGAATGCATTTCATGTTTTTCCGTTGAAAAGGATAGCTATGCAGAAAAAAATACTCCAAAAGAGATACATTAAATAGTAAAATTACTACCAGTCTTTTTGTGGGGATGGCCTAACTTTGAACACATAAACCTTTGCCAGCATGTATTCAAAGTAAGGCCACTGAAAGTGCAGTAGTTCATGTCCTTTCTAACATTTTTCTGCTGTATGTTTTCTCAACCACAAGATTTAATATATTTTTGCAGCAAAGAAGCGGTGACAAAGAATAAAGAAAAAGATATTCTGAACTATTCAAATGCGTAGATAATCAGCTTTGCTTGAGAAGCGGCAGGGAAGTATCAGACATGACGGAGGAGTCATTATAACGGATTGGCGAAGAAAGATGACGAGAGCCCAGGCAATCAGTCCATCCTCTGGTGCAAGAACAAAATCCCCAAAGGAAACTAGCCGCAAACATTTGATTTGTTCACAGGCATCTCTCAGCGCTGCTTCTGCCTTCTCGTTTGTCCTACCTTTTGGTGCACATCCGGGCTTCCGAGCGATTTGCAA
The DNA here is from genome assembly GCF_051943395.1 of Hippocampus bargibanti. NCBI lineage: Eukaryota > Metazoa > Chordata > Actinopteri > Syngnathiformes > Syngnathidae > Hippocampus > Hippocampus bargibanti. Next base: position 22,303,405 of record NC_142741.1, read on the forward strand.
CTTTTCCCGCCACGTCTGTCATCGTTTGCCTTCATCGTGGCAGCCGTCATGGTTGGATCGTGTGTTAAATGAGACGATAACGAAAATTGGATATTCATTTGGCTTAATTGGCTTAATTTGGGCATAATCAATGCCTTGATTTGTTTGTTTGGATCAGCTGGAAGGATCATTCGGCTGTTGCATGATGGAAAGTGTCATCAGCACTCACACATCCTGTACCATATATATATATATATATATATATATATATATATATATATATATATATATATATATATATAGAAGATCTGTGCGGAGTAGGGACTGGAAACCCCAACGTCAAAATGGGAAACACCTCCCAAGGTGGTGGAGAATGACCGAGCAAAGATCCTGTGGGACTTCCAGATAGAGACCGACAAGATGGTAATGGCCAACCAACCAGATATCGTGGTCATAGATAAAGGGGAAAAGAAAGCCGTTGTCATGGATGTAGCGGTCCCGAGTGATGGAAACATCAGAAAGAAGGAACATGAGAAAATCGAGAAATACCAAGGGCTCAGAGAGGAGCTGGAGAGAGCCTGGAAGGTAAAGGTGACAGTCGTGCCTGTGGTGGTCGGAGCACTCGGGGCAGTGACCCCCAAACTCGACGAGTGGTTGCAACAGATCCCGGGAACAACATCGAATATCTCGGTCCAGAAAAGCGCAGTGCTGGGAACAGCACGGATACTGCGCAGAACCCTCAAGCTTCCTGGCCTCTGGTAGAGGACCCGAGCTAAAATGGGGGGACAGACACCACCCATGGTGGGTGAGACGCGGATTTTTATATATATATATATATATATATATATATATATATATATATATATATATATATATATATATATATATACATGCACATGCACATGCACATGCACATGCACATACACATACACATTTATACATTTAGACATTTTTGCTCCTTTCAGAGGATTCCATTTAAATTTTTTTGCTAACAAATGTAATTGACCCTGGGCAAGTACTAATCTTATCTAATTTGCAGGCATGTAATATCCTGACTGATTGCAATTATTATGTGTTCTTTACGTGTGTGTGTATGCATGTGTGTGTGTGCATGTGTTTGTGTGGTGGGGGTTACATTTTGTCTCCTTTCAGAAGTGAAACGGAAGAAAGGATTGCATCACTTAATACTCAAGCAGACTTTTTTTTCTTCCAGTGCTTATAGACGCAGAACCTAATTTCCATCTACAGACAATGGATTCGATTGGGACATTCACAGTGACTCCAGAACAGCAGGTGTGAATATTTTCCGAGATTCTAAACATGTGTTTGGCTTTTGTTCATAATCTTTCGGTATTTGTTCGCGGCCGACAGGGGGTGGCGAGAAGTGAGCTGTACGTGTGGCCTGTGGCTCAATATTGCAAATAGTGTCTCAACTCGAGTTCAAACATTTTTGATCCCCGGTTGAGCCGAATGTTTACCCATCCAATTGTATTTCCCATTATTGCCTGAGGGGACATTGGGCCTCATCCTCCCGAAAGGACCTTTATTCATGGTAACATAATAATAGCAACAATTTAACTTTTCTAATCACAATTCCTCCTTTATTCACAGTTACTTGTAGTATCTACAACTTGTTATAACATTTTAAGAACGAAAAAAAAATGTGTATGTAGCATTGTATTGCTCTCGTGACACTCAAGCTTATTTGCAAGGACAAGCGCTATAGAAAGATGCCACACAAGATTGTGACACCACAGTAAAACAAAAGTCTGTATATTTCACTCACAGACATATTTGCAAGCTGGCGGATAAAATATTTACACTTCACATAACATGGGGAAGAACAAGCACACATGGGATTTAGAAATTTTGTGAAATTTGGGTTTGTTTTGTCAGTTTGTAACTCAGTCCCTGCTAGATGTACAAAAATGTGTCCACTCAAGTGCCAGGGTTTTTGTCATCGTCACTCAAATTCCAGGACTCACAGATTATTGAGTTTTAGGACTACATAAACATTCAATGCAGCAAAAGAAACCTTAGACTCCCTTCTTTTATCAGAAAAAAAGAATTATTTTGTAAATTATATGGGTCTGGAATTATATGAGCTTGAAATGAGGGTGGATGTCCAAAATACAATGCAATTTGTACATATTGGTTTATTTAGCACTTGAACAACAGCTGAAGCTGGAACAAAGCGATGTAAAAAACACTGCTTGTTTGTGGAAGGGAAAAAATATTACCAGAGGTCTGACCAGCGCTTTATTCTCACCCAAACAAGAAAAAACTAAACCCAAACTAATTCGGGTATGGTGCTCTATGGCTTGACTTTTCCCGTCTATGTCTTAAGTTCGTAAATTGCAGTGAATGAGTTAAAAATGAAGTAAAAAATTGTTGCCTTTGTTCAAAAAAAGCTTGGAAAAATAATACATCATGAGTGTTGTGAGTCATTTCTATCTATTATTTTTTTCCTTTTTTTGCAGGGTATATTTTCAGGGTACATCTTTTCAGCTCCAAGTGATATACGTATTTCCAAACTGTCTTGATCACTGCAGAATTTATTCACTCATGAAATCCCCAATTGAATGAGCCTTTTGCTAGTAATGTGTCGAAATACAGCTCCGTCTTTTCAGGTTTGCAAATGGCTTTATTCCGCAGTTGATATTTCGACGACTTACTCGCACTAACCTGAAGTAATGTTCATTGTAGTTTTAAGTCCTCCTTCGAAGCAGCGAGCAGCAAATTAGAGAAGCGCTTTTAGATTTATGTTCTTTACCTATATGAAATAAAGTCAATATTCTTCCTCGTAGTAGAAAATAACGAACATGGTGTTTTTTGCAATGAGGTTTTTTTGTTTTCATTCGATCCCGGGCACATGTTATGATGTCTTATTCCAATGCAAACCTTCAATCTTAGGTATGTACCGTATTTTCCAGTGTATAAGGTGCACCGTAGGATAAGGCACACACCCAATGAATGGTGTATTTTCATGTTTTCCACAAGTAAGGCGCATTGGACTATAAGGCGTACCTTCAATGAATAAAAAAAAGTTTTCCAAATATGATATATGAATATACGCACATTTTTCAAATATATAGCACACCACAATCTTTCTATCCTTTCATCTTTCATCATAACTTTACTGCTGTGAAATCATTATCGGAATCAGAAAACCTTTATCCATCCCACAATGGGAACATTTGCAGTCCACAGCAGCATTTTGAAAAGGGTGGGGGGATGAAATTATAGAAAAACAAGATATTTCTATCATAGTAAAATAAAAATGTCAACTGTATACTGTAAGTGTGCAAAACCGTTTAATAAAAAAACTGTACATATTGCAAGTATCAAGAAAGGCATATTGATATATTCATATATGATAAATGTAAATTTTTCCACTACGAGACTAATTAAGGTAAATCCAATCCATTACAAGGCGCTCCAGAGGCTGGAGTTCCGCACTACTTCCTCTACAGGGGGAAATGTAGTCGGTGGCTGCTGACAGGAGTTGCGAGACTTTGTGGCTCCAATATAACTTCATATATAAGGTGCACCTTTGTATAAGGCGCACGGTCATCATTTGAAGAAAATCAAGGATTTTGGGTGTGTCTTATACATCAGAAAATACGGTAGTTATATGTGTATATATTGAAGATAGTTTGGTAGGGTAAAGGAGGCTTTGAAAATGGCTGAGACCGAATGTGTTATGCAAATCTACTCTTCATATCATTAGTGTGAAATAAAGACAGACAGGAGAAGTGGCTCAGCCTTCTGCCTTGGCTCCATAAAGAACGCTCCAGTGTAAATGTCGGAGTGCTCAATGTTCGGAGCACCCCCTTCTCCCACGTCCCCAATCGCCCCGTCTTACATTGCTGTATGGCGTCAAAATTGCTCATCATACTTGCTAATCTTTTACAATCAAATGATAGAGCTCATTCTTACTCTATTGAAATCTTTGAAAAGACTGCATTTCACCTTGTGTCATTGAATATTTTCTTGCACTGCAGAAGAATACAAGATTCTGGAATTTACGTAATCCGGAGTGAGGTTTAACATTGCGGGCAAACTAAACAACTTTGATTTGTGTCCACAATGGAACACAACAGAATTCATGGCATTGGTTATGTTGCTTCTCCCCCAAAACAAACAAACAAAGATCACTCTCTTTCAAAGTGCATACTTGAGAATGTGAATACACAAATGTCACCCTGCGCAACATCAAAAATGAGGAATTGCATATAAAACCCTTTTATCCTTTCCGTAACCCGATAACATTATAAGCTGTCCACTGTAGTCACCATTGTCCCTGAAAGGATGAAAGAAGATGCTGCTAAATTCCCACTGGCCCTTCACGCAGACACTCGACTGTTCACAGGAGATCATTAATGTTGACTTTAGATATCCCAGTGACGAGCCTTGTCCATCACCCTATTTCAACATGTTTTGTCACCTTGCTGTAGCGCCCCCGCTGACATTGAATTAATATTCATCTCCACCTTGAGACCTTTGGAGAACCTCTCATCAACACCGCTGTCGCAGTCCGCAACCACTGAGAATTCTGACTTTAATTATGGGCTCTTATTATCATTGCACAATGACCACAGAGGTCGATAATTCTTTGCTAAATTGACCCTCAGAGTGTTTTTTTCTTCTTTTGCCCGCCTGGTTTAAATAAAACATTTTTCCATGGCTATAAAGGAAGAGCATAAAGATCGGAATGGCAACGCCATGAATGAGCATGTGAGAGTAAACGTAAAAAGCTAGGATGTATTATAAAAGTGGTTTGGCGGGCACGCACATGTTTATCAGACAATAGAGGAAACTATATATTTCTCATTCCAGACAAAGACAGATTGAAAAGAGAGATATTATAGCATGGCATGCAATTATATTCTAAACCATGCTTGAGCAGAAATGGGGTGATTTCCCAGGGGGGTTGGATGGTTGAGTGGGGGTGGGGTTGTCCTAATCCATTCAAGTACCATGGCACCTTGTCATGCACTTCTTTAAACAAATGATATTTTTATCCCAGTGCACGGTCACACTATTTACATGCAATTCTGCAGCTCCCAAGACTATTAAAGGTGACAAGTCCTTCTTCAAACGTTCCGCAGTGTTCTGGATCCCAATTTACACCTTAACTAGGTCCTCAGAATGAGTCAGGTTCTTCTTTCTGTCTGCGTGTGATTGTGCATGTGTTCATCCACGTGGGGGTGTGTGTGTGTGGGTGGTGTGTGTGTGTGTGTGTGTGTGTGTGTGTGTATGTTTGTATTTGTGTGACAAAAAGCAGCTCTTTGCATGCCCTTCATTTGCAACCCAGCAACACTTCCTCCGTGTTTGAACGTCAACACGCATTTATTAATGTCTCACCATGTTCTTCGGTCCAATTTAAAAAGAATCCGTACAACAGAAAAGGACACATTGATAACCTGATTTTCTTGTGTGCGTGTGTGTGTGTGTGTGTATGTGTGTGTGTGTTTGTGGCTGTCTGTACTAAGCTGACCCAGCATGACACTACACATATACGGTGAAGACGATGTAACGCTGCAGTGAACAGCAACAATATATGCAGTGTCAAGTGGCAAGCGAAAAAAAAAAACCTCTCTTTTGCCCTCATTTAAAGTATTGCAGTGGTGGTGTGAAGTAAAAAATAGATGGTTCATCAAGAAAAAAACTGCATCCAATCCCATTTTTGGTTCCTCCTGATGTTATAAAGCAAGCTTGTTAGAGCTCGCCGAGGTGAAGCTGTGATGTCGTGGCTTTGTAACATTTAGGCACTGCCGTCGCTCAGATTTGAAAGGCGCTTATAAATGAAATGTATTATTATTCAACATGGGATGCAAATTTCCCCATTGTGGGACGAATAAAGGTTTTCTGATTTCCTTGGTCTGATTCTGATGAATTTGAGTCATGTTTGGTATTTTCCTGCTTGAAGTGTTCTTGTCAATTTAAGTGTTATTGTCAATTATTTATCCACATTTATTTTCAATTTACGGTCTTCATCAACCCTGTAACCTCAGAATTGTGACGTCAAGGGTGTCAAACTCATTTTTTGCTGTGAGCCACTCTGTGGTTACGGTATCTTCTCGGGGGCCATTTGGAATTTGGTGGAGTCATTGGAATGTTTAATCCCCTCCGGATATTAGATATGCTCTATATCAAATACATATTAACTCATTCACTGCAAGGCAATGTGCAAAAATATGTCCACTATAGTGCCAGGGTTTTTGTCGTTTTCACTCAAATTGCAGGACCCACAGAATATTGAGTTTTAGGAGTACATCTTCTTCTTCTTTTCCTTTCGGCTTTTCCCTTCCTGACACAACCCTCTGTATTTATCCAGGCTTGGGACCGGCACAACAAGACTTATGTCCCTTTGTGGCTCGAGAACAAGCAACTCGCTCAGTAAAAGGCTGCCAAACACAAAATGGTCATCGGCACAGCAACATTCAAAAAAGCAAAAACTATACTCACCATTTGCTGACAATGCTCTGATCTTACCGTGAAATGGACATCTCTTTCCCTACATTACATCACATTTGTAATACTTCTTTCATTAGTGTGCATCAAAATATGATGCGAGAGCTCAGGGTGCGTCAAAGTATTGACTGCTATGCCAGCATAGTTTTAGGAGTACATAAACATTCAATACAGCATTAGAAACCTTATATTATCTTCCTTCATCAGAACATAGACGAAATTCCCAAATTATATGGATCTGGAGATATCTGAGCTTGAAATTGGGGCAGCTGTACAAAATCCAATACAATACATTCATATTGATTTATATAGCGCTTTAACAACAGTTGACGCTGTAACAAAGTGCTAACATGGACAAAAGGCAAATGTTGCCCCAGTGTGGAAGTGAAAATCATTGCCAGAGGTATGACCAGCACTTTATCGGCGCCCACAAGTGAAACCAAAACCCGATCAAATTCATGATTGGCGCTACATGTCACACTTTTCAATTCCTGAATACATTTGTGAATGCTCGCGAATGAGTTAATGAATAACTAGTTTTCAAATTTGAATTAAAGAATAATGACTGTTATTGTGGTTTGCATGAGACAATTTGAAATTTTGGTCCAGACTTTACCAAGGTCATGGAATTTCACGATTGATTTTTTTTCGTGGGCCGAATAAAATGATATGGTGGGTCACATTTGGCCGCCGGTCCTTGCATTTGACACCGGTGCTCTACTCAGAACCCATCCATCCGTTGTCTTATCTGCTTATCCTCAGAAGGGTTGTGGGCGTGCTTCGGCTGTCCTCAGGGAGTAAGCAGGCATACCTTGAACCCATTGCCAGCAAATTGCAGGGCACATGGGGACGAACAACAATTGATGCTTACAGTCATCCCTCGGGACAATTGAAAGCGTTCCATTAACCTGCCATGCTTGTTTTGGGAATGTGGGAGGAAACTGAAGTACCTAGAGAAAACCCATGCAGGCACAAGGAGAACATGAACACAGGAAGATTGTAGCCAGAATCCAACCCTGCACTGTGACCCTGACATGTGAAGTAGTCCATCACATGCCGCCTTCCTCAAAAACAATTTGTACAATAACATACCTCAGGCTCTCCAACTAATCTAAAAGAAAGTCCCGTTTTGGTTTATTGCTCAGAACCCCCAGCTGAGTTCTCATTTGAACAGGCAGCAACTCCCTAGATCAAAAGCAATTAGCATGTGTTTACCTCTATCGACGACCCAGCAAATTAGCTCTTTTTTTTTTGTAAGCGCGTGCGTCTGCACGTATCATTTCGAGCTGCTTTATAATCAAACGTATAGACGCGAGGTGACGAGTCTCGACGCGCTGGGATATTTACTCGACGTGCGTCGCGTTATGGTTAACCTACTTTCTCTCATTCAAAAGAGGGGGAGCCAGGATCTGGCAGCTGCTCCTCATACTTTGATGCCAACTAACTGTTCCTGTGGCCATGGCACAAACATCATAGGTGGATATGCAGATTGCTTTATTCAGAGATTTCTTCAGCTTCATCAAAGTCCCATGAAATCATGCTAACCGGCGACTATTACACTCCTGATGGTTGTTCTCAACGGTCACGGTATTAGGTACACTTGCAGCACCGGAGAAGGTCCATTAGATTATTTTAGATTAGATTAGATGAGCCTTTATTTGTCTCTTAGTGGAGATATTAACATTTCACAGCAGCAAAAACAAAATACAGGAGCAGCCAAGGCAGCCACTCCCGCGGCGCCATCTTAAAGTCTACACAACAAAAAAACGAAATAACAAATAATCTAACACAACACAGTCTTTAATATTTAGCACTTTCTGCAACCTTTTTGTTTCATAATGCAGTTGTAGAAGAGTAGAGGATCAAAATGTCCTTTTCACCACTAGATCAGGGACGCCATGGTGAAATGTGCATGTTTGCTACAAGCTAAGATTTCAAAGCAAACACGAAGCTGTAGCATCCATTGCCGAAAATGTATTGTCTCACATCTCCTCTCCCACATAAAATTGCTTCAATTCCAAGCCGCATCCAGCCCCAGACTGTCCAACAGCACCGACCTTTCCACTGAACAAAGCGGGGCTGTGAAAATGCTGCCCATTACAGGTGCAAAAAAAAGTACAATTGTCCCAGAGCTGTCCAGCGATGACAGTCAAATGGCACCGACATTCCTCCCAATCAAAAACAGTCCTGGTATACAATACACATTATACATAAGTATACTGTATCAAATAGTGTCCCTTTTCACAGATACAGTGAGACCTCAACTTACGAACTTAATTGGTTCCCAGACAGAGTGTGTAAGGCGATAAGTGTGTATCTCAAAAAACAATTTCCTATAGAAAACCATTAAAATGGGCATAATCCGTTCCCGGGTTTCCATAATATATACTTTTCAACTAATGTTAAGCAGATTCCTTACTTACAGACAGTGTATTGTCGGTGTTCAAATACCTGACATGTTTCGGCGACTACTTCCGCCTTCGTCAGAGTGTCACGGATGTTGCTGTGACGCGCCATTTTCAGCTGGTGTTGCTATGAGGGCGTGACCTACCTGTCAGAACTGACAGGCAAGCCACGCCCCCCGCTGTCCGCTCGTCCCTCCAGGATGCTGCTCCAGGTAGTAGAGAGCATGTAAGCTCCCTCATCCCTGTTGATGGTCCTTGGTCCTCGCTTTCGGATTTCAATGGCCTCCCTGATCCAGCGCTGATGTTTGTTGTCCTCGGTGCGGATGACTCTGGCCTTCTCCCAGTCCATGATGTGGTTCTCTCTTTTGCAGTGGTCCGTGATGGCTGATTTATGGTGCTCCTGTTGTGCTTGTTCTTTTATTGCTCTTGTTTGGATTGTTGCCGTCTCCTTCTCGCACTCGTTCTTGTGCTCTATTTTTCTTGTATTGAAACTCCTTCCTGTCTCCCCGATGTATGATTTATTGCATGACTTGCATGGGATTTCATATATTGAGTTACATTTGTTTTCCGGGAGTATTTTGTCCTTTGGGTGTACCAAGATTTGACGGAGAGTTGTGTGTGGTTTGACCGGTGTGTTTATGTTGTGTTTCCTCAGTGCCCTTTGTATGCGTTCTGTGATTCCTCTTATGTACGGTAGTGTTACCATTGCTCTGTGTTCTTGTTTGTTTGTTTGCTTTTTCTTTCTTCCCTGTCTTGTGTTGTTTTTGTTTTTGACCTGCTCTGCCCCTTTAGTTATTGCCCACTGGGGATATTGGCATTTTTTCAGTGCGTGTTGTATATGTTTTTCCTCCTGTGTTTTGTCTTCCGGGTCCGTGATTATTGTGGTGCGTTCATGTAATGTTCTGACGACTGACAACTTATGAATGGTGGGGTGTTCAGATGTCCAAAGGAGATATTGGTCAGTATGTGTAGGTTTCCTGTGTACTTTTATTTTGATGTCCCCGTTGTCCGTGTGGTGTATGTTCAAGTCCAAGAAGGCGATGGAGTGGTTTGTTTCTTCTTCATGGGTGAACTTGATACTGCCTGTGGTGTCTATGGAGTTGAGGTGTTCAGTAAGCTGTTGCGTATGTCCTGTTTTGATTTTTTCCAAGATGTCGTCCACATACCGTTTCCATAGTGTTGGTTTGTATATTTCCGGGGCTGTTGAAAGTGCTTTCTGTTCCAGGTCCTCCATGAAGAATCCACACATGATGGCAGAGAGTGGGTCCCCCATGGCGAACCCTTCTTTTTGTCTGTATATGGTGTATTTGTATTGGAAATATGTGGATGTGGCTATGAATTGAAGTAGCTGGGTTATGTCTTGTGCTGTAAGATTTGTGCGTTTTTTGAGTGTCCTGTCTGTTTTGAGTCTGTCCTGTACTATCTGAATGGTGGCTTTGGTGGGTGTTTTTGTGAAAAGTGAGGTGACGTCATGTGATATGAACATTTCGTCTTTCTGTAATTTTATGGTGGCGAGTTCTGTGGCGAGTTGCTTTGAGTTCTCGCAGTGTTGGTCCGTGTGTCCCAGTAGCGGTTTTATTATTTCCGATAGTGCTTTGGAGAGGTTGTATGTGACTGATCCGATGCTGTCTACTATGGGGCGGAGGGGTGCACGTTATTCTAAATATTACATTTGATTATAAAGGCTGGCAGCAAATTAGACAGCTTTTGTACCAAATGCCAGTTCGATGCAGTGCATGTACCTAATGAAGTGGTCTGTAACTCTAGAGTGGGAGCAGATTCCTCTGTCAAACTTCGTTAAAAATGCATTCGCTCCTAAATAGTAATTAATTAATGAACTGGGCCCGTGTTAGCGTCCATCTATACTCTCTTCTTACTGCCAATAAAGCACTGCACAAAAAACACCACATCCAATCCGAAACCTTTTAAAAAGATCAATTCAATAAATGGTCGTCAGAAAAAGTTTTGGGATAAAGAGAGAGCAGTTGGATTGGTAAGTGTCCCCTTAAAATCATAATTAACCGTCAAAATTATAACACAAATGTCAACACCTGTCATTTTAATTATGACTCCTCATGCAATGAGCTGCTCAGACATCTCCCACACAAGCAATCATTAAGGAGATGTTTTAATCAGCTGAAAGACACGAGAGCAGCAATGCATACATGCATCTTTTATGCTCGCTTTACTGACGGGGAACTGCACCGCAGAATTTAACTAAAAAAATAAATAGCATGGTGTTTTCTTTTGGGCTTCGGGCTCTGTCAACATCGCTCAGAGAAACAATGCTCTTTAATAATTGACCAGCCAAGAGCTGTTGTTTTTTTGTGTTTTGTTGTTGTTTTTTGTGACTGCAGTGCTGCACTATTTGTTTCCCAAAAATGTTGATGTGAGCAATGAATTGAAATTAATACACGGCTCCAATGGGGACAAGGAATTAAAACACCACATCAATGTTGAGGGCTTTCGTATATTTTTTGGTGAATGCTTGTCTGACACTTGAAAGGCGATTCATCAAGCTAAAGTGCTTTCGTACCAATGGTTTGTTCCACTGGTGTGGACCAATTGAAGGGCTTTGTCAGTAATGTTAGTTTGCACACTATCAAATTTACACCCGTACAAAACAAACAAACAAAAATGCATCAGCACAAATCAATGTGGGTCTCACTAAGTATGTAAATAACAACATTTGTTGAACAGACAAGCGGGTGATTAGCGAATAATGCTAATTTACACCAAATAGGGGAAAGTTTGTAGAGAACTTTCATATTTATCCTGACAATCAAGCTACAAATCAACAGCAAATGCTTGCATCCTTAATGAACTGGAATACTGTAGGCCCATTTCACACTCATGGAAAAAGATTGCAGTAATTAATTGCATTGATCTCACAAAGGCCAATTGCTACCTCATTTCTACATTGGGATTATCTCTGATGCAATATTGTCATTTCTTGAGATTTCAATTTTCATGAGTAAACCACAACCATCAACATGATAGCGGAATGAAATAATGGATATTTTGCTCTGTGTGTACTGAATCCATACAGGTCAACTTATAAGTTTTTTATCATTTGCAAATTTCCCCATTGTGGGACAAATAAAGGTTTTCTGATTCTGATTCTGATTTCAAATAATCCACGGCGTTCTATAACATTTACACAGGATTTCTTTTTTTATTGTGAACCAATCTTAAAAAGACCATTTTGACTCAGATCCAGTTCGTCTCCACTGCTGGTAGCCAACGACAATGCTGCCCCCGATCGCTACTTTTGTCACGGCAAATCAGTAAAGGTAACCCTTAATTGCAAATATTTTTTTTAGCGCTGTGTCCGGTCGGATTGATACAAGCATAGCGTGCGCATGCGCATAAGCTGTCTGCATTTCTGCTTTTTTTTAAGGTTTTTTTTGTTTTTTTTCAAATAATGTAAAGCGTACTACAAATTTTATATGCGGATTGTCATCATTTATTAGGGCAGCTATTAGCCAAGGTTCACAGGTATGTGAATCTTTCGAATATATGTTTCTGTTTGACAGAAACAACTGAAATGAATTTGGTTTATCCCAGTGTTCTAACATGAGGCGCATTTGTATGCGAGTTTCCGTGACATCAAGGCCAACCGATTGATATACATACCCATTGAATCTGTCATTAGTGGAAAAAAAAGTGTTTTCAAAACACCTAAAAACTGAAAAAAGTACAAACTAATTCCAGACATATATATTTTTTTATTGTCCTCGAAATTAACAGTGCATGATATACTGTCACAACACTCACACTTTAACTACTGAGCGAACTAAATTTGCTGCAGCACTGATTGGACAGGCCATGTAATGTGATCATCTGCAGCCAGCAATGGCCAGGCAGGCGTGTCATAACTAATTGACATGTTGAGTCAGGTGTGTCTTAACTTCCATGGCAGAGGCTGGGTCAAAAACCCAGGAGACCGAAAAGTATCGGTTTCAATTGAACACGGGTTAAGAAGCTCTGAAATACAACAAATCCGAAATTACACAGTAACTGCAAAAATAGAAACCCAATGGTGTTTATGTTACGGCAACAGTCTAATTGCCTCACAAACCACCTCGACATAAATTACCATGATGATTTTTGAGCGAAGTAGGAGCGTATTAATAGCAAAGTTACTGAATCCATACAGGTCAACTTATAAGTTTTTTATCATTTGCAAATTTCCCCATTGTGGGACAAATAAAGGTTTTCTGATTCTGATTCTGATTTCAAATAATCCACGGCGTTCTATAACATTTACACAGGATTTCTTTTTTTATTGTGAACCAATCTTAAAAAGACCATTTTGACTCAGATCCAGTTCGTCTCCACTGCTGGTAGCCAACGACAATGCTGCCCCCGATCGCTACTTTTGTCACGGCAAATCAGTAAAGGTAACCCTTAATTGCAAATATTTTTTTTATCGCTGTGTCCGGTCGGATTGATACAAGCATAGCGTGCGCATGCGCATAAGCTGTCTGCATTTCTGCTTTTTTTTTAAGGTTTTTTTGTTTTTTTCAAATAATGTAAAGCGTACTACAAATTTTATATGCGGATTGTCATCATTTATTAGGGCAGCTATTAGCCAAGGTTGACAGGTATGTGAATCTTTCGAATATATGTTTCTGTTTGACAGAAACAACTGAAATGAATTTGGTTTATCCCAGTGTTCTAACATGAGGCGCATTTGTATGCGAGTTTCCGTGACATCAAGGCCAACCGATTGATATACATACCCATTGAATCTGTCATTAGTGGAAAAAAAAGTGTTTTCAAAACACCTAAAAACTGAAAAAAGTACAAACTCATTCCAGACATATATATTTTTTTATTGTCCTCAAAATTAACAGTGCATGATATACTGTCACAACACTCACACTTTAACTACTGAGCGAACTAAATTTGCTGCAGCACTGATTGGACAGGCCATGTAATGTGATCATCTGCAGCCAGCAATGGCCAGGCAGGCGTGTCATAACTAATTGACATGTTGAGTCAGGTGTGTCTTAACTTCCATGGCAGAGGCTGGGTCAAAAACCCAGGAGACCGAAAAGTATCGGTTTCAATTGAACACGGGTTAAGAAGCTCTGAAATACAACAAATCCGAAATTACACAGTAACTGCAAAAATAGAAACCCAATGGTGTTTATGTTACGGCAACAGTCTAATTGCCTCACAAACCACCTCGACATAAATTACCATGATTTTTGAGCGAAGTAGGAGCGTATTAATAGCAAAGTTTGGCTAACACTATTGCGAGTGTTCTTGCGCAAATGTGCAGACACAGAAAACAAACTTTGGCTTCAATTCCATATTGAACATTGAACTAAGATATTTTATTGATTATCATAGTCTGAAAGAAGTTGCATTTTGAATAGCTGCTAGCGTCCACCTGTGCCTTTGTCCAAATTCTCATTTTGGTCCCAGTAAAAGACAAAGGCATAAGCTGGCAAAAATGACATCAAAAAAAGTTTTCTTCCAATAGAAGACGAGGGCAAATAATGAAACTGCAGAAGCACATTCTAATAATACGATGACTGTATTTACTTTGTAATATCGGAAGGTCAGCTTCAGGTTATTGCTTATTTTCTATTTGACTCTTAGCCTCCACCTTTAACCTTGTCCGCATAATATTTCACATCAGGCTCACACAAATGAGTCATTGAATTTCTCAAAATTGCTCCACTAATTTGAGTCCAAGAAGTGGCTGCGCTAAAAGATTTTTGAAAAGACAAAAATAAAAGATTGATATATAATCCAACATTGTCACGTTGAATGGAAATAATTGCAGGGCTCCTTATGATTATAATTATATGATATAAGTTGTAAAATTGAGGTAGGTTGGGTTTTACATTATATGCCAACTGCACTTAAGTGTGCTTCAAGGCTACCGGGTGATCTTTGACTGACTTAAAGCTGGGCACATGAGATGTACAGTGTGCTGGGTTGGTCAATTTGGCGAAATTCTTCATTCATTTGAGTATATGAAAATAACTTGGACATGCAAATATCGGTTAGACTTGCTAGCTTTGACGATTTTGATCAGCGCTGGCCTTCAAATATTAATACCAACAGGGCGATAGGGACTGTCGCTGAGGGAATTTAGTGCAGTGCTCGGTCTTTGTCATTGAAAAGCAAGGTTCAATAATCCAAGGGCAAGAGCTGTATGAGGAGCAATTTAGTCACTTCACAATTTCAACACACCCGAACATCCAAACATGTCAAATGAGCTAAAGCTTTAGGAATTATGTTATCAAAAAGGAGACCAGTTGCACTGACTACAGTCACTTGGAAAATGATGCTTGCCTTACAGAAAAAAGCACATGTGAAATGTAAAGGCTTCATTTTTTGCATCCCGGGTACAATGTTCCATGTACAACAGCATACGATGGAACACATGGTGAGACCGAACAATTTATTGCACAGATTTGAACTGAGCTATAATCAGTGACATATTTTTGCTCCTTTTTGCCTGTCTCTGTCTAGTGTGTTTTCCCTCACTGTAAGGCACAACTAAAAGCTTTTGATTGTCTCATTGCGGTTGAAAATGCAATGTGCTTTATATCTATATTAGGATTTCTTGGACATATGATTTTAAATGTGCAAAGATCTTTGATAGTGGTTGTGATGTCTCTCTGATCTGTGTTGTATTGTATTGTATTGTATTGTATTGTATTGTATTGTATTTTCTTTAGCATAGATCCATCTAGTGGATGGATAATTCAACCACACCACTATACTGGCTTCTATTTTATACACCTTATAATGCATTGCGCCCAATATATAAAAAATAGGTGCCGTAACCTACTGCCATTCCCGAATTTATTCGGGAATTGAAAATATGACATGGAGTGCCATTCCCGAATTTGTTCGGGTTTTGGTTCTTCTTGCAGGGGGGGGGGTGCTGATAAAGTGCTAGTCAGACCTCTGGCAATGTTTTTCCCTCCCACGAGGGAGCAACATTTGCCTTTTGTACAGCCGCCCCCACTTGCATCTCATTTTATTCCAGACCCATGTAACTTAGGAATTAACACTTTTTTTCTGAAGAAAGAAGAGATTTTAAGGTTTCTCACGCTGCATTGAATGTTTACGTAGTCCTAAAACTCAATATTCTGTGGGTCCTGGAATTTGATTGAAAATGACAAAAACCTTGGCACTGGAGTGGACACATTTTTGCACGTCTGGCATTGAATGAGTTAAATTCTGAAATGCCTTATTGTGTGAAAAATATGGTATGTCTTATCGTGAAACATGTTTGTCGCTCTGAGAAGGTATAGGAATATTGTACTCTGCTAAGATACTAACAGTAATTGAATCGATTACCCAACTTCAACTGGACTTTCCTCACATTACTGTTGACTGCAAGAAATTTTGTGTCCATTAGAACCAAAAAGTGAAACTAACTCGAGATCAATTAAACTGATGATTAGCGAGCAACCATATTTAAGCTTGACACTTTTCACATGTTCACAATTTCAATCATGCAAAACAAGTTGTTTTTGAATTTTCACCCCAAGTCACAAACTTTCGTCTCGCTTACCTTAAAGTTTGCCAGTTTGTTTGTGATGGGGAGGGAAACCACTTAAAAGGTGACACTTTGGAGACCCAGGATATTTAAACATGACAAAATGTGTTAGCGTCTCGGCTTTATGCATCTAATGGCCCACTTTGTCAGAAGAAAATAGGCATGCAGTGGACTATTTTTGCCCAATTCAAAGGGAAAGAAAGTGTGTCATGACCCAGTAGCACACGATGAAAAAAAAACGGATGAAACCTGTGTGAAGTCCTGCCGCCTTGGCCCCCTCAACGCTGTCAACATTATTCATGATTGACAGATTGGCATGCATCTGAACCCCTCCCAGAGGAGAGACACTTTTGAACAAGAACTCTAAATAAAATGTGTGTGTAGTTTCAGAGCTTTTTGTTAGATGCGGGGTCAATAAAGGGATTGTTAACTGCTGCGGGTTAGAGTGACAACGACGTGTCAGACTCCACCAAGAATAGGTGCAGGACGATGATAGTTTGAAAAATAAAAAGATAAAACTGTCGGGCCTGTCAATGTATTCAAAGTCGAAACACACGGCAGCCACCCAGAGCGGCATTTAAAGTGTTGCTTTTACGATCGCGCTCACTTTTTGATTGACGCTCTTGAGTCGATTTATGAAATTAACATGTTAAAAAATGCCTCTTTGACAAAGTCAATGATGAATGAGGCTTAAAATACAGAGACTGAACTGCTCAAATAACAAATGAAAAGACTTTCCAATGTATACCTACCACAAAAACCTGTGACACATGATGGGATAATAATAACCTTTTGTCTTTCGACTTGTTGAAACAGCACATGGCTCACTGCAGAAAGCTCTTTTCCTAAGTAACCATTTGGAGTGAGATGCGATCATCTTAGTCGGAAAACCCTGCACAGTTCATGAAGATTTTTGTCGCAACATCGCTTTTGTACATGAATGTACTTATTATTTTTTCACCATTTTGTCTCAATGGAAGTATTTCTCTTCTCTGCAAACAAATGGTATAATATAGGCCACTGCATATACAACTTGTGTCATTTTCCATAAGCAAAAGTATGTTGTGCGACCTTTTAATCTTTTTTTTACAATTAAAGAGTCACTATCACAATAAACAATATTATCCACATGATCTTACGCGTGCATGAAGATGATGGTAAGTGAAGTGAGCCGTGTGAGATAAAAAAGAACGTGCTATATACTTGCCTCAAGGTGTTGTGA
This sequence comes from Hippocampus bargibanti, assembly GCF_051943395.1. Taxonomy (NCBI): domain Eukaryota; kingdom Metazoa; phylum Chordata; class Actinopteri; order Syngnathiformes; family Syngnathidae; genus Hippocampus; species Hippocampus bargibanti. Next base: position 22,321,022 of record NC_142741.1, read on the forward strand.
GACAGAAAGCTCGCTGAAAATTGCGTGTACCCTGCGCGGCAGGCTTTCAGCACAGCATTAATGTCTCCCGCCTGCTCTGCACGCATCTCGTTCTTCTCCCAATGACCACACAAATCACCACCTTTGCAGAACCACATACAGACGCTGGCCCAATGGCTATCTACACGCTACGCCTGATAGCCAGCCTATTGCTGGGTACAAACAGTAAAACACAAAAACACAAAATCAACAGCTAAGCCTTCTTTGCTGGCATAAAAATATCTGAATCATGGACCGATATTAGTAATATTTTGTCCATGAATTCTTATTTAATCATTCCAAATTTTCTTTCAGCTTCCTTTCATTACAATTCCCATGTTGAGCTGCTTCCAGATGTGTGTTTTTGTATCTAAGCATTTAACCAATCACATTTCAGTCATCTTTTGTTCCCAAGGTCAGAAATCTAGCTGGCTAGATTCACATAAGATCTCCGGGCCCTGGAGCATAAAAATCAACATGGGTGAAACTGTTGATTTAACCAATCAGAATCAGAAAACCTTTATTTGTCCCACAATGGGGAAATTTGCAACAAGTGTTCGAGTTGGCAACCCAAGGACTGCTGGAAATGTCAGACTTTGGGTCAGAGTGTTGATTGACTAGTCACATTATTGGCTTCTTACTAGCCAATCATAGTATCACTAGCCGTAAGTGACAAGAGCATACTGACCAGAGCTATCACGTTGTATCGGTAATGAGCTGCATAAGCAAATATATTGTGTTGATTTAATAGCAGTTTTGTCGACCCACAATGGCTGAAAGAGGAGAAGAAATTATATTTTGTTGGAGATTTACTGTTAAAGCCATTTTCAAGACGGACTTTTCAAGAAAAAATGGTCATCATTAAGAAAGGTCGGTCAGTTATTTCCTGGCTAATGGTACCTACCGAGTGGACTTCTAGTAAATCACACTACACTTTTTTCAGTCTGGATTGAATCAGACGTGGCACTACTGAAGGCCTAGCGATGAAATCCACGGCCCTGCCACTGAAAATTTGTGTCAAGTCAACTATGACATTGCGTTCAATGAGACAGGTGTACCTTATGAAGTGACAGGTTCAGTAAACTAGCACCACATTACACAACGGCTTTGAATCAAAACAGCATCAAATGGTCTCTGTGTCACTGAGTTTGTTAATTCAATTCAACAGCGATCACTATCCCGCATCTCTTACAATTAGCTTTGTAAAGCTCTCCTGACAAATGAATGTAATAGACAGATAGAAGCTAGTGAGAATGTTGGCTGGGTGCTGGAAAGCTGACCACCGTTACACTGTGCCACTAATGGTGTTTGTTTGCTGTGATCACAACTGTTATGGATTAAAGGCAAGGGGTCACATTTTGCGTGGTGCATGTAAATGGATTCAAGGGAAATGGAAAAAAAACAAATCTGACTTTTGAGAAATCAGTAAAGCCATGCGAAAATAAAGCCATTTTGTGAGTTAGTGTAGAAGTAGTGTTTGTGTAGAACTCAGGAGAGTGTTTTATCGTATACCCGAGTGTAAGAAGTGGACACATTTGGTTTAAAATGCAAATGTAAGATTGGAACTCAGCCATAAACCAATGACTTTCTTTATTCAATAAAAAAAATCAGGTTGCAGTAATGACCTCATACGGAAGGAAGGTGTTCACTCACTTTTGAGTGACATTCAATTGAGGCGAGAAACAAATTGAAGAACGGTACCAATTTGGGCCACGTGAAACGTCAGCAAAATGAGCAAGAATACATCTGAAGCCATGTAAGAATCCAAAGGACGGCTCTTTTGATTCAGCTTCTTTGTGGCAGATTTATCAATGGAGGCTGGCCATGAAAAATCACCCACATGGTCAAAGCTTGACGGTTTACACAACCAGCTCAGTCATTTGACCTTGGACTAAAGTGATCTTTGTGGCGTCTGTTTGTATAGCCTCGAGTGCGAATGCTCCTAAACTGAATCGACTTGGTCTCTTCTGCAACCAAGTTGACAATGAATTTGCTTTACCCGATGATTAAAGGCATATTTGGATGTGTGGTTGTGTGTGTGTGTGTGTGTGTGTGTGTGTGTGTGTGTGTGTGTGTGTGTGTGTGTGTGTGTGTGTGTGTGTGTGTGTGTGTGTGTGTGTGTGTGTGTGTGTGTGTGTGTGTGTGTGTGTGTGTGTGTGTGTGTGTGTGTGTGTGTGTGTGTGTGTGTGTGCGCGCGTGTGCGCGCGTGTGTGTGCGTGTGTATGTATGTGTGAGTGTGTGTGTGTATGGATCTTTTAACCTTTTAGGTACAATGGCCACTACAATGAACTATTTATCATGTAATCAGCTTTCAGGGTGCATGAAAGGGTTAAAGTAGCATTTTGATGTTATTTATTATCAAACAAGGTTAAGCAGACATCAAATCAGCTCCTAATGGAATGAAGCAAATGACTACAATTTGATCACCCGGTCTAGCATCATGCAGCTAACCGATTAGTGCCTTATGCAAAAAGCTAATGGAACAGCCAACAGCTTCACTATATAATCTTAAATTCATTCTATTTGACAAAAAAGGTACATGATATTAATGGAAGCCATTTGCTCATTCAATTTTCCTTCATAAAAAAGGGGGAAAAAGACTGACAGCAATGGAACAACAGCAATCAGTATAAACCTAAAAAAAGAACACAATGGGCATCATCTTGGCTTAACCAGTCACGTGCCGACGGGCATTTTGACGTCAACATCTCCAACTGATCATTTGATGAAATTTAAACAAGGTTTTCTCACACATCTGATAATATATTAAACTATCTTGTATATTTTCACAAAAAAATCTGGTCCAAATATGTTGCACAGTGGACGAGTAATTAGCATTTCTGCACCAAAGATCAAAAGTTCGGAGCGGAATCTGAACTCCAACCTTTCCTGTGCAGTTTTAGTGTTATCCCATGTGCATCTGTTGGTTCTGCACAGATGGGTGGATATCGGTCACCATCCAAATTGTACAATTTCCCTGACATTCGATCTTTAACTCCTGAGCGTCCCCCTCTATCAATGGACCGCTTTTTCATTGAAAACACCCTCAAATCGAGAGGATTAAAGGTGAGGTTTAGAGCAAATCCTTGTTTCCATTTGTATTTGTGACCTTTTAGACTTGAGAAACTGTGCTCTCAATTGGACATGGCAATATGGGCCCACCCAGATGAAAATAGCAGGCCGCTATTATCTCGACTTTTAAAGGCAAGCCCGATGTAAAATAGAACCCTGTCCCATTTTTTTCATCATTTAAGTAGTTCAGCGTTGAAGGAAGACCCATCAAAAATGTAAGTTAGATATTGTCATGCAAATGTGGTACCACTTAGCAATATGGATAATGCCATCCTCTGACCTCTGATTAACACTTTACGCAACACTCCTACGAAACAGATCACAGGTCTTAGATGCCTTTTTTTGCAAAGTGACACCGATACAAGCAATTAAACCAAATCAGGTCACACATTACATCTGCATGCATTTCCAGTCTGTGATTAGTTTGCTACGTTTCAAGGTAATCGGTGATGGGGGGGGGGGAATGTCCATATCCTCTAGCCAGTAATAAAACCATCAAGATGACATGCATGATTAGATCATTTGGCGGAAATTGCATGTACCCGCGCTGATGTTAGTTTGACTTTGCACTCGAAACCTGTCTCATTATTGAAATTTCACCATCAAGTCCGAAAGGGTCAATTGCGCTGCTGTTTTGCTCGAAAAGAGCAGCTTGTTTTTCTTTGTGATTTGCTTTCCAGGTGCACTGTTGGAAGAAGGAGAAAAAAAAACACCACTGTGACTGCAAGTTCAGTGTTTGTGTGTGTGTGTGTGTGTGTGTGTGTGTGTGTGTGTGTGTGTGTGTGTGTGTGTGTGTGTGTGTGTGTGTGTGTGTGTGTGTGTGTGTGTGTGTGTGTGAGTTGCGTGTGTGTGTGTGTGCGTGTGCGTGTGTGTGTGTGTGTGTGTGTGTGCGTGTGTGTGTGTGTGTGTGTGTGTGTGTGTGTGTGTGTATCAGCATGTGCGAGTGAGTGAGGTGTGTATAAATCACGGGCAAAGAACACCAGCTGTTAACAATCGAAAGGTGTCCTACTATCAGCATTCTTACCACCTCTGTCAATGCTTTTTGTATGTTTGTAAAAGGACGATGCCAAAAATTGGCAGCACGGATATTCATTAAAATCATGAGTGTCTTCATCATTTGATGCTAAATTTATTTTTAATGGACTTTTCACGAGATCTACTAATTCTTGTGGAAATACAATATTTGGAGAAATTATTTGGAGAAATACTTCATAATTAGGGCCTGAACACGTAGGACAGTCTTCGAAATATTCTTCCTCCCAATTTACTGGAATGCTCAACAATTTAGCAAGCCTGGTGAAAATGTATGTATGTGAGACAGGTTATCTCATCTCATCTCATCTCATCTCATCTCATCTCATCTCATCTCATCTCAATCTCTCCAAAGTAACACCACCTTAAAAAGGCTACTATTTGATACTAGTTGACACAAATTCCCAGCAGACAAATCAGCCCCTTTCCAACGGAGCTTGGGCGCCATCTTGTGCATTTTCTGGGCGCTACATTAGAGTCCAGACACCTCAAAATGAGACGGAAGTGCTTCTTTAATCGATTGCAAACATTTATGCTTTCCTCTTCAGAACTATTTAAATCATATTCATAACTGGATGAGTAACAACAAAGCATCTTCTCCGAATCTGAAGCCATTGTTTTGATTCTCGAGCAAGGCAAGACGTCCTGGCATGACGTCACGAAGAAGGGGGCGGGACCTTCTGAAACTGAAACTTTCTGAGGTAATTTTGAAGTAGTTTTGGGACACTTTAAGTCATTCTATTAGTGTATTTGACTAAAAATATTAGCCTACGTGTTTTGGGTATTTTAGATGCTATCAAACGTTTTTCTGATGTCAGGAAACAAAAAATGGTGTTGGTTGTCCTTTAAGCACTTTCTGCACCCTCTTTGTTGTATGAAGCAGTTCCAGATGAAAGAGGAGAGGATCAAATAATACTTTTCACGAGTGGATTCGGGACGTCATGGCGAAATGTGCATGACTGCTACAAGCTAAATGTTGAAAGCAAATACAAAGCTGTAGCAATCCATTGATGAAAAGAGACTTACATCTCCTGTCCCACGTAAATCCACTTCAATTCCAAGCCGCGACAACACAAAAACAACAGAAATAAATGAAAAAGTAGAAGAGCTGCTGTGGAGGCAGCCACACATGGGGGTGCCATCTTGAGGATTTGCACATTTCCCCATTGTGGAACGAATAGAGGTTTTCTGATTTTCTGATTCTGAAAAACAACAACAATAAGCAAGGCTCGTGAAAGCACTTGCTGAAGGCTGCTTCTTCGAGTGCCATTGTGGACTTGTGAGTATATTCTAAAAAACATGTGACACTAAATGGAGATGTTTTTTGCTTTGTTTTGTTTTACCCAGGCCTTCTAACATAGGTGATGATTTCCTATGAAAAAGGGTTCTGACGTCCCTTCATTGCGACTTGCTACATGCTACAAAGAAGAGCAATGCAACTGATCAACCATTTAAATGAGGTACAACCCACCTTTTTTTTATTATCTCTCCAGTTCTACAACTTATTTAAATACAACATAGCACGAATAATGTACCAAAATACAAATAAAAAAGCCAACTTTGTATTCAGAAGCTGTTTAAAATCAGCAAGAGTTTCTGTTATAACTCAAGTGGCTCCATTCACTTTAAATTATGCACCACACGAACTAGCAACAACATTTTATTACTTTATGGAATAACTATCACATTACATTCAAAAGGTATTAATCACATTCCATATTTATTAAGAGGTTAAGAGTTGCCAAAATACAAATATGAGGTAGAATACAAAATCAACATATGTTTAATTACTCTACATGAATCTGATATATGAAATGCAGGTCAGATTATCAATTCATGCGAATCAAGGTTTTAGTTTGTTTCTTTGTTTTCAGATATATTTGAGTTAGCAAGACATACTCGATCAGAAAGTAACCTGTACATGTGTCAAGAGGAGTGCTGTGTTTTGTTATACAGTGATACCTTGGCTTAAAACCTAATTGGTTCCCAGACATAGTGTGTAGGCGAAAAGGGTGCATCCCCAAAATAAATTGTTATAGTATATACTATATACTATACCAAGGTTTCCAATTCCATATTTTCCGTTGTGTATTTTATTTATTATAGTACCTATGCTTGTCTGTTACTGTAAAGTGTCCTTGAGAGCATTGAAAGCCGCTTGAAATGTAATGTATTATTATTATCATCATTATTATTATTATTATTATTATTATTATTATTATTAGAAGGCGCACACCCAAAGAATAGTATATTTTCAAACATTTTCCATTTATAAGGTTCACCGGACTCTAAGGCGCACCTTCAATGAATGAAAAACGTTTTCCTAATATAGTGTATAAATATATAAAAGTTTTCCAAATATAAGGCACATCACATTATAAGGCGCTACAGTATATGTTGGAGTTAAGCACTACTTCTTTTACGTGGAGGCTGCTGAGAGTACTGTAGTTGCGAGACCCGTTGTGCTCAATATTACTTTACATATAAGGTGCTCCAGCGTATAAGGTGCAGGGTCTTCTTTTGGAGAAAATGAAGGCTTTGGGATGCGCCTTATACACTGGAAAATACGGTAACTTTTTTTTTCTTCTTGATGTGCAGTTTTGCTAAACTATGAATTAATTTGAGAAACTTTTTGTTTTTATTTTGAAAAACATTTTTTAATACCAGAGACCTGAAGCAATAATTTTATTCAACTAAAAAAAAAACAGTTGCTGAGCCTCAGAAATATGTCTGTATCCAATTGGAAATTTTATTGAATAAGCAGTTTTGATAAAATGTGTTTTTGGTTGGTTAAAGAGCTATTATGAATACAAAGGAGAATATAAGACAAATTGTAACTAATTAGCATCTAGTGTATTTTATCACCATTGTAATAAACACGTCACAAATTTGACGGTTGCAATAATTAACATCGACAAATGCCTGTTTCCCGGTAGAACGTTATGTTAGTAATTTCTATTCATATTAATACAAACCCTAAAGAAGCTGCCTCGACCTCAGGCAAGGTAAAATAAACGTTAGAGGGTGCCTTCGCTGGAGAGCAAGGTCCGAGTTAATTCAGCGTGACGCGGTGCAAACGCAAATTTTGACTGGCAACCTGCAATATTCAAACCTTTTTATTTCCAGCCTTTCTTCACTAAGATGAAAATGATTGCTTCTTAATCATAACGTATACTGAAAGTTAATTTGAACAAATGTCTTGTGCCGCTACCCGGGATGTAGTTTTCGATTTCAACAAGGTTATTGGTATTCGACTTGATGTGAAAAATACAATTTGGTTCAAGAACTGACTGGGTTTTCACATTGGCTAATGATAGCTTGCTGGCTAATATATGTTGCATCCGTGCCTGAGGCTTAACCGGATCACCACTGGTGCTCATATGTTAAATCTAGCCGTCTATTTGCATGATACATAAAACAAGTGATTATTGGCCTTATGTCGGTGGCGGTATCATGACTGTCTGTCAACAGAATCACATTAGACCTCCCGAGGCTCCTTTTACTTCGATTTATCAGAGCGAGCAAGAAGCCATCGCTTTGTGGAAGTGATCCAAAGCAAAAAGCAGATTGCAGGCAGATTTATTTCTAATGAAAAATGAAGTTGACCTTTAAGAGACAGAAGATCGGGTATATTCGGGCTAATATCTGTTAACGTTCCGGATTTTGATGACAGTTTATTCAAGCCACTGGCCTTGGCTTGGTTCTTGAGTGCACTTGTAGTGGCGACTTTACAGCTGATGTCACGTATTCATATGCCTTCTAACCCCACCACCTCACCCCCCCTCCCTCTCCTTTTTTTAATCAAATATGTACTAACTGCCCTCTGGCTGTCGTTTCATATCACGCAGACGACACAATACTATCAATTTATTCCTTGTGTATTTTCCCTGAATGTCAAACTCAAAACTCCCCAGGGCCAAAGTAATTAAATGACAGCTAATTCCTTTTATAACATACTCATTAGCATCATGTTGTGATTCAGACGTCTTGTCGTGTGGTGTTTTTCTTTTCCTTGCGTAACTTCTGTAGATATATGTAAACGAAATACCAATATCAACTCAATTCATTGACTGTGATTTGAGATTGTTTTTTTTAAGCCATACATAACATTGTCCGTAAGCCAAGTCCGAGTCTGAGTTACGGGCGACCTTTTGGCCACAGGTAGGGTACACTCCGGACTCATCTACAGCTAATTATAAAAAGGGTTTCCAGTCCATATTTATTTGAAATGGGTCTAAAGAATTGCAATATGACTCCCATGTCAGTAGAGTGCTTAGTTATTTAATTTCAGAATGAAAAGACATTTCTTGTGCACCAGCGGTTTTCCCTCTGGGAAAGATATCGTCAAGACGTTAAAGTGACCTGGAACCTGCAAAAGTAACCCCAAAATTAAGCCACTGAGATCTAGCGTCCCCACTCAGTTTTCAGTAATCTACAGAAGCGTGATTTAAGGTTTTATGGCTGCAATAAAATCAAGGGGATTTATATCTTGGTGATTTATGGAGCAATGAGTACTTGTTCTGTATACTTGGTTTTACAGAAATTGTGGTCTCCCTCAGATTTTGGCATTTAACCAAATGCAATGATTTTGAACTATGATCAGATTGGATATTCTAATTGGATCATATTGCATTTGTATCCACAAAAAAAAAGAAAAATACATTTTTTGACTTTTGATTTTTTTATTGTTTGTGCAAGAGTGGGCATGCAAACAAAATGTAGTAATATTGGATTGGATTGGATTTGCCTTTATTAGTCTCGCAGTGGAGAATTTTACATTTCACAGCAGCAAAGTTATGAAAGGAATTAAAGTAGAAAAACAAAATACAGGATAACATATCAATAGTTCAGAAAATATAATAGAAAACAAAACACCCAATATTGAGTATGATTTACTATGTGAGACGCCTATCAATCTCTTAACATCATTTTCTGAAATGTTTTTATGGGACCTGAAGCCTAACTTCATGGTTGTGGCCATCTTGGAAACTGAAATAAGAACAATGCAAAATATAATTAAGGACTGCCCCCATATCTGTTGTAATAAAATAAAATAAAATCTTGATTTACACCACTAAATACCGGAAATGTATTTCTCAAGTTATATATATCTGTGCTTAAGTTTAAAATGACAAAAAATGGAGTAAGACCACGCAAGTCTTTGTCCTACTTTTTTAAAATGTATTTTGTAAAAAAGTACTTCTTGCCGTAATTCACCCACAAATTACGATTTAATTTTCTTTTTTCGCCTAAACCATGAAAAAGAGGTTTGTGTTTGAAACACAAAACAAGCTCATATTACAACATTAAATGAAAAAAAATATTCCACAAAATGCATATAAAAATATTCTAAAAATGTCCAGGTTAATTGTCCATTGTTAGCGGCACGCTAATTTGTTTTCTTTTTTTGGGGACCCTAATTATCAATGAAACCTATGCTGTTTGAACGACCGTATTTTCCAGTGTATAAGGCACACCCAAAAGACTTAATTTTCTTCAAAAGACCCTTCGCCTGTATGCCGGTGTGTATATGTGCCATATTGTCCGGTATATAAGGCGCACCCCCAAGGAATGGTGTATTTTCAAATGTTTTCACATTTCAAATGAACCGAGTATAAGGCTTTCTTCAATGAATGAAAGACGTTTTCCGAATATAATATATAAATATATACTCCAATATATTTTCCAAATATAAGGATCAATATTACTTCACATATAAGCCGCACCTGTGTATAAGACGCGGGGTGATATTTTGAAGAAAATAAAGGCTTTTGGGTACGCCTTACACACTGGAAAATACTGTAACATTGAGACACAACAGGTCTCGCAACTACTGTTATCAGCCAGCAACTTTATTTCCCCCATAAAAGCCGTTCATAATCCCAGCCTCTACTGTAATAATAATAATACATTTTATTTATAAGCGCCTTTCAAAACTCAAGGACATTAGCACCTTATAATGTGGTGTGCCTTATATTTGTAAAACGTTGATATATTTATATATTATGTTTGGAAAATGTTTTTCATTCATTGAAGGTACACCTTATAGTCCGGTGTGCCTTATATGTGAAAAAAAGTTTGAAAACACACCATTCATTGGGGGTGCGCCTTATATTCCGGTGCTCCTTATACACCGGAAAATACAGTAAAACAATCCTAAATGGAACCGAGTTGAGGTGCACTGTTTTAGCTGTCAAGTTTCATCTGTATTTATTAATGCCTTTTAGAGAGAACCCAGGCAAAGCAGGATATTTTTGCGGCGGTCGGTGCTGTTACAATCTAATACTGTACTCGCTTATCAGATCACCGACATCTGGTGTGACGTCGAAACGATTTCTCAAACGGGGACAATCGCTTTCAACACAACTATAAACAATTACGGCTGTTACATCGTTGCTATCACTTGCTATGCTAGAAACATGCCAGTCCCACTTCTTGCGGTTTATTCTGAATCGGAACACAATATTACTTCATGTATGGAATATTCTACAAAGATCGTACGGGTTTAAACAAGGTCTTTGTTTGGTTTTAGATCTAAAAGCATAAAAGGTCTGTCATATTTTAATAGTCGGCCCCCTGAGGGCTCGCAGGCTGCCTTCAATGACATCCCTCTGTCCAAATGAAAATCCTCTCCCGATTATTATGTTGATCCGTCATGCAATCGGTGTGTGGTTCCCTACCATCTTGCCACGCGGAGCTGGAAGACGAGCTCTTAATCGGCTGTGTTGTTGAATGATTGAATTAAAAGCTTAAGTGAGCGGGGCGAGCGTGTCAATTTTGCACAAGTGAAATGGCGTTCTCTTGTCCAATTTCCATCTGAAAAAGATGGCTTGTGTATGTAAAATGTGGAAGAATGGGGGTATTACGCCGATCACTTTCATTGTCTGTAATTCCCTTTCACCAGGACTGTCATCAATCTGCGAGACAAGTCGCACTCATCCAACGCAGCACGCTAGCGTCTAATCGGCATTCAGCTCCACGGCATAGCACTTTTCTGTACCGGGGCTCTGTGTAATCAAGGGAAAAAGGTTTATTCCAAAGCCAATTCTTCTTAATTATGGCAGAAGTAGAGGTTCAAACTGCTTTAGTGAGATGGCATTAAAGACAACAGGAGAGCTAAGTGTGGTGCGCCAGTGCGCACACACACTCACGCTCACATGCAGACACTCGCGGGGGAAAAAAGGAAAATAGTTGAGCCCTCATCTACTTGACATTCCTCTCACCTGTCTGCCGACATTCCCCCGTGATCTCAAACCTCGGGACTGATCCACGTGAAATGATGCCGTGTTCTCTGTCTGTATTTCAATGGGATGAGTTGCTGCGACCCACGCAATCTCCCTCTCAGAGACTATTTCAATTTATGCAGATGAGCTCATCAGAGCTTGCCTGCTAGGATGAGACATCTAGGTCTGGAATTGTGTCAATAACGGCAGCAAAACAAATGCAAATCAAAATCCAAATTAATGTGTTTTACCCGAGGAGGAAGCTGAGAGTCGCGCTTAGGAGTCAGCACTCTATAGATGACAAGATTTTTGCTTTTCACCAGCCTGTGTGCAAACACGCACACCTGCATACACACACACACGCACACACACAGACACACGCACACACACACACACGCACACACACGCGCAGGCGCACACACACGCACACACACACGTATGCACTCATGCAATACACACAAAGCATTCTCAAAGTGCTCACCGTTGAAAGGGGGGTATAGAAATTTCCAGAATTTACTCCAAGAAACTCGAGGTTTCTCTGTTCTTCTTTTAAGAATTAAAAAGTCAAATATTACGTCTATATTTACCCGATCCATCTGGGTAAACATGCGGCCGTGCTTATACTTAGTCGCTCTTCATAGGCTAGCAAATAAATTGGTTCTGGTCCAGAATTTTTCAGCAGAATTATTCCGGTTCTGCTGATGTTTATGTTCCTGTCGTCCTCCGAGTGAATAATCATGCAGCCTCGTTTGCGAAGCAGGTTAGCTCCAGAAAGGGAATCAACCAACGGATGGATGCTCCGAATGTTTTATGTATGCGGACCAAGGCCTTTTGTCACGTCTGCCGGCTCTTTCACTCTCCATTTTGTTGAAGGTTGCCGGCAGTATGTGGTCCATGTTTCTGCCCCATAGAGGAGAGTGGACAGACATAGTGCGTTGTATACGGCAATCTTGGTTCCAATTCTCAGGTTTCGGTTCACACACACACACACACACACACACACACACACACACACACACACACACACACACACACACACACACACACACACACACACAGCCTTAATTTTCTTCAAAAGACGACTCTGCGACTTATATGTGAAGTAATATTGAGCCACCACAGATCTCTCAACTACTGTCAGCGGCGACCGACTCCATTTCCTCCTCCCCTGTAGAGGAAGTAGTGTGTAACCCCAGCCTAATCTGTCACACTTTATAACGTGGTGTGCCCTATATTTGGAAAACGTTTAGATATTTATATACAGTAAAGTCTCGTTATATCGATATTCTCGGGAGTCTGAAAAAATATCGATATAACCGGACTATCGATATATCTGATCCTGCGGCATGTAAATTTTCTCCTTGCGTTCATAGAAATAGTATCGTAATAAGCAGTACTATCGATATAACCGATATCGATATAACGAGACTTTACTGTATTACATTTGGACAACTTTTTTCATTCATTGAAGGTGCGCCTTATACTCCGGTGCACCTTATAATGAAAAAAACCTTTGAAAATACACCATTTTATACCTCATTGGGGATGTACCTTATACTCAAGTGCACCTTATACACCGGAAAATACGCTATGAAAAAAAATCAAAAAGAATCAGTGTGATCTGAATATTTGGAATGTTGCCGCACCCAGTTATGAATCATAATATCACTAATACAATCTGCAGAAGGAATGCTACTTCATTTAGCTGGTTAAAGGACAATCAACACCATTTTTTGTTTTCTAACTGACATCAGATAAACGTTTTATATCATCAAAAATACCCAAAACTGATATTTTAGTCAAATGCATAACACCAATAAAAATGACTTAAAGTGTCCCAAAACTGCCACAAATGAGCACGAAACTGGGGAGAATCAGAAAGTCCCGCCCCCTTATTTGTGACGTCACGTCAGAATGCTCCTTCACAAACTGCCTTGCTCCAGAATTAAAACAATGGCTTCAGAGAGTTCAGATTCGGAGATGCTTTCTTGTTACTCGTCCAGTTATGAATATGATTCAAATAGTTCTGAAGAGGAAAGCATAAATGTTTGCCATCCGTATCAATTCGAGCCCTCTGCAAGCGATGAAAGATCTGGAGTCCGATGTAGCGCCCAGAAAATGCACAAGATGGTGCACAAGCTGCGTTTCGTCCAGTCTATAAAGCAGTTTATCAGAGCCGTAAAGACGCCCGTGATTGGTTTAAATCCGTGTAGAAGACAGGGGTGGGTTTTACGCACACACACAAAGAGGACCGCCACACGAACATCAGATGTTGAGACGAGAGAGTAACACAGACAGCGCTCCAGAGTAAAAAATGACATGGTGGAAAGTGGATGTTTGTCTGATCGGTTTACTCCACTAATATGGCGATTGCTCTCTCTCACCAGGTGAGCTCACAGTTAGCATGCAGTGTGACTAAATGAGTAAAGTCAACTCATCCTGTGATGGGGTGCACTAATGTACAGTGCAATGTTTCTTTATTTGTAGTTAAAAATATAGAAATCAATGACAAGAAATAAGGGAGTGGGAAAAAAAACACACTGAGCTCTTCCAACAAGGATCGATATTCCATCCCTCTAAAACATACCTCCTTCCATCATGCATTGCTATTATTGGAACAGATCGTTCATATTTTTGCATTTTTTTAAGCAGCACGGTGGAGTATTTAAACCTTAAAATAGCAGCTTGAAAATGACGTTCAATTAAAGGTTAGTTAGAATCTCAGTGGTGGATTTCATCTTCTGATGCTACCTGTTGAACACAAATGACGACAATTCATTGTGAGCGATGGACTGGCTATCAGCGAGCACACAAAGTTATACACGCCGACTCTTCGCTGAACTTGAGGCAATAAAGCCCCGCATATCAGCTAGGCAATAGAGCCCCGCATATCAGCTGATGCGCTGCAGCGTTTAGCCGCCATATCTAGCTTCACATATGCGGTGTGTCATTTGTAATTGAATGACGAAAAACATGGTGCAATTATCGAGGAAGAAGCAGATGGTCACAAGGGAGATGGGCTGTTCCCAAAGATGGATCTTTTCGGAAACCCTTGTGCATTCTAATTGCCTGTTACAACTGTAACATGAGCCTCAGATTCACAATAAATGCCGTTGATGAGCATAGAACACTCGAAAAGACTCATTGTCAAATCCTGCAATTGCGCTAACATCGCTCAGTGTGCGGCGGACTAAAGTTAAAAGTTTGGGTGAAAGGTTGTGCTAGAATTTCTGCTCAAATGATTAAACTCTGAAATTTTATTAATTTGTTTTCAAATACCAAGGCGAATTTATGTATATTTGCGTAAAGTTTTTATTTCTTGTTTTTATTTTTTTCAATTCTTTTTACTGATTACTTTTTTTAATCATAAATTTACATCTTTCACTCTTCATTTTTATTAGTAACAGTCAAAGCAATATGAAATATTGCACCTGATGGGGGAGCCAGTGAGCGAATGATTTACTAAACACAAATAAACAAAGAAAGTCACATAGCGCTGCTTTAACATGTCTCTCACAAATGAATACGACAGCTTCGGAAGTCATCATCGGTTGAAAAACAATGTCCTTCCATGCGCACAGTGTAATACAAATTTAATAAAATACACAAGTACAGTACAGTAGCCCACATTCACGTGTAAGCTCATCAGAGCTTGCCTGCTAGGATGAGACATCTAGGTCTGGAATTGTGTCAATAACGGCAGCAAAACAAATGCAAATCAAAATCCAAATTAATGTGTTTTACCCGAGGAGGAAGCCGAGAGTCGCGCTTAGGAGTCTGCACTTGTAGATGACAAGATTTTTGCTTTTCACCAGCCTGTGTGCAAACACACACACGCACGCACACACGCACACACACACACACACACACACACACACACACACACACACACACACACACACACACACACACACACACACACACACACACACATGCACTCATGCAATACACACAAAGCATTCTCAAAGTGCTCACCGTTGAAAGGGGGGTATAGAAATTTCCAGAATCTACTCCAAGAAACTAGAGGTTTCTCTGTTCTTCTTTTAAGAATTAAAAAGTCAAATATTACGTCTATATTTACCCGATCCATCTGGGTAAACATGCGGCCGTGCTTATACTTAGTCGCTCTTCATAGGCTAGCAAATAAATTGGTTCTGGTCCAGAATTTTTCAGCAGAATTATTCCGGTTCTGCTGATGTTTACGTTCCTGTCGTCCTCCGAGTGAATAATCATGCAGCCTCGTTTGCGAAGCAGGTTAGCTCCAGAAAGGGAATCAACCAACGGATGGATGCTCCGAATGTTTTATGTATGCGGACCAAGGCCTTTTGTCACGTCTGCCGGCTCTTTCACTCTCCATTTTGTTGAAGGTTGCCGGCAGTATGTGGTCCATGTTTCTGCCCCATAGAGGAGAGTGGACAGACATAGTGCGTTGTATACGGCAATCTTGGTTCCAATTCTCAGGTTTCGGTTCACACACACACACACACACACACACACACACACACACACACACACACACACACACACACACACACACACACACACACACACACACACACACACACACACACACACACACACACACACACACACACACACACACACACACACACACACACAAGCCTTAATTTTCTTCAAAAGACAACTCTGCGACTTATATGTGAAGTAATATTGAGCCACAACAGATCTCGCAACTACTGTCAGCGGCGACCGACTCCATTTCCTCCTCCCCTGTAGAGGAAGTAGTGTGTAACCCCAGCCTAATCTGTCACACTTTATAACGTGGTGTGCCCTATATTTGGAAAACGTTTAGATATTTATATACAGTAAAGTCTCGTTATATCGATATTCTCGGGAGTCTGAAAAAATATCGATATAACCGGACTATCGATATATCTGATCCTGCGGCATGTAAATTTTCTCCTTGCGTTCATAGAAATAGTATCGTAATAAGCAGTACTATCGATATAACCGATATCGATATAACAACTTTACTGTATTACATTTGGACAACTTTTTTCATTCATTGAAGGTGCGCCTTATACTCCGTGCACCTTATAATGAAAAAAACCTTTGAAAATACACCATTTTATACCTCATTGGGGATGTACCTTATACTCAAGTGCACCTTATACACGTATGAAAAAAAATCAAAAAGAATCAGTGTGATCTGAATATTTGGAATGTTGCCGCACCCAGTTATGAATCATAATATCACTAATACAATCTGCAGAAGGAATGCTACTTCATTTAGCTGGTCAAAGGACAATCAACACCATTTTTTGTTTTCTAACTGACATCAGATAAACGTTTTATATTATCAAAAATACCCAAAACTGATATTTTAGTCAAATGCATAACACCAATAAAAATGACTTAAAGTGTCCCAAAACTGCCACAAATGAGCACGAAACTGGGGAGAATCAGAAAGTCCCGCCCCCTTATTTGTGACGTCACGTCAGAATGCTCCTTCACAAACTGCCTTGCTCCAGAATTAAAACAATGGCTTCAGAGAGTTCAGATTCGGAGATGCTTTCTTGTTACTCGTCCAGTTATGAATATGATTCAAATAGTTCTGAAGAGGAAAGCATAAATGTTTGCCATCCGTATCAATTCGAGCCCTCTGTAAGCGATGAAAGATCTGGAGTCCGATGTAGCGCCCAGAAAATGCACAAGATGGTGCACAAGATGGTGCACAAGCTGCGTTTCGTCCAGTCTATAAAGCAGCTTATCAGAGCCGTAAAGACGCCCGTGATTGGTTTAAATCCGTGTAGAAGACAGGGGTGGGTTTTACGCACACACACAAAGGGGACCGCCACACGAACATCAGATGTTGAGACGAGAGAGTAACACAGACAGTGCTCCAGAGTAAAAAATGACATGGTGGAAAGTGGATGTTTGTCTGATCGGTTTACTCCACTAATATGGCGATTGCTCTCTCTCACCAGGTGAGCTCACAGTTAGCATGCAGTGTGACTAAATGAGTAAAGTCAACTCATCCTGTGATGGGGTGCACTAATGTACAGTGCAATGTTTCTTTATTTGTAGTTAAAAATATAGAAATCAATGACAAGAAATAAGGGAGTGGGAAAAAAAACACACTGAGCTCTTCCAACAAGGATCGATATTCCATCCCTCTAAAACATACCTCCTTCCATCATGCATTGCTATTATTGGAACAGATCGTTCATATTTTTGCATTTTTTTAAGCAGCACGGTGGAGTATTTAAACCTTAAAATAGCAGCTTGAAAATGACGTTCAATTAAAGGTTAGTTAGAATCTCAGTGGTGGATTTCATCTTCTGATGCTACCTGTTGAACACAAATGACGACAATTCATTGTGAGCGATGGACTGGCTATCAGCGAGCACACAAAGTTATACACGCCGACTCTTCGCTGAACTTGAGGCAATAAAGCCCCGCATATCAGCTAGGCAATAGAGCCCCGCATATCAGCTGATGCGCTGCAGCGTTTAGCCGCCATATCTAGCTTCACATATGCGGTGTGTCATTTGTAATTGAATGACGAAAAACATGGTGCAATTATCGAGGAAGAAGCAGATGGTCACAAGGGAGATGGGCTGTTCCCAAAGATGGATCTTTTCGGAAACCCTTGTGCATTCTAATTGCCTGTTACAACTGTAACATGAGCCTCAGATTCACAATAAATGCCGTTGATGAGCATAGAACACTCGAAAAGACTCATTGTCAAATCCTGCAATTGCGCTAACATCGCTCAGTGTGCGGCGGACTAAAGTTAAAAGTTTGGGTGAAAGGTTGTGCTAGAATTTCTGCTCAAATGATTAAACTCTGAAATTTTATTAATTTGTTTTCAAATACCAAGGCGAATTTATGTATATTTGCGTAAAGTTTTTATTTCTTGTTTTTATTTTTTTCAATTCTTTTTACTGATTACTTTTTTTAATCATAAATTTACATCTTTCACTCTTCATTTTTATTAGTAACAGTCAAAGCAATATGAAATATTGCACCTGATGGGGGAGCCAGTGAGCGAATGATTTACTAAACACAAATAAACAAAGAAAGTCACATAGCGCTGCTTTAACATGTCTCTCACAAATGAATACGACAGCTTCGGAAGTCATCATCGGTTGAAAAACAATGTCCTTCCATGCGCACAGTGTAATACAAATTTAATAAAATACACAAGTACAGTACAGTAGCCCACATTCACGTGTAAGCCCAGCTTATTTTCACATTAACAGCAGAGAGGACGACGATCAAATTACAAATACATTCTTTAAAAAAAAAATGTTTCAGCGGAACCTCGAATGGTTTCGTGAAAAGGGACGCCCCCCCACCTCCGGTCGCACCACCGTTACAGTTCATAAGACACTTCACTTTTGTATGTCAACGCCACTGATATGTATGCGGTCGGCCTTTGATATTTCAAAATGACGTTCTTTCAAACACTGAATGGAGACAGATAGCTTCACCGTTACAAAAGCAGACAGGACTCAATAGCTTAACAGTAGCAATTTTGTTCCAACAGCCACACAAAATTGGTGCTTGAAATGTCTAAAATACATCTAAATTGACAGGTACAGTACGTACACCATGGAAACACTTGAAGTCAGGTCAGCACTGATTGGCCCGCAAACCTTCACAGCAAAGAGTCAAGGACACAATTTTCACCGAAACACAACGAGTCACTGGGGATGGGCTGACTGGCGATCAATTCATCGATTAACCGATCATTAAAGTCGTATTGAGTGGCAATCGATTGATTGAAGTGCATGTAGGCAAAACGGCCACGCCGCAGGCAGATGTTGACTCTGACGGAATTGCAGGCGCATCTCAATGAAGTAGAATCTCGTGGAAAATTGATTGATTGATACGAAAAGTGCAGATATTATGCAACAGGTCACAAACAATAAATCCCTGCATTTCCAGAAATTTACGAAAGGAAAAATCAGCTAATGACAAGACACTTGCACCCCATTTTCATGGTGAATCCTTGATAATTCTAAGTCTGGTAGCATGCTACAACTGCATTAATTGACATTAATTGACAAAATGTGACTTGCTATTAACTGAAGCTCATTTGAGACCTATTCTCGTAGGAGGAGTTTGACCTTGAATTTGACCAAAAAGTCTCATTTGAACATAAATTAATCACTCCCTCTTCAATTTTGTGCATGAGTTCTTGAGACTTACTGGATGTGACAGACATAGCCGCCTAATTTTGTGGTGAAACGATGAAACTGCTTTCAGGAGTTTTTTTTCCCCCGCACTCTCTGTGTACATTTGAGTGACATTTGGGATATTTAGGACCCATAAAATATATATATTTCCACACAGTCCACCACGTTACTTTGGGGGGGATGCCAAAATGAGCCCCAAAAAGCCATTTGAATTGTTTAACTCATTCACTGCCAGATGATATGCAAAAATGTGTCTACTCCATTGCAAGGCTTTTTTCATTTTCACACAAATTGCAGGTCCCAGAGAATATTGAGTTTTAGAACAACATAAACATTCAGTACAGCGTTAGACTCTCTTCTTTCATCAGAAGAAAAGAGCTCATTCCTAAGTTATATGGGTCTGGAGTTATCTGAGCTTGAAATGAGGGCGTTTGTCCAAAATACAATGCAATACATACATATTGGTTTATATAGCGGTTTAACAACAGCTGAAGCTAGAACAAAGCCCTAACATAAAAAAGGGAAATGCTGCCCCCTTGTGCAAAATAAAAAACATTGCCAGAGGCCATGGCCAGCGCTTTATCGGCACACATGAAAAACCAAAACCTAAACAAATTCGGGAACTTTCTCCACATCTTCTTTTCCTTTCGGCTTTTCTCTTCAGGGGTCGCCACAGCGAAAAAATGTCCTCATCTTCAAAAGTTTGATTTGTATGTTTGATTTTGCCAAGCTCTTACATCGGATGCCAGTCCAGACACAACCCTCTGTATGCATTCGGGCTTGGGACCGGCACAATAAGACATTGGCTTGTGTCCCCCTGTGGCTACAGAACAAGCAACTCTATGAACTTAAGAAAGATGAAGATGCTCGATAAAAGGCCCCCAAACTTGTGGCCCCAGGGGTAACTATTTTTTATATACTATATGTCAGTAAGTCACACTTTTCAATTCCCGGAAAAAAATGGGAATGGCAGTGAATTAGTTAATGTAGGTGTAACATATACGTTTTGGTATCAGAATTGAATTTCAAGGATTCCCCATGAGGGCCATTCCAGCTACAAAAAAAAAATATCTGTTTCTTATGTAATCCTATATTCTCATTTCTTCATATTTGGATTGTAAACCATCAACAGTAATCATTCATCTCTACTGTTATCCCCATTAGGGTCACGGGTGAGCAGGGGTTTCATCAACTTTTCAACAATGACTACAATTAAGACATGAACATCTTTGACAAAATTCAGATTCACTGAGATGCGCCCATTTGCTGTCTAAAGTACAACATGATGTAATTTTTTTCTTTTGTTTTCAATGCTAACGGCCCAAATTCTCTGCTCAATACAGCACAAGCATGGCAACAGGAGTTCCGGACATTCAGAAAGAGATATATATGTATAAAAAAGATCATTTGATTGATCATTGTTTTTCTCCACCGGTGATCAAGGAAATTATTCAATGGCCCATCCTTACCAGTCACTGAGTAAATAAAAAAAAAACAGAATAAAAAAAAAAAAAAGAAAGACACAGAGCAGATGATTTTTGGTTATACAATGTTTGGACCCCAAAGAAACAAACTAAATCCTCCCTCCACACCCCGCCATCCCCAAATCACACACTCGTCGGCCAGGAGCGCAAGCGAGGGTTTGACGGCGTCAATTCCCCGAGTCCTGCGTCTCGTACTCCGACACTCCGCACTCCTGGCTGATGACGGCACTGTGAATGAGGCTGCTGGCCAGTGCCTTGGGTCGGAGGTCGCGGGTCAGGTAGGCGGGTTCCTCCACCGCGGTGTGTAGCGGGGAGCACTGGCCGTCCGGAGGGCCGTAGGCACTGCTGTCTGAACCACCCTCCCGCTTCTCCTTCGTCGCTCGCTCGGTCGAGTCCAGGACCGGTCTGCTCTTGCCAGGGCTCAGGGGGGCCGGTGGACTCTCCTGCAGAGGCGGGCACGGCGCACGCTGCGACTTCAAGTATGGTTTGACGTTGGCCACCAGGACGGTGCTGTCTCGCTGTTCCTTCCCGAAGGTGCTGAGGGTTTTCCGACTGCCTCGGCTGATGGTGCCATAAATCTCTGTCTCTACCATGGCATCCATTCCCACGGGGATGAAAAGGTTGGTGCGATTATCTGCGCTGTCCGCTTGGCTTCCGATCCGTAACTTTGGCATCCAGCATCTGTCAGAGTGTCCCAGTGCACGACACTCATCGGTGCAGTGGACTGATTTGTCTTGTTCTGCAAAAACAGTTCAACATTTGTTACTTGGTCCCGTCGCGCTCCAAAAGAAGAAACTACTCCCACATGTTGTGGGATGACAATCAATCATAAAAGAGTTGGAGGAAAAGTAAAGAATGTAAATTAAATATAAAGTAAAGTATCTATTACTGACAGTGGTGAGCCATCAAGGCCTGCAAGGCTTTCTCTGCTGGCCTAAAAATATTAGAATCACACAGTAATGTGAATTATATTTTGTCCATGAATTTTAATGAAATAATTCCAAATTGCCTTTCAGCTTCCTTTCATTGCTTTTCCCTTGTTGTGCTGCTTTCAGATGTGTGTTTTCGTATTTAAGCATTTAATATTTGAGCCATCATTTGTTACCAGAGTGAAAAATCTACCTGTACGCCTTCACAATCTGTTCTGCGGGCCCTGTCGCATTAAATGTATCGATCAAACTGTCGCGTTAATCAATCAGATTTTGAGTTGGCAACCCAAAGGGTTACCAATGCCTTCTTGAAGGCGCTGGTCAACGTCAGAGTTTTCGCAAACTATCAAAGTCAAAGTCAGCTTGATTGTCAAATATGCGAACATGCATGACATACAAGCACAGATGAAATTACTGTCCTCTCTATGAAACTATGATTGGCTAGTCACATGATTGGCTAGTCACTAGCTAATCATAGTATTATTAGCCGCTGGTGAAAATCATACTGGCCAGAGCTAGCACACTGTATCCGTAGCCAGCTGCATAAGCAAATATGTTTTTGTTTTGATTTAATTTTGTCAACCCACAATGGATGAAGGAGAAGAAATGGATTTGGTTGCATATATACTGTTAAAGCCAATTTCAAGACAGACTTTTCAAGAATAGATGGACAAATAGCAAATAATGTTGCAATTTTTTGAGGTTATTATGAATACACACGTTGATCGTAAAAATTCGAACAGTTTAATGACAGTATTAAAGGACAACCGACACCAGAAAAAACATTTTATAGCATCTAAAATACCCAAAACACGCAGGCTGATATTTTTAGTCAAATGCAAAACACCAATAAAAAATGACTTAAAGTGTCCCAAAACTGGCACAAAATGAGCTCCAAACTGGGGCGTTCCGAATGTGATGTCACTTAGGACATCGTCATCGACTCGAAAACAAGACTTTGCGAATATTCAGCGCAAGTCTTAAAACGTAAAATATAGCTATATGCCATGGAATCTTTGTAAAATGTGCTCAGTAGAAGTCATTTGAAGTGATTTTACAAATTATGGACGTAACTTGTCAGGAGGTCTCGGTTGTCATGAAGTTTCTTCAGGTCACAAGTTATTTTCATGATGACATCCTCTAGTGGACATGTAGTAAATCACACCACACTCCACCTTGCAGGTCAATCCGATGACTAAATAAGTCAGGAAAATATCCTATGAAATTTCCCGACACAAACAAAATGGAGAATTTTCACAGAAATGTTGCCTCCCCATCCTGACTCGCAAACGTACATGAAATGGATGCTGCCGTGTTTTGCAACAATGGCAGAGGGGAAAATATGTGTGTGCACGTTTTGTGTGTGTGTGTGTGTGTGTGTGTGTGTGTGTGTGTGTGTGTGTGTGTGTGTGTGTGTGTGCGTGTGCGTGTGCGTGTGTGTGTGTGTGTGTGTGTGTGTGTGTGTGTGTGTGTGTGTGTGTGTGTGGTTAGAGTGACCATGATGAATGTCAGGGGCATTTTGCGACACAATTCCCATGAGAGGGGCCCAAACTCGACTTGAAATTCCTTCAACAAAAAGACGGCGCAAACATTTGGTACATTGTCGAAAATGCACCACCTCGTGAATGTTTAAACAATGATTGTGGACAGAATGTCAATTTTTGTCATTTGTATTGAGTTTGACTGTCTCATAATACAGGATGCAAAACATAACTATCACCGGACAATACTGAAATACTACAAAATTAAATATGCTGCCTATTAGGATAGTCGTCCAATATTAAAGCTTGGAAACATTGCATTCCTCGAGCTCCCTTGCGATGCCACTTCAAAATGATGATATGCAACAAAACAAAGCACATGAGAATATATTTATTATTTATTATTCTTTTACCCCACTGCGGGTCAATGCAACAGTTGCGAGTGATTCATAATATTCATGAAGGACTTTAGCCCCCCCCCCATCCCTCCCTCCCCATCGCAACCTGCGTAGGTGTTTCAGGAAAATGTGCTTGTGGTGCAGGGGAAGCTTTTTTTTCGGATGCAGAAGCAGAAAAACAAGTATGGTAAACTGTGTGACTAGCATCAGGAAAGACTGGCATGCAGGACTTGCTCTCAATATTGTGTCAACGTCAGTTTCAATTCATTCATGAACACAAATTGAAGGATAGCTTGGACTTAGCATTTGCAGCACAATCGTTAGCCAAACCTTACAGAGTGTCAGATCATTTTTAATCAAGCAGAGAATTAATGGTGTGCATATTGATTCAACCACTGTTCAAATGTAGATGGTATACTGTACATGTAAAATAGTGATGAGAGGGGAAAATGCAAGTCAAATTGCAGATGCGCCTGCCGTGTGTGTGTACTTTATATCAAGAAAAAAATGAATAGATATACATCATGCAGCTGTTTTATGTCACATCTTTTCCAGAGGTCGATTGAAATTCGCTCAAAATGAGAGTCAAGGACAAATTGGAGTTTGGCATAACCATTTGTGGCATAGTCATTAGCCCCCCCACTCCTTTTTAAGAGTTTATTGCATCATAATCAGCTCCTTATTTGCATTTCCTGGCCATTTTTTCATTTCACCTCATATTAGACATGCCATACATAATGACCCGCCCTTGCCACTAAATGACCTCATTTGTGTGGTAACGTGAAATGCAAGGGGGGAAAACAATTATTTAATTCAGCAGCTGAATAGTTACTGGTGCAAATTAGCAATAAGTGGAAAACAATGACCTTCAAAACACATCAACTAACGGCGTGAATTTCATTTTTAATGGTGAATATTGCAATCCCCGAAGTGATGCTACCTAACAGTGTTTGAATGTGACTCCTCTCCACGGCCAAAAACATGTCAGGCTAATTGGCCATTGCTGTTCTCCTGTAGCCTTGTATGTGACTGGTTGTCTATTCCGATATGTCATACCTGTCATTGATTGACGACATGTCCGCAAAGGCGCCAGTCGAAAAGTACAAGGGCCAAGCTATAGACAACGAATCGATACGAATATGCATTTCGGTGCAAACGAGCAATTACTGATCGAAGGCCGTATTCTTCACACGTGACTCTGCTTGTGCATGAGCGCAAACCAAATAAGCACGCGGGAATGAGCCACTTGTTATTGCAGCAATTACACCGCAATCAACATTTATGTGACGCCGCCGCAATAAGTATTAGCGCTTTGAGGCAACGTGTTACAAATGCCTGCACCAAATGTCGAAACAAGCATTTCATAACAGTTGTTGATGTTTTTTTTTTCTCTTTTGCTCCATAACGTAAAAATAAAGCGGTCCATTCCGAGTAGAAAAGCAACAGGTTATTCTTCCCGCTGCTCGCCTGCCTGCTTTCATATGGCAATAATGATTAATTAATTACTGGAAATTATGCCATTTACTCACAAAAGGCTCTCCTCCAAATATGAATGAAACACTTGAAAGATAATGAATGAATGAAACAGAGACCCATGATGCAGAAGCCTCCGCATGAGTTTTCTTTTTGTTCTAAAGGAAACTTCCTACCACCAGAATGCTGGCCAAGGAAGCTCCCACAAACAAAAATAAACCACATGCGTGACAGGAGATGCGGGAAGAAAGCAGCTTCAAGTGCTGAGCTCTCTTTCAGGAGAGTACAAGTAGTTGTCGGTCCGGGGACAGGGAAATACGCAGAATTCTCAAGCCGCAGGGACTGCTTACAAGACACTGTTTTCACTAAAAACTTTCGGTTTTTGCACGGCAAAAGGTGTTGTGAACCTTTGAAAATAGGTCTCCAAGTGCTTGTCTTTGAAAACAACAATGCTCTCTTTTTCCTCTTTGCCTTTCTGAGTTGAGATTTTATTTTAAACCGAACCGTTACTGCTTTTTTGAATCGAGGGCTGATTTCAATTGTGATTGGACATGGGATTGACGTACCGATACGGTGAATTATCTTCAGCTCACAACATGGTTGTACAACTGTCCTCTGAATTTGTGCCATGGTCTCAACAGTGATCTTGTGACACAAAAGTTATGACTGTGTTCCCCAATTACAGAATGAAGTGGAGACTTTTTTTGTGTTTTCAGCCCAGCTTTGATGAATAATTTTTTTGGGGGATGACCTGGTCCAGAGAAAGTGAAAATACCTTATTTTTCCCCATTGGTTTTAACGGGTGAAATCATAATATGGACATCGTGTTCCAAATTCATTCATTCATTCATTTTCCGATTAGCTTTATCCTCACAAGTGTCGCGGGACCTATCCCAGCGGTCTTTGAGTAGTAGGCGAAGGACAGCCAGCCAATCATAGGGCTCATACAGACGAACAACCATACGCGCTCACACTCACGCCTAGTTCTGAAGAGGAAAGCATAAATGTTTGCAATCGATTAAAGAAGTCCAGCCATTTTTTGAGTGTTCAACTCTGCACCGCTGCCCTGTGAGGTCGACACACTAACAACCGGGCCACTGGACCACTTGGATTGTGGTGTTCTTATGCATATCTGTTTTTTTTCCTTGATCTTTGTAAATCGTCAATGCAATGACAGGCAGCAGAATGTCTTATTCATTGGCTTTTCTCGAATAATTTAAATGATTTCCAACAAATCTCCAAACAATTTGAACCAAACAGGGATAAAACATATTTAACTCATTCACTACCAGACATGCAAAAATGTGTCCACTCCAGTGTCAGGGTTTCTGCCATTTTCACTCAAATTCCAGGACCCAAGGAATATTGAGTTTTAGGACTACCTTCAATGCAGCGTAAGAAACTTTAGACTGTATTATTTCAGAAAAAAAAGTCAATTACTAAATTATATGGGTCTGGAGTAATATGAGGTGCAAGTGGGACGGCTGTACAAAAGGCAAATGCTGCCCCCTCGTAGAAGGAAAAAAAACATTGCCAGAGGTCTGACAAGCGCTTTATCGGCACCCCCCGCAAGAAAAACCAAAACCGCAACAAATTCGGTAATGGCGCTCCACGTCATGCTTTTCAATTCCCAAATAAGTTTGGGAATGGTGGTGAATAAGTTAGGTGTTAAAAATAATCAACATCAATATTCATATTTATTTCATTCATATTTACTGAAATAACTCAATAATGATTCATTTGAATTGTTTATAAAGCACAAAACATATCACTAAACACTGTGTTTGAGGCAGGACATGTGATATCAAAGCATAAAGTGTACAATAACCACTTCACCTGGCTATTGAAAATCAAACCAATAGTAGCCACGCATCCTCTTTTGTAGTTGTCTTCCTGATACAGGATCAAAAACCCCCTCTTCGTTTCCCTCAAAACATTTTGACCTCTTCCTGCGTCACTCATCTGTAGACAGTAGATTTCTGACTTTACTTGTCAACTGCATTATGAAAGTGAGCCAAACTGTCTGGATCAATGTATGTGTCAAAAAGACACATCACATTTGTTTGTAGCTTCACTTTGACAACACAAAAATCATGCAGATACCGTGCGTAAGCTCACCACTATCAACAGATCACCCGAACAACGTTATTATCATCTCTGTTGTCTTTGTCTTCTTTTGGAATTTTTTTAGCCACAAGGTGCTTTTGTTTTCTTGCTTCTTCTCACCCAATTTTCATCCAAAACACGCATCAGAAAGTTAATTATTGCCCTGCACAACAAAGTTGTTGCTCCCAGTCTGTACCCTCAAAGGCTGACATGAATTCAAAAAGAATTATCTACAAGCCAAATGTTTGTCTCTTCTGGAAAGCTTCTTTTCTTTTTTTTCTGGTCTGAACACTCACTGGTGTTTTTTTTTCTGCACCGCATGCAGAAAGCAAATGCTGGACCATTTTCGTTGTGGTATTACCCCCAAAAAATCAGAGCTCTTGATTTTTCCTGTTTATCAATCCATCCATTTATTTTCTCGATCACCTAATTTAAAGGACCACCGACACCTCCGGACAAGTTGTGTCCATAATTTGTAAAATTTCTTCACATGACTTCTACTGAGCGTATTTGACAAAGATTCCACGGCATATAGCTATATTTTACGTTTTAAGACTCACACTGAATATTCAGGAAGTCTTGTTTTCGAGTTCATGATGATGCCTGACGTCACATCTGGACCGCCCCTGACTGAGAAAGACACACAATGCATTTTGGGTACTTTGTATGGTCTGAAAACTTCGTGTTGATCCGTGTTGATGGCAAAATTAGAAGGAAAAAAAACATAAATAATGCAATGGTGAATTGTTGTGTGTTGCACCAAGACTACTATTTCATACTAGTTGACACAAATTCCCAGCAGATAAATCAGCCCATTTCCAAGGGAGCTTGGGTGCTGTGTTGTGCATTTTCTGGGTTCTCTACATTGGATTCCAGACACCTCAAAATGAGACGGAAGGACTTCTTTAATCGATTGCAAACATTTATGCTTTCCTCTTCAGAGCTATTTGAATCATATTCATAACTGGATGAGTAACAACAAAACACCTTCTCAGAATTTGAAGCCATTGTTTTGATTCTCGAGCAACCCGGAAAACCCTATTTTCTGGTGTATAAGGTGCACCAAAAAGCCTTTATTTTCTTCAAAAGATGACCCTGCGCCTTATATGCCAGTGCGCCTTATATGAGAAGTAATATTGAGCCCTAAGAGGTCTCGCAACTCCGGTCAGCTGCAGCGGACTCCATTTCCTCATGTAGAAGTAGTGCGTAACCCCAGCTTTTACTGTAGCGCCTCATAATGTGTTGTGTTTTACATTTGTAAAACATGTACATTTACAAAAACAAATAAATGAAATAATGTTATAAAAATAAAGCCAATATTCCAGTTTCATAGAAAAACACAAAATTGGGTGGATTTGGACAGGCATGACAAAAAAGTCTCATGAACCGTATTTTCCGGCGTATAAGGCACACCCAAAAGCCTTCATTTTATTTCAAAAGATAACCCCAGCCTCTACTGTAGCGCCTTATAATGTGATGTGCCTTATATTTGGAAAACTTTTATATTTTTAGATATTATATTTGTTTTTTTTTCATTCATTGAAGGTGCTTTAGTGCTTTAGATATGGTAAAATGTTTAAAAATAAAGCATTCATTGAGGGTGTGCCTTATACTACGGTGTGCCTTATACAGTACAGAAAATACTTTTTTTTGACTGGTTCAGTTCGCTTAACAAGACATATTCTGTTCAACACTGATTCCAAGGTAACACTCCTCCAAATTTTGAGAGACAGCCCTCACATTTTTTTTCTATTCTGTTACTAAACTAACCCGCAGCTCCATCGAAACCAAAAATGACCAGGCTTTGATCCGCCCTACCCCTCACCACCAGCACCACCACCTGCCATATTACATATAATGTAACTGAGATCAAGAGAAAATACATATGTGAGTTCAAAATGCATTTTACATCAAAAGGATGGACGAAAACATTGCTTTGATTTGGCAAACCCATCCTTGTAGATATTTGAATGCTTGGCTTTGAAGCATCCACTCCGCCTGATTATGCTTCTCTGCCATTTCTTTCTCCATTTTTCTTACACAGAGATCGGATGATTCTTTTTTTTTTCTTAAAAGATATGTAAGAGCTGAACGATAAGTGAGATAGGAAGCTTATTTCCATGGCAGCCATCAGCACTGATGAGAAGCTCGCAGATGATACTGATGAAGAGATGTGAGTGCTTGAAAGCTCCAGGAAATCATATGGAGGTATTGCCATTGTTCTCTTCTGCTTCGCCCTGTTTAAGTCATCGCCAACAATTGGAGGGGGCATGTTTATATTTTATCCTTTATAAATTAATTGTTGTTGTTTTTTTGTTCTGGGCACGCAGTACTTTAATAAATAATCAACTGTGTTTGGCGACATAAATCACAGCTCACATTTATCATGTCTTTGATTAAAAGTAGAGAAGGAAGGTCAAGAAGAAGCCAGGACACGTTCATTCTTCATTCCTGCCATTTTTTTTCGTATTCTTAGTTCATCTTTGAAATAAAAAGGAACAAATGTGAACATGAAGTGACAAAGTTGTGTCAGGACTTTAATGCTCACCTAAATAAAACAAGCACGGACATTTTTTCCTTTTAGTTGAGTAACAGCGAGAGAGCGGTGGGAAACAAAGAATGTGTCCGCCCATGATCAAGAGAATGAGAAAACGCCTAGCAACATACCCACACTGCATCTGGCGTCTGCGAGACGGAATAAATATTCAGAGTGCATGATAGTGGGAGCTTCACAGGTGCATATATTACCTGTATCAAAGCGGGCAGGAGACTAGAGAAATGGTAAAGGTAAAGATAGAAAAGCAATGCTTCTTAGCCTGCAACCTTTTTGTCTTCAAGCAGAAAAAAAAAATCAACGAATCAAAACCCCTAAAATTCTTCTTTTTGTTTTTTTTTGTCCTTATTAAATCTACAAAATGGACATTCTGTAAATCAATTCATACAAAACAAAAAGACACATGACATAAAATGGCCCATATAACCAAACGTGCATGATTGACATATATTACCATCAATTGCAGTGATTGGAATATCAAGTGTCACTGTTTTAGAAATTACAATCTGAATTCAGCAAGAAGACAAGGTAAATCAGATATGCCTTATGACTGGAACAACTATGACAACTTCACAATAAAATGAAACGCCAGAACGGGAATTGAGAAGCTTTTAGCAATTCAGATTTGATTATTTATACATTATTACGTATCGGTCCAATTACTATTTTCAGATTGTGATGTTATTTTTCGTAGAAATATGGAAGGCGTCAGGAGGATCGACTTCAGAATAAAAGCAGTGTCTGAAACTCACGACCAAAAGTTAGCGGACACCCGGGCAGACAACTCTGAAAAGTTGCCTGCCCGGCCATAAACTTGCCTGCCCCATTTTTCACAACTTGAAACACAATAAGACAACTAATTGCAAGAAGAAAGAACATTGTTGCAAAGTATAAAGGATTTTTTTTAATTTAAGGAAGCACCTACCACAAATGTTCCCTCGCTTAATTTATGGTAAATATCACCTGCTGAAGATTTTGGGGGCGTTTGTCGTCATGCTGCTCAATGCAATGTTTGCGTTGTCTGCTCAAAGCTACGTGTACTCCTCTTTCTTAGCGGCTTTTAAAACTCTCAAGTACACTTTTCAGTCAAGATGTAGTCCGAAGCACGAAACAGGCTTTTGATTGGCTGTTTGACAATTTGCATACTCGGCACCGGCAGCCAACCAGAAGCCTGTTTCGTGCTTCGGACTACATCTTGACTGAAAAGTGTACTTGAGAGTTTTAAAAGCCGCTAAGAAAGAGGAGTACACGTGGCTCGTAGCAGTTTGTGTGTAGCGTTTGTGGAATTGAATGAAATAAACGTTTGATTTGAAAAAAAAAAAGTTTTTTTTTTTCTTGAAGAAGTTGTCGGCCACGCCTGTCTTCAAAGTTGTACGCCCCGGGCCACCGGGCAGACGCTATCACTGATAAAAGCAAAACAAGTTACACTGTTTCTGGATATTCATGCCTTATTTAGCTTTTATTTTGGAGTTGCTCATCAGAAGCAATCATGGCGGCTGACTTGCTTTGAATTCAGGCTGGCCTATTATTAGTGCTTACTACTTGAGGTTTTTATGTCACACGATGTATATTGGTACATTGCACAGCCTGATCTCTGCATGGGAGATATTCGTCATTTTGTTAAACTTAAGAGCTTTGCAAGTGTTGTTATCAAAGCCTCCAGTTTCATCTTTTCACATGAAATACTTTTGAGTATTTTTGTCTCGATGAAAAGTTGGAAAAGATTCTAAATACACTACTTGCGTGTGATCATGAGTCATTTGTGACGTGAGAAGAATCAAAAGCGAAATAGTGAAACAAGAAAACATGAATCTGTTAAGAACCTCTTTTTATTCCAATCTCGACATGCCATTCTAATGTCAGAATATTTTGCTGTAAAGTATTTTATCGACGTCTGACTGAAACATGTCATGTCAAAAATGTTTTTTTAATTCAATGTTTTTTACAGATTTCACCGATTCGGTTTGCGTCCAATGGGTGGCCCCGCCTGCAGCTGCACATGTGTTGGTCGTTTTAATCACTAGCAGTTAAAAATACTCTTCGGGGTCGGGTCATTGTTTGTTTCACCCTGTCAGGTTTTTTGTCTTGTCATGTTTTTTCTCATGGTTTTGTTTGCTACTTTGGGGTTTTCTGTTTTGATGACTTTGTTGGTTGAGATTTTGTTCCTGATGACTTTATTTTATACAATTTGGAAAATATACCCTGCTCCTCCCTCCTGCCTGAGTTTTTGGGGTCAATTTACACCACAACCTTGCAAATTGTGACAGTCAGTGTGTGTGCTATTATTCCGAAATTGGTTTAAAGTGTTTGAAATGGCTTGCTCTCTGCAACAACACACTGGGAATGCCTTTTTTGGTCCATTGAAAAGTGATAGAGTATTTTTTTTTGTCATACAGTGATACCTTGGCTTACGAACTTAATTGGTTTCCAGACAGAGTGTGTAAGGCGAAGTGTGTATCCCAAAAAATAATTTCCCTCAAGAAACCATTAAAATGAGAATAATCAGTTGCCAGGTCCCCATAAAACATGATTTTTGACCAAATAAGCCTTAAAACTACACAAAATATACCTTATTTTATTGATAATAAATGTGCTATTGTATTATCATGAAACAAATACACTGTACTGTATAATAAAGTCAGTCAGCTGCTCTGCCCCCAAACTCTGGAACTCACTTCCTCTCAACATTCGAAACATCGATTCTCTTCCCACCTTCAAATCCCATCTCAAGACCCACCTATTCAAAATGGCATTTTCTGT
This sequence comes from Hippocampus bargibanti, assembly GCF_051943395.1. Classification (NCBI taxonomy): domain Eukaryota; kingdom Metazoa; phylum Chordata; class Actinopteri; order Syngnathiformes; family Syngnathidae; genus Hippocampus; species Hippocampus bargibanti. Next base: position 22,353,717 of record NC_142741.1, read on the forward strand.
GTAGCTTTCGCTTGTTTCTATTTATACATGTATTTTATTTATTGTATTCTATTTTGTGATTGTATTTTATTTATTATAGTACCTATGCTAGTCTGTGACTCTAAAGTGTCCTTGCGAGCTTTGAAAGGCGCTTAAAATATAATTTATTATTTTTATTATTAAACCTCTAAAAGTTTAGGCTGGACAACCACAATATTCGAAGTGTAATTCTTACAATTAAAGCATTGTTTATCTTATCAAGCTTAACCTTTTCAACCTGCGAAAAGGGAACACGGCATCGTGGCTCTCTTTTAATAAACGCAACACACCACCTTATCTCGCTTATACAGCGGGATCCACCAAATTTCTCACAAGGCACCATAGCGCATGTAAATATTCAGTCGGTGCCAACGTGCAAGACATCTCTTTCAATATATTTCTGTATGATTGGCCTTAGAACTCTGCACTGAATCACATTGAAGAAATGTGCTGCAAAAATTGCGAGTGAATTTACACCTCCGACGGAGACAAGTGTGGCCTGCCATAATTCCCCAAGGCGCACACACACAAGGGAGGCGGGAGGGAGGGATTCACAATCTCGCTTTCTTTCTCTTCCTTTGGCAGCCAGCAGAGTTTTGCCATGGCTGCCCTCCCCGAGCCGGCCACATCCAGGCAGTTTATAGCAATGTAAATGGTGTGGAAAGTGGCGCATCGGGGGCTGATGACCAAAGCCGTTCTCCTTCAAGGCTCGTAGGAGCAAATGAAAGCCATGGCATCCTCGCTCGAGTCCGCCGTTAGCCTTTATCTCACCTGTGAGACTGGCTTTCATATTTGCTGTTTGTCTCCACTCCCGCTAAATATATCAATCCCGAGCAGGTCGGGTGGGTCGTAGCAGCCTGGCAATCATCTGCGATGGCACTCGTGACAGTCGTTTTGGTCGTAATTAAACTTTAATATTCCTATTTTTAGTTGTAAACCCCACCAATAATAACTTAGAAGCACTTTGAGGGGTTAGGGGTGGAAGCACAGCTGCCACAAATACCTGTGAGCGTCTGTCACACCGTCATGTTAAGTCAAGGCACGCGTAAAAGCGCGTTCAAATGGAGGCCTGATCAAAAGAGATGCAGGCAGACAAACACTTTGCCATGCGTATGAGTTTGTTTGATGGCTGAATCAGATGCGGCATGTTTGAACATTCCACCTTCGCACGTCGGACCCTTTTATCCTTTCAAAGTATCCTGTTTAAAGCTCGCTTTTACCTGGCACTCTGCGACACCAGGCTCAAGGCACCTGCCATGTAAAGCCAGCGGCAGCCGAAAATCTCAATCAAACAGAAAAAAAGAAAGAAAGCTGTGCCGATTTACCACCTGCGTGTTAACTGTTTGTCTACCTTGCCGCAGCCCGGCGTCAGGTCGAGGCGCGTCTCAACACCAACCGAGTCTTTCCGTATAAACTACAAACAACATTGCGCCTCAGGAGAGCGCCGAGGCATCTTGACAACGCCGGGAAGAGTCCACTCACCCTGCTCGAAAGGCTGCCCATTAACTGATGTGGCTTTCATCTTGAGGGCCTCCCTGGCAGACGTGTCACACTGGGAGCCTCGATTAGTATCCTGGTCACTATCAGCCTGGTCACTATCACCATGGCCACTGTCTCTGAGGCTCGCTCGTTCTGCATCCTTAAATGTAGAGCTGCGGCAGGAAGGGACAGGGGTGGTAAGGGGGAGGGGGTTAGGACTCATATAACTTGCCATTCTCACTGCGTGAGCGCGGCTGTTTGATAGCCAGGCGGGCTTGATACTAGGATGAGGGAGCTCTAAAGACACGGTCAGGAAGTGTGTGCATGAGAGCTCTTACCTTTGAACAAACGGCTGCCTGCTGCCAGCGTAATTGGGCTCGGAAGGGAAGTTTTCTGTCTGAAAATGACAATGAAAATTGTGTTTTTATTACACTGTTCATTGATGACATTAGATACAGGCTTGGATTGAAATGATCTGTGAAACCTCTTTGACACAGCCTGTTCAAGCTGAGATTTAGCTGTTTTTTTCCTTCTTTTTTTCCATGGTCGCTGTTCTGTGGAAAGGACACTAAATGGCTTTCGAGACAGAATCAGTGAAGTTTCTATCCCGACACTCACTTCTGCATCCCCTGTCCGATTGTGTTGGCCACTTTGTATCTCAACAAGGGACATTGAGTGAGAACTTTAATATTCCTTTGTGTGTGTGCGCGCGCGTGTGTGTGTACCTATATATGTATATCTCTATATCTATTATATACAGTAAAGTCTCGTTATATCGATATTCAAGGGAGTCCGAAAAAATATCGGTATAACCGGGACTATCGATATATCCGACCCTGTTTGCATGTAATTTTCTCCGTGCGTGCATAGAAATAGTATCGATATAACCGGGACTATCGATATATCCGATATCGATATAACGAGACTTTACTGTATATATATATATATATATATATTTACATATTCACATTTAATTTTTACTCCGATAATTTAAATGACACATGGCAGAATATTTAACCCTTTCAGGGTCAGTGGTCACTACAGTGGACGTGGACAGCTCATCATGTTATCAGATTGGAGGGTTCATGAAAGGGTTAAAGTATGCTTTTACATTAGGGATGTAAACGTATACTTTAAAATGTATGTTTCTTACCCAGACACCGATGCTAATTTGTGACACTTTTGATTCTATGTGTCACGATTTGCAAGGTGGTGGTGGTGGTGGTAGACCCCAAAAATGCAGGCAGGAGGGAGGAGCAGTGTGTGTTTGACAAATTGTATTAAATAAAGTCGACAGGAACAAAATCTCAAACAACAAAGTCATCAGGAAAAAGAGGTCAAAAGTAGCAAACAAAACCATGAGTAAAACAAACAATGACCCTACACTGGATGGTTGTGTTTGGAATCCTTTTAACTGCAACTGATTAAAATGACCAACACCAGTGCAGCTGCAGACGGGGCCCTACAGTGCCGCTATATATGACAGATTCAAATAATAATGGTCTTACTTTACATCTTTTAATTCCAATATTTATTTTCTCACGTCGTTGATGGTGGTAGAGTGGATGAGGTTCCTTGCATCACGTATGCATTCCGACTGCGAAGAATCTGCACGTAAATTGTAACATCGTGTCTGTCTATCACTAAACGATGACACTGCAGTACTAATATAATTTCAGTAAAATTTGGCACTCTTAGGATTTGAATGCAATAAAAAATATGCACCATTTGTAACCTTGAAACCTTGTATGTCGACACAGTCATAAACCTAGATACCCCCTCCCATAACAGCATTTCACCTGCCATTTGCATGAGCAACTCAAATCATTCATTTATGTCATTCATTTCTTGAAGTTTTGCCTCTGTCAAGCACGACTGACATTTATAGGCTAAAGTTCTGAGCAACTCAAGTTGTTCCTTTCATTCCCTTCTGTAAGTGTTGCCTTCCTCAATTACTCAGAAATCGAAATGCACTGGACAGGTTTTTCTTCCAAGATATAGAATGTTACATGATTCATTTACTCATTGTTAGTTTGATGTTTCCGTTAGTCACTGAAGGTAAGAACACTTTCTTTTCGATGTTGAAATGATTTGCTGCAGCAGCACTATCTCTTTAAGAATCTGCGTAACCTTCGACTTTCTAGATCCCTTTTCTACTGTGCAAGTACTACATTGTGGTAAAGACATCTCCGGTGTCACATGGTGTTATCAGTTACAAGCCAGTTATAAGAAAGCCCACAACCAGAGCCATAACAGAAAATTTGACATTAAGCTGCTTTTGCTTTTTACACAAAACCCAGTGAAGCGGGATATTACAGCAACTGCGTGCGCTTTCACACACCAATACGGCATCCCACCATCAAATGGTTCAGTGACTGAAGTCAGCCCCAGAATTTGATTTGAGAACACTTGTTGGAGGTATACATTGTTTTCAAGACAACGGGACAGGAAAAGTGAGTTTCAGCCGTCAACATTTACAACCCCTTTCTTGCAGTTTGTCCTGCCTCTCTTATGGATTTGGTGCAAGGTACTCGGAAGATGCTGTTATTTTGCATGATCTTATTATAGAATCTTTTTTTTTGTTTGCTTCATCACCTGGCGGAGATGAGGACATGCTTAGAACGGGGCACCATTGTGACCATATGTGCCTCTTTGGCAAAGCATGGAAAGGAAAGCATTTGCTCTTTCATTAGTGCCCTTTTCCCTTCATCTTGAGAATAATGTGTTTGTGTTGATCACACCCACGTAGCACAGCGACTGGTGACAGCGCCAGGCCTTGTCATCTGTGCTACCATCTCCAAATGTGAGAGTGACCCAGATATGTACATCCTGTACGGACACACAATTCCAGGCAGCGCAACAAGCAAGCACTGGTCAATTAGCATGTTAGCTGGCGAGGCATAGACGAGTCTGCCGTATAGGGCCGCCTTTTGCCAACTATGGATCAGACTCGGCAGATCTGACCCATATTTGGGATGAAAAAATACGATTGTCGAGGTTACACTGTGCGCATCTCACTGTCTGGCGCACACCAGTTGGGTAATGCGATCTGACAAGCTGCTCAAACACCTGTCCGCTTCAACATCTCAGGCTGGGTTTTGTTTTCTCTCCACAGCCCAGGATCTGCTGGGGGTCACAGTGGCCTTGTTCAAGACTCACAGTGTTGTTTGCCTTTCTCATTCAAGGTAGAGAGAGAAAGAGAGAGACAAAGAGAGACAGAGAGATAGGGGGGGGGGAAGAGAGCAGAGAAGAAGAGAGGGAGAGAGAGGGAGGGCAATTAAGAGGGAGTGAAGGATAGAGTGAGAGAGAGTAAAAGAGAGAGGGGCGAAAGAGGGATGGATGTAGTGGGTTGAGAGATAGAGAAAGAAAGAAGGATAGCATAAGAAACAGCAAAAGATAGAGAGAGAGAAAGTGATAGAGAGAGAGAGAGAGAGAGAGAGAGAGAGAGAGAGAGAGAGAGAGAGAGAGAGAGAGAGAGAGAGAGAGAGAGAGAGAGAGAGAAAACACTTCCTCATTATGTATCCCGCGGGCACTTTGCAGGAGGACAAATGTGGATAAAACATTAACCTTATTAGTAGAATGCCAACTAAAGCGAAGCTGTCATATCATGCTTCATTTGCAAAGCGTTGGCCTTAAGCAAGCAAGCAAGCCGAAGCGATAATGATGTCAGATATTTTCCCAGAGTTGTACAAGAAAGCATAGAATCATCCAGTGTCTCACCTGTATCACAGACATCCTGTTGGCCGTGGTGTCTGCACTCAGCCCGGCAAAGCTGGAGTGGCCACCCGCCCTGGGTACGGTCAGGCTGTTGGGGGTTGTCTTCAGGTACATGACCTCGGACCTGGGCAGCGTGAGCGGCAGGGGGGTCTGGTAGTCGAAGCAAATGGGCGAAGTGATGAGCGAGGGGCTGCTCACCACATTCATGCGGCTGGCCAAATCTCTCTCCTCCATCTCACTCTGCACCAGCATGATGTCACTCTTGTTGATCCGCTTCTTCTTGCCCTTCCCCACCGGAGGATTGGAGTACTCGGGCATTCGGCAGTTATAATTCCCATTCTCTTTATCTTGATGCTTGGACTTGACGGCGATGGCGGTCATGACAGCTAATAGCATGACAGAGATAATGCAGAGGGTAACGATGAGGGGCAGGGATACATCCCAGTGCTGTTGCTCGCCGCTCACGCTGGAGCCCCCGCCGCCCGCCGCCACTTCCGCGTTGGCCTTGATGACCAGCTTGGCTACGGCGGATAAGGGCGGCTTGCCGTGGTCAGTTACCTTGACCACCAGCTCAACGACGGGTGAGACTTCTTGCCACAGAGCGTGGGCGGTCCGGACTTCGCCGCCTATCGGATCCACATCGAACAGGTGGTCGTCGTTCCCTTCGGCGATCTCATACGTCAAGTGTCCGCTCTCTCCGTGATCATGGTCCACCGCTTTCACCGTTGTCACGATGTAGCCGATGCCCACATTCCGAGGCACCGGAATTTCTGCGGTATCGTTTTGAAGGAGCGGTAAAATGATCACTGGCAGATTGTCGTTGACGTCAAGGATGTTGACCCTGACGGTGGAGGAGCTCTCCATGTGAGGCGAGCCTCCGTCTTTCGCCTGAACCTTGAATTCAAAGGATTTGGTTTGCTCATAGTTAAAGGAGCGTGAGGCGTATATGGCTCCATTGGTCGGGTTAACAGAAACGTATGTATAAACGGACACCTCGCCAATATGAGACGGCAAAATGGAGTAGGTTACTGTGCCGTTGCGGCCTACGTCCGGGTCATGGGCCAGGACCGAGCCCAGATACTCGCCGGGAATGTTGTTTTCGGGCACCTGTAGCACGTAAACGACTTTAGTGAAGCGGGGTGCGTTGTCGTTCTCGTCCAAGATTTTAACGGTGAACGACTTGGTGTAGTTCAACGAGGGGATGCCGTTATCTCTGGCCACGATTGTGACATTATATTCGTCTTTGGTCTCTCGATCCAAAGGTCTGTCAGTGAGCAGCGTGTAAAAATTGTCATTGTTCTCTTGTAGTCGAAAAGGAACGTTTCCCAGCACGCGACACTGGAGCTGACCATTTCGGCCCGAGTCTTTATCCGTCACTCTGACAAGCGCGATGACAGATTCAGAGGGTGCCGCCTCACTGATGGCACCCTGCCGTACAGAAACAAAACTGATTATTGGGGAGTTGTCATTTTTGTCTAGCACTTTGACGGTAATTTTGGCATGGCCCGGTATGGGATTGGGCCCGAGATCCTTGGCCTGCACATCAAATTCTATTATGGGATTGTCCTCAAAGTCAATTTCTCCCTGAACCTTGATGACTCCGCTATTGGGATCAATGGAGAACAGATCTTGTATTCGCTCAGATGCGTACCCTGAGAAGGAATAAACCACCTGTCCGTTGCTTCCCTCGTCGTGGTCGGTGGCATTCAAATCTATGAGAACTTTTCCAGGCAGGGAATTCTCGGGGAGTTCCAGTACGTAGGAGGATTTCTCAAAAACAGGACTGTTATCATTGGAATCGGTCACCCTGACATTGATTTGCATGGAGCCTGATCTGGGGTACTCCCCCCCATCGATGGCGGTGAGGAGGAGGGTGTGATGATTCTGGTCTTCCCGATCTAAAGGTCTCTGAACCACCAGCTCCGGATAAATAGTCCCGTCGCCTCTTACTTTTAAATCCAACGAGAATGTATTGTAATCATCTCTGGTGACCTGATAGGTCTTGATCCCGTTCTCCCCGGTATCCGAGTCATGTGCGATGGTCAGAGGGAAGCGCGTGCCCGCTGCCGCGTTCTCAGAGATGTCGATGTTAACGTGATCAGAGGGGAAACTGGGCGAGTTGTCATTGATGTCCTGTATGTCGATCTTGATCATGCATATTTCCTTGTCGTTGGCAAACACTTCCATGGAGAGCTGGCACTTTGGGTTCCGCCTGCACAGCGTCTCCCTGTCAATCCTTTGTTTGGTGAAAATAAGTCCGCTCTCCGGGTCGACGTCCACCAGGTGTGGCGCGGAATTCTCCAACACTCTGAAGTTGGATTTTTTCCCTCTCTCTGGGGTCCCATATCCGCCGTCTTTCGCGATATTACCGATGACAGTACCAGGTCCTTGCTCCTCCGGGACAGAATAACTAAGGTTTTTCAATGTCAGGGCTTTAACCCACAGCAGAAGGAAGATTAGAACAGAGAGACGCATCCCTTCAGTTGGATATGTGTGACTGGTACACAGGAGAAAAAGGAGAAAGAAAAAAAAACCTTGACTTTCAACCTGTTGATTTTTCCGCAAAACCTTTAGAGGTCTAAATCCAAAGCTGGCATATTGCTGTCCAGCTAATTGGATATCAAATCGATTTGTGAACCCCCTTGAATGGGCATTAGCTCTCTCACATGCCGCTCTGCGATGATGAACTCTTTCTGTAAACAAAGATGACCGCCCAACGACACCCCGTGCATGAATTAAAGATCAAATTCAACATTGGAACGCTTTGTTTCCCCTCTCAGCGGGGCTCCGGCAATGAATAATCGATGACAATAAAGTATTAATATTCCCCTCTGCGTCCAAGGTTAAATCATGGTGAAGGTTAGCGCTTGCCTTTCAATCGGGAAGAAGAAAAAGGAGGAGGAGAAGAAAAAAAAAGAAAAGAAGACCAAAAAAGGCGCATTGCCCTCATGCGACATCTGCACGCTGCAAAGCTCGAAAATGCACCATCGCTCCACGTTACCACCGCCGGCGCATTGTGACTTGAGTCTCCGGTGCGGCACACTGTTGCATAGGGGGACTGCCTGCCTGCCTGTGTGAGTGTGTGTATGCGTGTGTGCGTATGTGTGCGTGTGTGTGTGTGTGTGAGTGTGTCTCCTCCAGTAAAGTGCACGGAGCAAAGGAGCGGGGGTGCAGCCGCTCTCTTCGCCCTCCTTTCCTCCGGCGCAACCTTTTGTGTGCTCCTTTCGCAGAGGAACACTCACAACGGCCACTTTTTCTTCTCCTCTTTTCCCTTTTTTTCTTCCTGTGGTCCACCAATCAGTTTGCTAATCCCGTAATCCAGTCATTTCGAAGGCGCTCCTGTTTGCATCCATCAAACCGCCGCGCTGATGATCTGTTGCATGGCGGCGAGCGAGCCAGAGAGAGGGAAATAAGGTGCGAGATGATTGAAGATAATCAGAATGAGTCGCGTCTCCTCTTCAACTGTTGAAAGCTGCTCCCTTCCTCTTCCTCCTCTGTTCTGCTTCCTCCCTCCTCTTTGCTGCACACACCCCGCTCTTTACGTGCGCGCACTTTAGTGCTCCCCCTTCTCAGCTCCGGTGAGTGAGCGGTGACAGATCATGCCGTCTAAGGTAGAGCACATGGATGGCTTGAAGAAAGGCTGTACTAGTGCTACGTGATTCATTTACTGATGTGCGCGCAGTATCAGTGGGGATGGAATACCAAAAAAAGGAGGGGGGATGCCCGTGGTGGTGGTGGTGGTGGTGGATGTTGCTCCAAACACAGTGATGTGAACTGGTGGGGGGGATTAAGAGTGGATCAATGAACGCAACATGCGGTCACTCCCGTGAAGAGTCAGGATAAAATGTGAAATTAAAAACGGATCTTGTTAAATCCCCACACCCCCACCCTTGTCAAAGCACCTCTCTGTATGACAGAGTGCAGTGCAGCCAACTAACACCACAGTGGACGACAGCCTGATTGATTGAATAAATGGTTTTCTGATGGATCACATATGACCTAATATTCTGTCCACCGAGTTTTCATTGATACCAGATAGAGGTGGGAAAATGACTCATACTTGGTCCAAATTTGTAGATGTACAAAAAAAAAACACACTGTGAAAGTTGGTTTTGACCAAAACACATTTTTAAAAAGGCAAGATCCCCTTTGTCACAGATTTTTATCCTAACCTTTGTGGACTGAATTTTGAGTCATTGAGGGGGTCCGGTTTAGTGGCCTCATGTGCTTTTTTTTGTAGAATATGTGCACTGTTGTTATCTTCAAACGGCACTCTCCAACACCCATTGGAGTATTTTGCAGCAGAGTATGAAGGGGTTGGGATAAAAATCAGCACCTCCAAATCTGAAACAATGGTTCTCTGTCGTAAGTGTGGAGTGCCCTATGTAGTTCGGGGATGAAATATTGGTGAAGTGTTCCGAGCATGTGCCACTTGCAGGAGGTCTCTGTGTCGACCGAGGACATGTTGGAGGGACAATGTCTCCCAGCTGTCCTGAGGATGCCTTGCGATTCCCAGCGAAATGGCTGGGAAGATGCCGTCTGACCTTCCTTGCTCAAGTGAATGGACTCTCGTTAAGTGGTAGAAGATGGATGGATGGATGGATGGATGGATGGATGTGATCTTGAGAAAGTTGTCTTCCCGACAACGCCCGCAGGCAAAAATACAACCTTACTTAGTTCAATGTTTGATCCACATTCAACATTTGTATTTGTCACATGCACATTAACTCATTCACTGCCATTCACAAATGTTTTCGGAAATTGAAAATATGACATATAGAGCGCCATTCCCGAATTTGTTCGGGTTTTGTTTTTTTATGCTTGGGTGCCCGTAAAGCGCTGGCCATGGCCTATGGCTGTTTTTTTTTTTTTCTTTCTAGAATGAGGAAGCATTTTCCTTTTTCCATGTTAGCGCTTTGTAGCACTTCAGCTGTTGTTAAAGCTGGATATAAACCAATATGTATATATTGCATTGTATTTTCGACAGCCCCCCTCATTTCAAGCTCATATAACTGCAGACCCATACAAGTTCTGAATTATTATTTATTTATTTATTTTTGATGAAGTAAGAGAGTCTATGGTTTCCAACGCTGTATTGAATGTTTATGTAGTCCTATAACTCAATATTCTGTGGGTCCTTGAATTCAAGTGACAATGACAAAAACCCTGGCACTGGAGTGGACACATTTTTGCATGTCTGGCAGTGAATTAGTTAAAACAATGACAGCAATGATCAATGGCATTATTGCTATTGAATTTGTGAAACGTGTTAACATAGCTTTGCACAAATCAATCCTAAATTAGATAATCAGAACAATTAACTGAAAAAAAATCCACCATCTGTGTTTGTTTGTTTTCAGATTAGATGGAGAAGTTTGATCAGGCAGCAGCAGGTTGATTATAGCCTGGCACTCGACACAGTGCATTGGCCACAAATCATCCTGGTATCTGACACATTACATTTCTCTTAAGCATTGCATCATTGTCATTAATGCTCCTCCATGTCACTGCTGTGCCTGCTTTTTTTCATGCTTATAAATGGTGGTGAGCAGAATTGGCTCACGACTGGTGAGGCACTGACTTCTTTGGAACTCAAAATAGAATATTAGCTCACTTTTTAAAATGTTCCTTTCTTGAAACATTCCTGGTTCACCTCACATGGCAGAGGTATGGGCTCTGGCCTTCCTGTATGGAGTTTGCATGTTCTCCTCGTGTCTGCGTGGGTTTCCCTTGGGTACTTTGGTTTACTGCTACATTCCAAAACATGCATGGCAGGTTAATGGAACATTCTAGATTGTCCTTCGGTGTGGTTGTGAGCACGAATGGACGTTCGTCTATGATTGCCCTGTGATTGGCCAGCTAAAGGTTCATGGTCTCCCCCGCCTACTACCCGAAGATGGCTGGGATAGGCTGCAGCAAAATCTCATTCAATCAAGCACAAGCTCAACCACAGTTGCCTTTATTTCTCCTTGTTTATCTCTCTTATACAAGTTGTCATCATCCTTGCTGACTGACAAATAAACAAGCCTATTTGGATAGAGTACAGAGTAAAAATATATTTATAAATAGTAAAGTTAAAGAGAAGATACATGAAAATCCTTGTGATTTCCGATGTTTTGCACCTCATGTCTTCTCACTGATGATATTCACTCCGTTAAAACAGGGCATACGCTTAATTACAACATCAGCTTGTTTCTCAGGTGTTGGAAAAAATCTGTTTCCCAACCTTGATTGAGCCAAGAATAAAAGTCCCAAGGCACACAACCAAATAAAAATGTCCCTTAATGTGCAAAGAGTGTAGAGGCTGATAATGATGATCTCATATCAATTTGCCTCCCGGGTGTGAAATCTTTAATTGAACACAAAGCTATTATTGTTGTTTTATGAATATCAACACCGGCCTGTTGTAAATCTTGCCATCGAATGGAAGAGCAACAATTGTTCTGCCTGTCCCTGGCATTGGTACTGTAGATGAACGAAGAATGACTTGTAGTAAATCAATTCAACCAATATGCCAAGTCACATCGGTTGGGAATCACCAGCATGACAGACTAAGTGATTATCATGTGGTGGGGAGAGGGATCAGCCATGTTTTCCAACCTGATCAGCTCCGGAAATGGCTCAAGACTATAATCACAACTGTTCGACACATCCACTATTTCTGATGGTAAATTATTGCGTGTTTTAGTGGTCAACTTGGTGACTTCAAACGGAATCGCCTATTCGAAAGCAACCTGAAATTTTCACTGTTGCAAGGGACAGGGTCGTCCCTGGGGTCTTCTGCCAGCGGGGCATGCCCGGAACACCTCACCAGGGAGGCGTCCAGGAGGCCTTCTGATCAGATGCCGGAGCCTCTCTATGTGGAGAAGAAGCGGCGCAAGTCTGAGCCCCTCTAGGATTAACCAAGCTTCTCACCTTATCTTTAAGAGAAAGCCCAGAAACCACCTCATTTTGGCCGCTTGTATCCATTCTTTTGGTCACAACCCATAGCTCGTGACCATAGATGAGGGTTGGGACGTATTCTATCTTACTCCATTATTATTTTTCTTTCTTTAACTACCCTTTCTTCTTCTTTGTTTCACCAGTCTGGATGTCTTTTGGACTAGTGCTGCCTCACACAGGCTGGTGTTGGTACTACGACTGGTTTTGGAGAAGAAATTCATGATTGGCCTAGACTAGAGGATCATCATCTGCGGTATGCTGTCTTTCTTTCCCGTGTCCACCACAACAGTAGTAACCACACACTTGCCTTTCCCACCCCCCCTGAACAAGTAGTGTCTCTCATTTTTAAAATATTAGTTACAATGCTAAACATTGTTATGAATTTACACCGCTTCAGTCACAATAGATGTGATCTACATTGTGTGTGTGTATGTGTGTGTGTGTGTGTGTGCGTGGTGTGTGTGTGAGTGCACTTTGTTTTGTGCAATGTGATCTAATACTAGAGCTGCATCAAAGATAAACGGCGCTCAAAGTCCCCCACCAGGGATTAAAATATTCAGACGTATACATATAAAGCTTGTGATCATGTCAAATTGGATTTTCCGCTCTGCATTGAAATCGCTGCCAGGATGTGCAACCTGGATCGCTGCCAGATGACTCTTGGTTGACCTCCCACATACACGTACAGTTACTAGAATGCTTTCGGACCACACAGCAAAAAAAAGAGACCATGTCGTATGATGAATTATAAGAATAATATTGTATTTCCTTTCATATGAAAAAAGTCTAATTGGTTGAAAAATGTCAGTTGGTGTTTGAAAGTACAGAGTTGAAAAAAAGTTTTAATTTTTAATGAGAGTCGGGTCAATCTAATTATGCAAAAATAATGTATTTGAAAGTGGTTCTCCACACAATATCTACAAACATGACAAAAATGATGTGGACTATTTTGTGTTCAGAAGTCACCATAGAAAAAAGAAGAATTTTACCAGAAAATAGTCAGAATATCAAGGAAAAGGTCGGAGTTGTAAAAAGAATTAGTTTATAAAATTGTAAATTATGTAGATTGTCATCTTGATGACATTCTTGTTTTTTGTACTCTGAGATTATTTACATTATTTTTTTATGAATCTATTTTTATAATTTTTAAATAACATATTTACAAGATCACTGCTGAAATTATGTGAGGGGGAAACATCCAGTAGAATAACATACAAAAATATTGAGAAAATCAGAAGACAACATTTTCTTTTGCCCTTTTCTCATTTTTGTTATTCTTGTAAAATTATATTTTTCTATTTTTTTGTAATCATACAACGTTCTATTCACATCTGATGTTTACACAAAATAGAATTCATTTTTTTGTCTTGTAGTATGATGTTTTTTCCGGTAATATGATTGACTTTTATTCTTGTAATTTTACAACTGTAATCCGACATGACATTTTGCTTGTCTTTTTATTTCTCATTACATGTACTTTTTTCTTCGGCATGTGGCAATGGTATTTCATACATAACAATAGTTGTGCGGCAACATCAATCAATAAAATATTTTGACCATTAACAGACCTGGATAATTGATGATTTATCAGCACATTTTGTGCAGTGAAAAATGGTACATGACACCAAAAGAAAAAAACAAGTATAAATAAATAAATAAATTAATAATAATAATAATAATAATAATAATAATAATAATAAAGGTGTTTACAATGCATGTGTAGAGCAACAAATCTGAGGTGAAAAAGTGCCTGATTTTTGTTTTATTTTATTTTTATGAACTTTATACAGACATTTGCACAAAAGCAACAAAACTAAAGCAGGTTAACAAGAAATGCTGCCCAAAATGTGACGCGGATGATATCAGAGCACCCTGAAAGGACCTTTACTTTTAGTAAATTTAATGACATGACTTATTTTCTACCCGTGATGTCACCTCAATATTTTGGGAGTGTTAAGTATTTGCAGGGAGAAGCGCAATAGCTCAGCCGAGCTTCGCAATATTTGTTCCGATCCTTGAGGGATGATGCTATTCTGCACACTACACCTGTGGCGGAATAACGAATGAGATGCTTGGCTCTCCATATTTGTGCAAAAATACTTTGAAAACGGAGCAGCATTATCTTTGTAAAGGCAAAGTTTTTCGGGGATTGGATGTCATTTGATTAAGCGGGTGTACCTAATGGAGGGCCCGCTGAGTTTGTTAATTCCGCGCATGTCCTTTTAGACGCTACAGTAAAAGGTTTGCGAGGCAGGATGCTCACAGCTGGAGGACATTCCAAATGCTTGATTGTCTGCTCAAATATCATACATGTTAGCATAACCTGCTTTTTGCCACTATCAAACATCAATACCGCCGCCTTCATGCACACACGTTTTAAACTCATATCCAACATTAAAAAGATGGGACTGACATTTACCTCACAGCATTTCAACAATATGACATTTGGATTTTTCTTTCCCTTTCCACCGTTCCAGCGCATGTGGCGCTGGGCGTTCCTCGCGAGAATCAATGTGAACGTAGGCAGCGTCCGCCATCTGCGAGGCCAAAGAGCGAAGCCCTGTCTGCCCCTGGATCTTCGTTTAATTCAGTGTTGGCCGCCATCTAAATCAACCCCCCCTACCTTGTCTCTGAGTTCATTTCCATTGTCTGCAACATGGGTATTGCGCTCCTCTTGGGAGCATCAACTTTGCCTGGCTGAGGTTGCGTGCTGCATAAAATGTCCATTTCTGCAGGTAAGAGATAAGGGCGGGAATAGAAGCTAATTATCATTCGGAATATGAAACCTCAGGAAAGGGTGGCTATCAACAACATGTCTGCGCTGACACCGACCAACTGTTTAATAGGATCTGAACTCCAAACTCTGCTTCATATTCACAATAAATAGTGCACATCTTAAAGCAAATCTTTGACTGTTGCGCTCGATGTAAAAGCTAACTTTCTAATGAGGCAGGTGCCCCGAAATGAATAGCGGGTTGTTGCAAGTAAAACATTGGAACGCTCCGGTTGTTTCACGACAAATTGAATTTCACCGGAAAGCACATTATTTCCCGCTGGTGTGTAACGTCATACTTGTTGTAATAGACTCCATCGTAGTGTAGTTGACTATCATCTCGGCTCGTCTTTCCCTTGATTCACTTTGCGCTCGGCCGGGGCCTGATTGCAGGTGAGATTAACTTATTTGTCATTGGGGTTTAGCTCGCACCACCGGTAGCACGGTCAACAGTGGAATACTGATGGTTGTTGACCGCAAAGAGGAGCCATGCAGTCCGGGAAACTGATGTATCAGTTTGCGAGTCAGGTTGGTACCTCATTCATGTCAAATAATAGAAAATGAGCATTAAATGGAACAGGGGTAGGTTCTTACCATTTAATTCATTCCGAGACCAAGCTCAAACTCACTTCACTTCAACTGCATATCACATAAATGTTCCCAATGCCATTAATCCATTACAGCCTCCTCCAACCCCGTTCTCCCGCCCTAAAAAATCTAAAGATGTGAATTTTAAGAAGTAGATTGTTTGTAAAGTGCTGGAGTACTGTAGTTATACCATGTGTTGGGCTTGTGCCTTTTATGGGCGTGGACGTGTGAGAAATGTGAGCAGCTGCTCATAGTCATGGCCTTGTCAAATAACACATTTTTTTTTATCCTTCACAATGTGAGTAGTATAAAACAGCCAAAACTCGCACCCAAAATCCCCATTTGCTATATGTGCTCAATTTAACAAAGGAGTTCCAGATGAACTCGAGTGAGAAAAAAAATCACACATTTCCCATCATAATCCAACAATTGAAAATTCCATTTTGCTCCAAATGGTAAATGAATCGTGTTTACTTTAGCAACACCATCCAATGCCGTCATATTCTCGTGTATGTTTTTTTTTGTCTGTGTATTTATTCTTTGTGAAAAAAAAATGTGTCCTGAGCTTACCAGTATGAGATAACAGAAGCACCTTCACGTCTAAAACAAAAGATAAGCAAAATTGCAAGTGTTTGCACAGATAAGCGTTTGCTAACATTGTGATAGCTTCTCCTGACCGGCACATTCTTAAATGTTTAGCTAGCCATGGTTGTTTTTAAATTTGAAGATACGACAAACTGCTGTAATTTGACAAAATGTAATTAAGTGGCCCAGTAGTCGAGTGGTTAGCACGCCGGCATCACACTGCAGAGGTCGTGAGTTAAAGACCCGGTCTGGCATCCCTGTGTGGAGTTTGCATGCTTTCCCCGGGTACGCGTGGGTTTTCTCCGGGTCCTCTGGTTCCCTCCCACATACCAAAAACATGCATGGCAGGCTGATTGAACACTCCAAGGTGTCCCAAGGTGTGAATGTGTGAGTGTGTAAGTGACTGGTTGTTTGTCCCTGCGATTGGCTGGGAACCATTCAGGGTGTGCCCTGCCTAGTGCCCGAAGACAGCTGGGATAGGCTCCAGCACCCCCCGCGACCCTAATGAAGAATAAGTGGTACGGAAAATGGATGGATGGATGGATGGATGGATGGATGGATGGGAAATAAATGTCTAAGTGAAAATGCATTGAATCTGGTACATTCATGGGAGATGTATAAATTAGTCAGGGGTGGCTTTACACACATGCCATTAATTTGCAGTCTGGACGTGGAAGGCTAAATATCTGCTCTCAGAGTCTCCACAAGTCTCAGTAAAAAACGTTGGTAGATTTGTTGTTGATCACTTAAAATAAATATCATTCAAGCCACCATGCCCTCGTCATGCCCTTGTTGTCTTGGTAACATAAGCCATATTCAGCATTTGCATGACACTGGAACAGATCCATCCCTTTAAGCATTACCTGAACTGCTTATTCCCACGAGGGTCATGCATTTTTTAACTCATTCACTGCCATTCCCGAATTTATTTGGGAATTCAAAAGCATGACGTGGAGCACCGTGGGGGGGGGGGGGGGGGGGGGGGGAGTCAGAATTCTGCCAATGTTTTTCCCTCCCACGAGGGGGAAGCATTTGCCTTTTGTACTGCCACTCCCATTTCAATCTCAGATAACTCCAGACCCATAAAATTTAGGGATTAACTTTTTTCTGATGAAAGAAGAAACTCGAAGGTTTCCTGCGCTGCATTGAATATTTATGTAGTCCTAAAACTCAATATTCGGTGGGTCCTGCAATTTGAGAGAAAATGACAAAAACCCCGGCACTGGAGTGGACATATTTTTACACATCGTATGGCGGTGAATGAGTTAGATGTTTATTTTTGTTTATATGTGGTATTTACTATATTTACAGATTGGAAAATTAGGTTTGGCATCCAAACAGATGGAAGCATGATTTCTATCATGAAAGCAAAACAAAAAAGTGTTTCAAGGTTTGAAAGGTCATGAGACCACTTTTACCACAGATATGAATTTGACTGAAGACCATCAGTATTTTACCAACAGGATTAAAACATTCAGACATATACAATAACGTTTTTGATCAAATCAAATGGGATTATCCACGTTACATTGAAATCAACTCCCAGAATGAGCAATGTGGATTAACTCCAGATTACAATATCAGGACTGCACAGGAAAGTAGAGAAATACCACATATAAAGTCAGACTATTCTCAGGGTTGAGTTGAAGGTGAATGAATACAAGGACGTTTGCCTATGTGTGAGATGAGATCAGATGTGTCAAAATGTCATTTGATTATTCATTTTCGGTCATGTTTATTCTCATTAGGGTCACTGACTTTGTATGAGATGCTTGCTGTCCAATTGCAAGGCAGATTTCGACGCACACTTCTCACAGTCAATTTTCATGAATCAGACACACGTGCTTTTCGAATGCGAGAGGAAACTGAGAAAAGCATTCCAACATTGAAAGAACCCAGGTCAAGCCTTCCTGTGGGAAGGCTTGACCTGTGTTCTTTCTTGAAGGTCCAAAAAGCACCGTCTCTTTATGAATCAAACATTTTCAAAACAGTCTGTTTTTTGTTTTGTTTTTCCTGCTGGAGCGACGATGCCATGTCATTGCCTCAAAGCATAAAGCAAGTGTTCAATGGAATTGCTCTGATGCTCTATCACAGCCTCTTGTGGGCATTTTTACATGGTGTCGATAATGATTTCTGTCAAGACATATGCCAGTAGTCTTTTTATGTTGTTTTTTTCTCCGTTGTTGAGGATGATGAAAATGTGCTGAAAAGTGGTCGGCTATTTTACAATAAAAACAATGAAAAAAATCAAGACCAGATTTAACTAAACTGGCTCGAGACATGCTGATGCCTGTTGAGTGGTCAACGGAGAATTGTTACCGCTGTGCTGACAATGTAATTTCGGACTCGGGGTTTGGGGGAAGTTTAGACATCCTCAAAATGGATGAAAAAATAAGTCTCGAGAACATTTGGTTCAGTTGTGTTCTTTGGTCAGCTTGTGTGATTTTGAATGTTATGTGGGGAGCAAATATTTTCCTTTTGAATAATACATTTGAGTGCGATTGTTGAGTGTACAATGTTTTTTTTTTCCCATTCAAGGATGTTTTCAGACATAATTCATTTTGAGCTGCGAACCAAACTGCGCTTCTGACGGCATGCGTATTTTTTTTATATAAACCCAACGTAATATACATGTATTTTAGACTGCAAAAAAAGACTAATCAGTAAAAAAATAATAATAATAAATAAATCGACCAATTTATTTATATGCCACATTTCATCCACAAGCCAACTCAATGGACTTCACAAAACCAACAAGCACAACACCTGAGAAGCATTTACCACCAGAACAGCTGAATATAGCACGGATCTGTCTGTGTTTTTTGTTTATGGATAGTGTCGGCCCACACCACTGTACTCTGTCACATTTATCTTATCTGTTTGATTCATTGGCGATTTATGCGCCGCGGTGCCGTCGTAACATTGCACTATTTTCATGTCTTGTCCACACGCTGCAGGAGGAACCAAGCCAGCCTCACACTCAACTCATGTTTCCAGACTTATCATATGCAGGTTGTGATATATGAGATTGTCCCAGAATCATTTCTCCCTTTTCATCTGGGTGACAGCGTCGCTCTTTTTGAGGGAATTGCATGCATTGAGATTCTGCACAGGAGTTTCAATGTTCAAATTTGACTGGCAAAAGGAGAAAGTGAACATTTATGCTGCCTTTCCCTTTCCAGCCAGTTGCAGCTATCTATCCTTGAGAGGTCAGATGGGTCGAGCAGAAAGCGGCTATGTAATCTTGCAAATCTATCTTGGCCAACTTCAAACTGTACACAACCAGTCAAGAGTTCTTTAAAGAGATTAAAGTGAAAGAAGGCTTGCTTTAAATGGGCCCAAAAAGCAGAATTGATTCCTTGCAAACAACCAGATTCCCTCAAAAGAGAGTTGCTTGCCGATGTTGCCACAACAGCAGTTTTGTCGGAATTTCACCCATCTGTATTCTTGAGCGCTTGTCCTCATTACGGTTGCGGGTGTGCTGAGCCTGTCCGGGCTGACTTTGGGCAAGAGGCGGGGTCTATCCTTAAATGACAATCGCATACGTAGTTTCTATTCTTTGATAGGACTGGTGCATTTTATGGATGCAATGGGTGCTTTTAGGTTACACATAAATGTGAACGGTCCAAAAAAGATAATAATAATAATATTAATAATAATAATAATAAACATTTCAAAAGTGTAGGTTTACACAGAACACTAGAGCAGAACAGTACAATTCCACCACATGTACCTAATACACATTGTCTTATTCCATGTTAGCTAATTTATCCGAAAACATGACTTTTTAAAATCATTTAGGTTGGCACAGCGTGTCGTGATTACCCCAAACCAAGATGTTCTTGCGTGGGTTTACTCCAAGTAATGTCGCTTCCTCCCACACTCGGAAAACATGCATTAAAAGTTCATTAAATTTACACATTTGTAAAGGTGTGAATGTGTGTCTGAATATATATTTTTTGAGCGATGGGGGCGTAGAAGGCCTTTGACATATAAACAAACCTTTAAAGATGATAACAAATTTTAACTATTTTAGGAGGCGAGGGGGAGGAGGAGGGCATATGTCTCAAAGTCTCCAAAAGCTCAGTCATTACATTTAGCAATACAAGTGGTGGAAAATGTCCTGAGGAACTAAGGTTGAACTGTTCAACCTAAATTACAGAAATGTAATAACAGAACGCTGATCATCACCAAAAGAACACCTTTCCTATAGTGAAACGAGGCACTGGCAAAATCATGCGTAGGGGTTCTTTTTCTTCAGCTGGAACTGGGATCTGAGTCAAGTTGGCGGGGCTTATTAACAGTTTTAATTCGCAATCGGTCTTAGCATGACGCATCCAGGCTTCTGCCTAGTAGAAAAAAACAAATGTCAGGAAATGCCTTCCAGAACGTCAGAAATTAATTTGGGGTAAATATGTGGCGGATATGGGTTGATTCCAATTTAACATGACTTTGAATGGATCGGTTCATTCTTCACTGAACACAGGAACATCCCAAGTTACAAAGGGTATGCACATTTCTGCAACAGCGCCATCACATTTATTTATCCATCTATCCATTTTATAATCCGGTTATCCGCATGGCAATATGCAGCCTGAAACTGGTCGCCAGCCAATCTGAGGGCACACAGACAAACAACCATTGGCGCTCACAATCACAATTCAGAATTTAAAGTATTGCATTAAACTGCCATGCATGTTTTTATGGTGATGATGGACAGAATTTTCAGAGTTTGCAATCAATACTTTCCCTGATGATGTTGTGAAAGTCTTTTGCGGAACAAACAATCTGTTGTGTCAAGTTATCTGCGCTCCCAATGCAATGGGAGCGCAGATAATAAAATATCATTTCATAAATAGCATTTCACTTTGTGTTTGCAATCGCAGAGGGATCCCACTTTGGAGAGGTTTGTTCAGTTGAGAAAATTATAATTCTCCAACCTTGAAGAACCTTGAAATCATCTGCAAGCCTCCCATCGGATATGAGTATTCTATTTACAGACATTTATTTCCTTACTAATGAGATGATTTATCTTCTTTGTTTCATCCATAGAATTTTGAAAATTCAATGCCTGTTTGAAGGAGGATATTGGACATAGGACGAAGGTGTATTTTCTCTTGACATTTCTCTTGACACCAGCAGCAGTTCCTCGGCGCATTCTCAGAGGTGAACACTTGTCATGTCGCTCGAGCACATCCACTGGCGTTGCTGCAGGCCCGACGGTGCATCTAACAAAAGAGGCCTCATGCATCTCATAAGCCTTGTTATCAGGAGACGTGTAGAATAAATTATTTTTGTTAGCGACCAGCTGTGGATTTGCATGCAAATTCCAATCCTCTGGGGCCAAAACGCCATTTCTCAAACGTTTCAATTCCAAGTCACACTCACCAGAGTACATGCAGACGTGTTTTGATGTTTTTGCGTGTGATTGTTTTAAGATGAATCTTTGTCTTTTTTTTGAGTGGTTGGTAAAATTCAACAATGCGCTGACTAATTTGCATTTTTCAGCACATAACTAGTGTCACTCTCTGTTAAAGAGGCACCCAATAAATGAGTTATGCAAATTCATACCAAGGTACACGCTCAACAGGCTGCTTGCATCTTCTCGACTGTTCACATGCTATTCACATCACATCAGACACTGGCGCTGAGAGAGCCAATCTTAGGAATGTTGTGAGGAATCCACGATATCTGATGCTCAAGGTGAGTAAAATACATTTCTGGATTTTCCAAACATAAATCGAGAGCGGAAAAAAAGGGATCGTGGCGCATTGTGTGTCGTCAAAGGCAAAGCCGTCAGCGATGCTGAGGAAAATATGCTGAAAATTGCAGCAGTCGCGTACTTGAGAACAGAGAAAAAGGCAATGTAAGTCTTGGCCTGCCATCAAATGATAATAGCACATTATTTTCGGAAGATGGGTTGAAAATGGCGGCGTGTGGTTGAGTGCTGAAGAAAATATGGGTGGTCAGATGACTTTAAAACAAATCAGGTTCACAGGAGTGCACTAAACACATGAGTTTCTGGGCCAAATCTGGACAAATAATCCGAAAACCAGTTCCCACTTGGCCTTCAAACTCATCTACCTCAAACCTCCACCTTTTGTACCTCACAATCGGAATTTTGAAGGACTCTTGAACATCAAAGTGGTAGATTGGAGTGTTTAAACACCAAGCAAGATTGGAATTTAGCGTCAATTCACATATCTCTCCTCATCGGACTCTGACCAAAGCGACAAACTTGACTAATTTGCAAGCGTCTGATTAGAAAACATGGCCTTCAACAATGTTTTAGGATTATTAAGGTGTAAAGTTGTGTTGAATAGTTACAAAGAATGCCTATCCAGTTTCAATGATACAGAAGCACTGTGATTATCATGTTTTCCACATTCAAAGATGCACCTAAAACCATTCAATCTTCCCAAAAACCGACAGTGCGCCTTATCATCCGATATTTCCTGTACTTTTTTTCAGTGTTCTGTCAACCGCTTAGTTAAAGCTACAGTGGTCGTGAATGACCCATATGAATAAACCTGTATTGTATTGCATTCTCTTAAGTGTAACTCAATTGAGTGGATGCATAACGTAATTTCAGGAATTTATTGCATCATAGATCAACCATCCTACTATTGATGATAATTTGTCACAGTCCCATGGGGATATACCCTGAATTCAAATTTCATCTAGGTACTTTTATGTTGAAGAATTTTTTTTTTTTCCACTGGACAGAACACCAAATAGCTCTTAACCATGCTAACTAGATTTTACATAGAAGCCAAGTGACGGTGTGAAGTGCCCTCAACGGCACCCAATTTCAGTCATTGTAGTTCATAATCTCTTTTTGGATTCTATCAAACGATTCACTAGTCTCTCTGTCCTACCGCACCACAGATAGCATCAGATCGAAGCCATCCCACTTCTGACGCTAATTTATCACAGACCTCTGAGAAGGACAAGCCACAATCTGTATTGGAGCCAGCGTTTGTTGGCTTGAAAACAGTATAGATTGACCACGACATCAAACAACCTGGCTCTTTAGCATCATAGCCAGATTGCAAACACATGCTCTATCCTGCTAACTCCCCCGCCATCCCTTTTCAGACACCATTGAACAAAATACCGTCACGGTTGTCTAATTGCGTATACAATCATCGACACAATACGCTCTAAAACACATAACCAATTCTGTTTGGGCCTGATTGGTTGAATGAAATAAAATTGGCAATCTTTACATTGTGCTCAGCACATGACTTTTGTTGACTTGTTTATTCGCAGCAATTAAACAGAGTGACACCACGCCACATTACAAAAAAAGTCTACTGTCAGTGTTTTCTGTACCAGAAGTTGCAAATGAGAGATGCTGAGGGAGTAACCCGGCCCACACGGCGACAGATCCATACTATTTACCAAAAGAGTGGGTTTTATTCAAGAAGCTGGCGCCTCCATTGCAAATTAGTCATATAATTGTAAATGGCCTGAGCTGGAAACACGCCGTTTCTGCAGCCGTAAGGAAGACTCAGCCTCTGAGAATTTCATTGATTATTCATCTCAGTAATGACCTCATGTCCCGGCCTGTTAGACTCGAGTGCTCATCAGCCTGTCACCAAGCTCCAACAACACCATGCCGCTAAGATTTCACACCCACCTTTTACAACACATGTTCATAAACAAGCACATTACAATCTCATCCAGATGAGATTTTGATTCATGCGTCCCTCTGTGAGTTGTCACTTGCAGTGGAGGGCATGTGCTTCGGCTGCTTATGAGGAGCTGCTACGGTGTGTGTGTGAAAGGGTGGGCGGTGGGTAGTGAGTGCATTGATGAGATGGCAGGGACACAAAACAGGAGACAAAAGCAATCACGGCATCGACTTGGAAGTTGTCAAAGTCATTGACCTGAAGTCAGTGGACGGCTGGAGGAGAAAAGGAAAAAAAAAAATGAAGGGTGCAATTTCGTGAGCAACTCCCATGGACAAAGTCAAGCTGCACTCAAAGTTGCATTTTTTTGCCTCTCACTCCAACACAGCGAATGTCTATCTCATAAAGAAGATACTTGCACAGAACTTATTCTTCTACTGTAAGAGCAAGATTGCTGAACAGCATTGAGTTCTCCCAGCTGCAAGAAAAAAAAGCTGATGCTTGGCTTTAGTGGCCGTGTGGGCCTTTAATACATCTTGACAGGCTTATGTTTGCTCTCTCGAGGTCTTTGAATTTGACACAAAACGAGCTGTACAATTACGGTATTTTCCAGTGTATAAGGCGCACCAGTGTACATACCCTCGATGAATGGTGAATTATACTGTATAAGGAGCACCGGACTTAAAGGCGCACATTGAATGAATGAAAAAATGTTTTCCAAATACAGTAAAGTCTCGTTATATCGATATTCAAGGGAGTCCGAAAAAATATCGATATAACCGGGACTATCGGTATATCCGACCCTGTTTGCATGTAATTTTCTCCGTGCGTGCATAGAAATAGTATCCATATAACCGGGACTATCGATATATCCGATATCGATATAACGAGACTTTACTGTATATATATATATATATATATATATATATATATATATATATATATTTATATAAATATATATATATATATATATATATATAAGGCGCTACAGTCGAGGCTGGGGTTGTTGCGTCACACGCGTGTATGATTTTGAAGTGCACTTTTCAACACTTTCATGTCTTTCAATTCCTTGATCTCCTTGATGTGCGTATCACCCTGACGCATAGCACACGCTTGCAAATTGTATAAAAGGAGCTGTCGCGGGACATAGAGATTGGGGCGAACCACGGGGCAGAATCATCTCAGACTCACGCCCGGCTCATGCCGGGCGTCGGACGGATATCACGGCACGACTTGCTCGACTCCACGCCGCGATCAAGCCCTGCGCGTCACCTGCCTGGGAGATCTGACAACGATCCTACTTACAATTAAAGAGAACCATCAAACTCTTTAGGGTTATGCACTTCTTCTGAAGTCTGTGGCTGTTGACAGTCGTTACAAGACCTGTTGTGGCTCAATATTACTTCAAATGTAAGGTGTTTAAGGCACAGAGACATCTTTTGAAGAAAATAGAGGCTTTTGGGGGCGCCTTATACACCGTAAATGCTGTAGTTTATAAAGCTAAAAGTGTTATGTATTTATGTATGTACATTTCTCCACTGTGAGACGAATAAAGGCATATCCAATCCAATTTATTTACATATTTATGTATTTATGTACATAGTTATGTATTTATTTACATAGTTATGTATGTATGTATGTATGTATGTATGTATGTATGTATGTATGTATGTATGTATGTATGTATGTATGTATGATTTGTTTGCTTAATTGTTTGTTTATTTGTTTGTTTATGTGTTTATTGATGTGTTTATTATTTATTTTTATGGCCTTGATACAGGCCAATGGTGAGTATGTCTGCCTCATTCTCCTGGCTTGCATGTTCACGCCATGATTATTTATTTATTTATTTAGGGTACAGAAAGTGCTTAAGAATGAATGTCTCTCTGTGTCTTTGTGTTGTCATGTTATTTGTTATTTAGTTTTTTTTGTTCTTTTGACTTCAAGACGGCGCCGCGAGAGTGGCTGCCTTTCCAGCAGCTCCTGTGTTTTGCTTTTCTACTTTAATTTCTTTCATAACTTTGCTGCTGTGAAATGTAAATTTCTCCACTGCGAGACTAATAAAGGCAAATCCAATCCAATTTATTTATTTATTTATTTATTTATTTATTTTCCCTCTAGGTACTTTGGATCCGACCAGATTTTCAAAGCCTGCATGTCGGTTTCATTGAAGACTGTAAAGGCGTGATTGTGACTGTGATTGGTTGTGCCCTGCAAGTGGCAGGCAATCGGTCCGGAGTGTACTCAGCCACTGGCTGGAAGACAGCTAAAATAAGCTCCAGCTCACATGCAAGGCTAATGGGGACAAGCATGAGGGAAAATGGATGGATGGCTTTTCATATGTGAATCAATCTCTCAATAATCTCATTCCGTTCTGAATTTTCTGAACATTTTTTGTTGGGAGAAAAAAAAAAGCCAGTTATGTGTATGCATGAAATTTACAGGATGTGATATAATTCAATTTCTAATTCATCAAACGAAACCATTTTTGATGTGGCGACCACCCATAGTTTTTGAGTCTACTGCATTCGGACCCCGCATAAACCGCGACTTTTGTCACAAGCTTTCATTTTTATGCAATTATACGGGCAAATTGTGCATTTTTTTCTAACGGCCGCCATGGAGCGCTCGAGCACGAAAGGTAAGAATGAGACACAGCGAATATATGTGCAGAGGAAAACGTGAATCGTGCATTTAAATTGGCCCGCCGAGTTGAATCGGAGGCTTGGATAACCAGTGGCGAGTAATTGTTTACCAAAACTGGCCGTATGCGAAGAGCAACTTTTGCTAACGTATTTCTTCCTTGTCTCATTGACTTGGTATGTTTTTGTTCCCAGAACCTCTTAGTGAGTGCTAACGTGTTGCTTGCTCACTTGTACCGGCTTGTTTTTTGTGTTACTACCGTGATTCATGTTGTGTTGCTGCCGCGTAACAGGCACTGTTCTGAAAGAAAAGTTAAGGTATATTATTAGAACTTTGAAAACATTTTCTGTGTCCCGTCCTTCTTTAGAAACATGCGGTTTATAGTCAAGTGCGGTTTATGTATGTATAAAATGGTTTGTCCTTTAAAAATGTACTGGGTGAGGCACATATATCAATTATGATTTTTTTTCATACATGCACTTTATAAAGGTCTTTTCATGAATCATTCTTTGCGCAGTTATACATTTCAAACTTGTGACATTTCTATTATGCATGAAATACTTTGTTTTTATCTTTTCATGCCCCCCACCCCTTTCAATTTTGCTGTTGTACATTGCAAATGTCCCCATTGTGGGACTATTAAAGGCTTTCTGATTCTGATTGATGTTACCTCGCCCTTGCGCAAAAATTCAAAAATTAAGAGGGACAGCAATAATAAACCTCTTTGGTGTCATTAAAAGGAGCATTATGATCTCGGAAAAAATGTGTTTGATAAGCTTTTGAATTGGATCTCATTGGAGTGCGTATGTAATGCCAAGTGTTTTAGGCCACTCCTGTGCTTCCCCACATCCAATCGAAAGAGGAAATTCCCTCATTTCTTAAATACACAGATGCGCTCGGAGGAACAAAAGCGAGTTCATAAGTTCGCACAGCGATATAAACGTGAAAAGGCTTTCATATAAACTGTTTATTGAGAAGCCAACTTCATTTGTGCCGCCAAGGACCCATATTGAATTACAATAAATACAGCATATCATGTTCGACACTTTCTTTCAGGGAGAGGCACGGGGCGGGTTCTTGTTCAGCATTGAGTTGGAGTCACATGACTGAATGAAAAAACCTGGAAAGGGGAAGAAAAAAATATATAACAGCTCCTCCAGGAAAAATGAATGCAGACGGCGCTGAGCAAAGTGAATATAATTTTAATGGAGGTCATGTTGTCCGATGGTCCTGTACCGGCCACCAAAACAACTGGGAATCAATCACATTTGCGCATGTTACTTTCTGAATGTTTTTATATTGGCGCTCATATCACGATAGGGTCATCCATTATTCCCCAGACGCAAATTATCAGCTGACTGGAGCAATAATATTTGAAATGCATTTTTTTCCTCTCACCCTCTGTTTTTGTAACCCTCCACCCCACACACACACCCCTCCTCTGTGTTTTTGTTGTGACGCAAGGTCAACATGGAGTTTATCCTCCGATATCAGCTGCCAGTCTAGACGAGAGAAACGCTCACTCAAGGTGACATCACTCCGCCGTCTGCTCTCAGCAAGCCGCCACAGCTTTCATATCCTGCAAGCTCAAATTTACAACTTCATCCTCAGAAAAAAAGGACTCAACATGTCTAATGTGACCCAGAGTCTGTGATGCTCTGCGAGTCAACAAAACTTGCCTGGCTCCTGACCACCCTAAGAAAATACAAACAAAATACATTTTTGCGGGGGGTGAGGAGGTGGAGATTATCAACAATTATTCAAATCATTTTTCGCGGAGCAATTTAACCCATCAGTCACTTAATTTTGTTTTTGTAACACGGGAACCAGAAGCGAAAAAAAATCCATGTAACTATAAATATATGAAAATATAAAGAATGAACAATTGATTTCGTTTTTTGTGTTTTATGTAATCAACTGTTTTTATTTCTTTAAGTCACATTGTGTAGAGTAGCAAACTGTATTTTCTTGTTGAGCGCCATTTTAAGTGGTGCAATCTCACTCACCCTAGGATACCAAGTCGACCTCACAGTGCAGAGAATCAATTTCATATCCGTCCTCCCTTTGTGCAGATTGCATGTTCTTCCCAGGCTTGCGTGGGTTTTCTCCAGGTACTGCAATTTCCTTCCATATCCCGAAAACATGCACGTCTGATTGAACACTATATAGTAATTGTCGCTCGGTGTGAATATGAGCGTGGATGTTTGTTGATGTCTGTGTTCCCTGCGATTGGCTGGTTTCAGATTCAGGGTGCCCCTGTCCGAATGCCCAGAGATAGCTGGGGTAGGCTCCAAATGCCCCACCACCCTTATAAAGATAAAGTGGCTGAAAAAATGTATGGATAGTACTTCTCAATTGGTTGTGAGGTCTTCAGGAAAGCTTATCAGCATGCCCTGTCACACATACATTGTCAATACACGCGTGTTGTATCTCTCGAAGGTGAGATAGTGAGATTGGCAATGGTGACAATAAAGCTCAAAAACATTCTTGACTTCTTCCCTTATCCTCTCTTATCTCTGCCCGAAAACGTGATTCAGAAGGCAACGGTCCAGTCAGCCGTCTGAAATCTCATTTAAATGAACTTCTTTGGAAGATATTTATCCAGCAAAGTGGCAAACAGACGACAGACTATCAGAAAATTAAAGCGGACGTAACAGTTTTTAGGGAGGCGTGTGAAATTAAAATGGGACAAAACGGAGCGAGGCGTTGCGGCAAAGCAAACACTCCAAGATGTTCCCGAACAGATTGGGATTTTATTTTTAATTCTTTCTTTCTTTTTTTCTATTTGGCTTTTTTTACTGATTAATTCAGTAAAGAGACAGCCTTCTTTCTACAGAGAAATCTGTCACTGAAACTCTTTTCAATCCTGTCTGAAATGTGATGACCTAAAACCTTAACTTGAGGTAAAATGCATCATGGGAGTTGATGTTGGGACCACTGTCATGTCACACGACTTCATCAGATTACCATATTTTCCAGTGTATTTGGCGCACTTGAGTATAAGGCACACCCCCAATAAATGGTGTATTATCAAACCTTTTCCATATATAAGACGTACCAGACTAAAAGGCGCACCTTCAATGAATGAAAAACGTTTTCCAAATATAATCCAGTAAAGTCTCATTATATTGATATCTTCTATATTTCTTCTATATTTTCTTGTCACCTCCCGCATCGATTATTGCAACGCACTTCTCTTCGGTGTCAATCAGAAATTTCTCCATAAACTCCAACTCGTCCAAAATTCTTCAGCCCGGATCATCACCAAAACCCCCTCCTTTCACCACATCACCCCTGTACTCCAGCAACTCCACTGGCTACCGGTTAAACATCGTATCGAATTCAAAATACTTCTGTTTACTTTCAAAGCCATCCATAACCTTGCTCCTCCCTATCTTTCTGACCTGCTTCAAATCTCTGTTCCCTCTCGGTCCCTCAGATCCTCATCCTCCCTTCACCTCTATGTGCCCTCTGCCCGTCTCACCACGATGGGATGCAGAGCTTTCAGTCGCTCTGCTCCCAAACTCTGGAATTCACTCCCACCCAACATCCGTAATATTGACTCCCTCCCTATTTTCAAGGCTCATCTCAAAACCCATTTGTTTAAAATTGCTTTCAATGTATAATTCTCTCTGCTATTTTATTATTTATCATTTTACTTATGGTTTTATTGTTATGTGCTGTGTTCTATTGTTTTTATTGTAAAGTGTCCTTGGGTGTTTTGAAAGGCGCTTGAAATAAAATGTATTATTATTATTATTATTATTATATCGGTTATATCGATAGTACTGCTTATTATGATACTATTTCTTTGAACGCAAGGAGAAAATTTACATGCCGCGGATCGGATATATCGATAGTCCGGTTATATCGATATTTTTTCCGAGTCCCGAGAATATCGATATAACGAGACTACTGTATATAAATAGATAAACATTTTCAAAAATATAAGGCACACCACATTATAAGGCACAATAGTAGAGGCTGGGGTTATGCACTACGTCTTCTACAGGGGGAAATGGAGTCAGTGGCTGCTGACAGTAATTGCGATACCTGTTGTGGCTCACTATAACTTCACAAAAAAGGCGCTGTGTCTAAGACCGTTAGGTCATCTTTTCATGGAAATCACGGCTTTTGGGTGTGCCCTGTGGCCTGGAAAATGCAGTGGCTCCTTTGCAATTATTAGTAACTCATTCACTGCCAGACATGTGCAAAAAGTGGGTCCACTCCAGTGCCAGGGTTTTTGTCATTGTCATTTGAATTTCAGGAATCACAGAATATCAAGTTTTACAACTACATAAACATTAAATAAAGCCTAAGAAACCTTAGACTCGCTTCTTTCTTCAGAAAAAAATAGTTAATTCCTAAAATATATGGGTCTGGAGTTATATGAGCTTGAATAGAGGTTGGCTGTCAAAAATACAATGCAATAGCGCTTTAACAATAGTTGAAGCTGGAACTAAACACTAACATGGAAAAAAAGGAATTGCCGCCCCCTTGTGGAAAGGGCAAAACATTACGAGAGGCCATGGCCTGCACTTCATCGGCACCCAAACAAGAAAAAAACAAAACCCCAACAAATTCGGGAAAGGTGCTCTACGTCATATTTTCAATTCCCGAATAATTTTGTGAATGGCAGTGTTAAAAATAGTATGTTTATGTAAAAAAAGTTAGCAATTTTTCACCAGACGACAGATGGATGGGCTGCCTGATAAAATAATTTACAAAAATATTTCCTGATAAGCACCAGGGAAAATTGGGGTTCAATCATCTGAAATTTGAGACATACATGTACAAAGTTTTGAGAGCCTCGTGTGCACCGCCGAATAGTAGTGAGTCAGAGTGAAGGCAGGACTAAATAAAACCAAGCGGATGCAAATACGCCGCATGTGTAATTGCACGTGATTCATGAACTCCAAAACGCCATTCGCCGCAGCGATGTCGCGATTTGTGAACCCTCCCTACACTCCCGTTACCACAGCAACAGTGTGTTATTCGTTTTGACGAACATCAGTCATGTTAACGCCAGGGAGCAAGGGAGCAAGAAAGACGAGATGCCACCTAGTGGGATGCGACTAACCCACATATCTCAGCTCAATTAGCATCGGGCTGCGGAGTACAGTGACAGGAACTAATTCCTAAATACTGTAGCGACATGAAAGAGGAACGGAAGCCACCCACAGAAGAGGAATGGCGTGTCAGTGGCAAACGGATCGTAGAGGGCCCACATCGGTGCGGGCCTCGGCAATTACTTCAAGGTTAACTGTGATCCGCTAATAACTTTGGGGAACTGGAGAAACAAAACATTGTTAGCTAATTACATAAGCAAGCCATTTAGACTGATTGATGCAACTTATTATCCCGCGTTCGCCTTCTCGCTGGCCTCGCCGTCTCGCCCTCCCCTTTCTAATTTGCTCTTCCATATATAGAATAAGGACGCGGCTTCATTTGGCAGGCGCCTTCGCCAAGGAGACCGGCAGACAAAAGGGCCTCTTTCCTCCACCGCGATTGATCATCATCATCAGTAGCCAAACGCTCCCATTGCGAAGTCACTGTCGAAGCAGGGGTCAAATGCTGCGGACTCCCCTAATGAACTAAATTCATCCGTCATGCGGTCTGCGAATAACAAAAAGGTCCTAAAGCAGGTGACGCGCCCGCGTCATTAATATTTATTATGTTTTCTTTTTATGTCATGTCTCCCTCGCTGTCGTTGATGTCATGCTCAAATATGGCACGCCCGCTCGCCCATGCAAATGTCCTGTGTTGTTGTTGTTGATGTCGTAATAACAGATCATACTGAATTATACCCTTGCTTTTCTTTTTTTTTCTAGTCCCTTTTTTATTTGCATCCCACCACTGTAAATACGCTCAATAGGGAATGTGAATTAGGCGGCGCCAGTGTCCCACGCCTCATGAATGTGATTAATTGCAACATAACTAAAAAAAAAAGAAACAGAGAATATTAATTTGCTTCAGCCGTGAGCTTGGGTTAGCTTGTTGGTGATAAGAAAGGAATGCAAGGGTACACGCCGCCAATTATCCTGCGTTAATGTTGATTAATTAATCACGTTTTTAAAAAAAATATTTGAAAGAAATCACGCGTTTAAATCTCACTTTTCTATTTCTGCACTCCAAGCGATAAAGACCCCTGTCAATGCTGTCATTCCTGGCAAAAGCCTTTTGCTTATCTCCCAAGCACTTCCAAGCCTACGCAATCACCTTCAGGCGGAACAAGCATGGACACCAGCGCTAACTTGAGTGTCAATGGTTCAACGGTTGCAGCGGAGTTCCTCACCATGTTGAAAAGGTTGCGTGTCAAAGACTTGCGAGCTTTACTTTTTGCGTTCGCATTTTTGTTTCACAATTGGAATAGCTCATTGTATTCACGATTTGTTTCATATTGAATAAAAAAAAATCACAATACGATTGAAATGCAGTTTTATTTTAAGTGACACCGGTTATTCCAGTGGTGAGATTATCATGTTACAGGCTGCATTAAAGCGTACATTTCGAAGTGGTAGGCAATAGAGGCCATCAATATCCATACAAGCCACGTTTTTATGCACATAAGCCGATGCGTATGTGGAACTGTCGCCGCTTGGAATTGAAGCGGATTTACGTGGGACAGCATATGATAGACAATCTCTTTCCTCAATATTTTCATTTTCAACAGTAGCCCAAATGGAACTATATAGTGCCACTTAGCAATTTTTTGATGATGATAGTAGTGCAGCGTGTTCTATCGGAAACAAATTCCTTGTGTGTTCCACATACTTGGCAATAAAGATGATTCTGATTCTGATATTATTTTGTTTTTCGTTTTGTTCTTTTGATCTACAAGATGGCACCGCGAGAATTGCTGCCTTTCAATAGCTCCAGTATTTTGTTTTTCTACTTCTTCCTTTCCTCTTTCTTCCATAATTTTGCTGCTGTGAAATGTAAATTACTGCGAGACTAATAAAGGCTAATCCAATCCAGTCTAATACAATCCAATTTCCAAAATATGTTTCAATAATTGTTTTCTCAAATTTGTATTTATCCACAGTTATCTTTGTTTTTTTATCACCTCTCATGGATTCACTAGATCCACAACAATATGTGGATTGATTATTTTTGTATTTGTTTGTCCAGCCATATTTCAGTCTTTAAGTACAGCCGCGTCAATCTTGTGTACACAGACCCTTGAAAATCTGTTATGCTGGCCGATCTAACTTAAATTGGCAGTGGATGAGTTTATTTCACCATCTAGATTACAAATTCCTCCTCCCAACGTCAGCAACGTTGCGGACGATGAGATCAGCATTTTTCTGTGCTGTGTTTGACAGGTCACAAAGCTAACCTAAGGTAAGTTTATGATGCGTTGCATTTATTTATTTTATTTTGGGTTTGTTTTTTGGGGGGTATTTTTCCCCTGGAGTCTCTGCAGCTCCTACTCCACATGAGATTAGACTACATTCATTTGTATTGCTTTTGCAGACACGAAACAAATCAGTATCTCACCACAAACACAGACACATGCAGACACACACAGACACACAAACACACACGTGCGCGCGCACACACACACACTAACACACGCACTCTAATACACACACACACACACACACACACTCATGCATGTCATGTTTTGGTTCGCAACCAATGGGAGCCACTGTAGGGCTCCGCTTGCATCTGCACAGGTGTTAGTATCTTTAATCAGTGGCAGTTAAAAGAGCTCCCGGTACGACAATTCAGTGTTGGGTCATTGTTTGTTTCACCCTGCCAGGTTTGTTTCATCTTGCCATGTCCTCAGGGTTTTGTTTGCTACTTTTGACATTTCTGTACTGATGACATTGTTTGATATTTTGTTCCTGCTGACTTTAAATACAATTTGTCAAAAACACCCTGCTGCACCACCACCACATTGCAAATCGTGACAAAAACCACTGCCGCATTGTAATGCATTCTGCTTTGCATCATAGTTTGTGACGCATTTCGCAAGCGTCAATGCGTGCTTTGTGAATGCGATCTGTTAGCTCAATTTTTATCGGTTAGCACCACGCAAAAAGCCCCGCGATCATTTCACTCCATCTCCCAGTGAGGGGTGAACAATTGCGATGGGTTGGAAAAGAGAGAAAAATGTGCAAACGCGACATTCGCTACCTTTGAAAAATACTCACAATGGTTTTCCACTCTGTGGGATAAGTGCACAAGTGAATTTGGCCCTCAATGTCTCCTATAGTCCCTCAGCGTGCTATTGCATTGCTGCTCCTCAACAATGGGTTGAATGCAAAGAAAGGTTTCTGAATATTACAAACATGGCAAAGTAGACTTCATTTCATTCAATAGAGAAGAAACTTTAAAATTATTCTTGATCCGTTTAAAGCTATCCATAATATTGCCCCCCATACCTTTCTGACCTTTTTCAAATTTCTATTCCCTCTCAGATCCTCTTCCTCCCTCCACCTCTGTGTGCCCCCCCCCCTGCCCGTCTCAGCACGATGGGGGACAGAGCTTTCAGCTGCTCTACCCCCAAACTCTGGAATTCACTTCCTCCCAACATTCGTAACATCGATTTTCTTTACACCTTAAAATCCCATCTCAAAACCCACCTATATAAAATTGTATTTTCTGTGTAGCTCTATCTCTTGTTTTTATTTATAATTGTGTTTTATTTATTGTATTCTATTTATAATTGTATTTTATTTATTATTGTATCTATGCTTGTCTGTGACTGTAGAGTGTCCTTGAAAAAAAAAAGTGTTATTATTATTATTATTATTATTATTATTATTATTATTATTATTATTATTATTTCTTTTACTATATATTTTTTATTATTTCACATTTAAGTTTGGCAGCTTCTCTACTTACCTCCCCTCTCCTCTGCTTGCCCCTTTGCGTCTAAAACTCTTTTTTGGTCATGGCCAGCTATGAGGGCTTTGCAATTTGGTCGGGGGTAATATTTTTTACTTCTCAGACAATTTTTCAGCACCCCCCATCCTTTCAAAAAATCTGTAGAACTCTGGAAATTTCGTTAATGTGTCCCCTCAAAAAGGAGGATTCGGTTGTCAAACAACAATTATCTGAAAGGTCAGGTTGTGGACAGCAAATGGAAGAGTGTGAATGTTTTTTTTAATATCAAAACATTATTTGTCTGTGCTATGCTGCCAGTAAAAAAATAAAAAAGTAACAGTCATGCACTTCTACTTTTCCTACCAATATGCTGAACCAATGTTAATACCACAGCAGTTTCACGACCCCTTGAGTACAGTTTGTAAAATTGACTGGACAACGCATGCTTCCACAAATGTCATCTGACATCAAACATTCATGCTGTGGGCTGCATTTACAATTAAATAAATAACAAAAAGCAGGCTCTCGGACGGCAAGTATTACTTTGTCATAATTTAAATGTCTTAAAAGAGGAGCAGGGATTAACAATTCCAGAAAGAAATACCAAACATTTGTTGTCTCTGTTTCATTAGACATGGACAAAAAAATAAGAATAATCAAAACTCCAGAAAAAAACATATCCTGTAACATCAGAACAGTACATCGTTGAGTTTGACAATCACTTGTGCATTTCAAGAATTTCTCCTTAACTCATTCACTGCCAGTCATATGTAAAAACATGCCAGGGTTTTTGTCATTGTCACTTGAATTCCAGGACCCACAGAATATAGTTTTAAGACTCCTTAACATTCAATACAGCATTAGAACCCTTGGACTCTCTTCTTTCATCAGAAGGAAATAATTAATTCCTAAATTATATGGCTCTGGAGTTATATGAGCTTGAAATGATGGTGACTGTCCAAAATACAATGCAATACATACAGTACATATTGGTTTACCGTATTTATTGAGTATATCGCGTACACGTGTATAACGCACACCCCTAATTTTCAATGAAAAATTGGTATGAAATGTTTCACCTTTTAACAGGATATCAATTAAAATATGAAAAACACTAAATCAAAACTCTGGATATTGATAATTGTGCGAAAACTGCAATGCTTAACTCACGTTTCAGTGTGGGCGTGGCGAGGAAAGGAAATGCAACATAGCCAAAGAAATAGTAATCAACAATAAAAAAAAGGAATGCGCGTGATCGGGGTCTTTACGGGAATCGAAACTGAAGGGCACTTTAACAACAGCTGAACAAAGCGCGACTATGGATAATAGACATGGAAATGCTGCCCCCTTCTGGAAAAATTAAAGCATTAAATATATATGAGAATTTTTTTTCCCCAGGCCTCATTTATAACGCGCACCAAAACTGAGTTCTTTTTTAGGTAGAACATGTTGCGCATTATACTCGAATAAATACGGTATATAGCACTTTAACAACAGCTGAAGCTGTACAACAGGGAAATGGTTCCCCCTTGTGGAAAAGAAAAAAAACATTACCAGAGGCCATGGCCAGCGCTTTATCGGCACCCAAGCACGAAAAAAAAGAAAAGCAGACCAAATTCGGGAATGCCACTCTATGACATATTTTAAATTCTCGAATAAATTTGTGAATGAGTTAAAACCAGGTTGTCTCTTGGAAAGAAAATGTGTATGGCCATACTGGCAACAAATACAGAGTATAGCTCACCAAAACACAGTGTGTGTGTGGTCCATTTTCCACGTGAGTTTTGATGAATTACTAACATGACCTATGGTGGCCCCAAAGCCATATTTTCCCAAAATACATCTCACAGTGTACAAACAAGCAAAATATGGAAACACAGGTTGTAATTATATACCTTGGATTGTTTTTCCCATCATTATAGATCGCCCGATAATTGAATAAGAACACTTATTCCTGAAAAAATGTTTTTCTTTCAACCAATTAAGTCTAATTGGATTCGGCTGGTGATCACTCACAGCAGAGCAATACATGCTAAAGGCAAGCCATGTTGTGCCAAAGCCCTCACCCAAAATCATGTGCAGAGAGCTTGCAACTCATCCGCAAAGGAGGACATGGATGGGCCGCTGGATGCAAGACACGCAAGGACTGCGACAGATCCCAAAAAGGTAACCAACCGAAATCTAAACCGAATTCCCACCACCCAGCCGTTTTTCGCACTTGTGATGGAGGTGCGTCGTGTGGAGCATTTGCACCACAATAGCAAGCTCCGCTTAAAACAACGAGCACGTAGCATTGGCAACGCAGGGGGACGTTCAACACAACTCCATTAAAAGAAAAGGAGTGACCCTGTGTGATGGCAAGAGCTCATGAAACGACTCTTCTCTGCAGGAGAGTGAAATGTTCTCCCTCTAATGAATTATAATGAAATGCTCTATAAATTGCTATTTAGTTTCTTTGATCACATTCTTCAAATTGCATTTCAGCGGTGTGACTTGGGGTGATTTCTTTCTGTTGTGCGCGAATGTGTGTGTGTGTGTGTGTGTGTGTGTGTGCGTGTGTGTGTGTGTGTGTGTGTGTGTGTGTGTGTGTGTGTGTGTGTGTGTGTGTGTGTGTGTGTTGGGGGGGGGGGGTGTGAGGTAGGTAGAATAGGTGTCGGTGCTCACAGCATAACGTTGCCCCCTAGCGGTAAAAGCCCCGAAGTTTTCTCAGCCGTGAAGAAGTGTTTTGTTCCATTTTAGTACATCGCCTCTATATCCCGCAGCCAAGTCTAAACAGTTCAAGAATGAAGATTGATTTTTCAAAGGGCATATTTGCACAATTTGGAATTTATTTATTTATGTATTTCATGAGCAGCTTCCCTTTAAATCACCTGGAGAATTCATAATTAATGAATGCTGACATTTTCACTTCTGCGGCCCAGTTTGAGTCATTTATAAAATCCACTAATGCTCCCAGTAATTATTTAAAAATAGCGATGACTGATGGCTGCAACCTTGTGTGTATAAGCTTTAATTATAGACAGTAGTCAAATGTAATGTCTTTTTTTGTGTGTTGTTGTTAATTATTCTCTGCTTGCTAGTTTCTTCATTCTTTTGGTCATTACGTGACGGCAAGAACAAGGCAGACAACACAGTATCCCATACATAATGTAATGTTTATTATCCGTAAACAGCATCATACTTTGTACATCACTGTGTGCAACTATGGATTGTAATTATGTATGTATTCAAATGAAAGGCAGACAAAATATTCGGAATAGCTCTAAGTGTAAAACTGTGCCTTTCTACATTTTTACAATGTGTGAAAATAGCACAATTTTATCATTAATGTCACTCTAATCTCTCAATTAGCATGACAGTATTAACTTTGTAAAGGCCATTTGATACATGGTATATTGGATAGCATTCTGGAATTGTTTCTTTGTGCATTATTTGTAATGCTAAATATAACATTATAAATGTCAGATAAGTTAGGCGATATTAAAGGACAACCGACGTCACTTTTTTGTTTTTTAACTGACATCAGAAAAACCTTTTTGTAGCATCTAAAATACCCAAAACACGCAGTATGATATTTTAGTCAAATGCAAAACACTAATAAAAACGACTTAAAGTGTCCAAAATCTGCAAAAAATTGAGCTGCGAATTGGGCATTTTCAGAAAGTCCCGCCCCCAGTTTGTGACGTCACGCCAAGACGTCTAGCATTGCTAGTGAATCAAAACAATTGCTTCAGATTCGGAGAATATGCTTTCTTGTTACACATCCAGTTATGAATATGATTCAAATAGTTCTGAAGAGGAAAGCATACATGTTTGCAATCGATTAAAGAATTTATTTGTGCCATTTTGAGGCAACAATGGGGGGAAATCTATCACCCAAAAAAAGAGGCCCAAAATGGCGACCTCCTGTGGCCACCTCCGTTTCCACAGGCTGATAAATTCCTTATATGGCGCTTGGACGCCCTCTTCTGGCCTTCTGGCGGCTTTTGGGTGCAAGACGAGGTCCCCAGACCAAACAAATACAGCAAAATACATTAACGTCATGGAAGGGCCACTAGAATGCGTCTTTTTTACAGTCAGGGGCGGTCCTTTAGTGACGTCACGTACGGACTCGTCACCAACTCAAAAACAAGACTTCCTGAATATTCAGCGCGAGTCTTAAAACGTAAAATATAGCTATATATGAGGTGGAATCTTTGTAAAATACGCTCAGTAGAAGTCATTTGAAGCCAACACACACACAACTTGTCCGGAGACGTCGGTTGTCCTTTAAAGTTTTAATTTGCAAATGAAATGAAAAGAATGATCTCGAGTTCCACAAATCAGCTGATGGGTTAGAAATTGTTAACTTAGATAGATAGATGGATTGACCTGTTTGACATTTGGGGAATGCAAATATCTGTTCTCTCACTGGAACTTGATCTCACTCTCATTTTTCTCCATTACAAGGATTTACCTAATACAAGCACAATATAAAGGCAACATGACACAAGTCACCATTTGGCGAATTTCTTATAAGAACTGAGGTGCACAAATGCCACTGTGTGCCATGAAGAGAGGTGATGCCACACGAGTGTCTCTTGACCAGTGGTATCTGTGTGCCGGTTGCCGGGCAACGGCACCATAGAGCTCCACAAGAGCCAAGATACCTGTTTCCCCTCTCGCTTGGCAGTTTGCATTTACGGCTAAGCAAAGCTGCTCAGCCACACACACACCGCTAAATAATGACTTGCTGTTTCATTTAGGACGTTTGATTTGCCTTGGAATGATGATTGCCTCAGGTCAGGTGATCGAGAGCGTGTGGTGATTATGTGCACACTCCTTAACTCCTACCAAGCGTGCATGCAGTACCTTTGGAAAGTCAGAACTTTTTTGTTTTGTTTTAATGACATTTTGTCCACCGCAGTCTGAGAGTTTGAAACAATAAACAGTGGGACGTATACAATCAGTGGACGATTAGCACTAAACAGTTTCTGAGAAACTTTGCATTTGAGAGGTGATGCACGCATCACGAAAAAAAAATAATTGAGTACAAAGTTCCTCCACAAAGTCTGAAAAGTTATTTTGGTGGCATTGTGTCTTCAGGAGATATAAGTTAGTGTAGTCCATCGTCTTTTTAATTGACTTTTTCAGCAGTGTTTTATTTTGTTTGTCAGTCACCAAGATCAGATAAATAACAAAATGTGATCACCGATGTTTGCTTGGGACCATGATACCTTTTGCCAAACTTCAAATAAACACAGCATCTAATCACTATCTACCTAACAAATCTACCAAAATCTGTGTTATTGAGCTCTTTGCATTTGCAGAGACACTTTAAATGTTTATGTTGTTTCAAGATGTACATTTTTCATCTATTATTACATTTCAATATAACATATGTAACTTTCCGACAGTGGTGGCTCTGTTCTTGCTGTGTTAAGTTTCAGTCGACCGTTTTTAGAAGTGAATATAAAAATTCTGTTCAACTCGCTTCATCAAGTGTTGGAATAAATAGTCTTCAATTCTCAACAGCGCACATTCTGAGTCACCATTCAAACCTTGGCATTGCATAAAAAGATAAAGACTCCAGGATTTTGAGTTGCTGCATCTGTTATCACAACAAAATGGTGTCAATTAGTTGCGAACAAAGCCTGAGCGACGCTACGCTGACTGTCTGTCTCTGCGTTTCAATGTTGTTCTGCATTCACACACATCACCACAAACAAACCAAAAAAAGCAAACATTTCAAAGTAAATGTGTAGACGTACGCAGCCCCATAGCTCAATTTGACAGGTCAGTGCACAACTATTTGACCTACAAGGAGTGTATAATGAAAGCCAGTGCGTTGTATTGATTGATAAATGCATTTTTTCTCTGTGTTAAATTGGCTATCTGTCAGATGACCACATGTCACAGAGTGCGCAAAAATGACCTGCTTCCTCATTGTCTGCCATTTTATACATATATATATTCACAAAGAACGGTGCTTCATGAATTGGTAAGGAGTGCCACAGTAATAATGCCATGTTCATCTTCACAGAGACAGAAACAAGTATGTCATGTTTGCTCGGCTTGCTGTGGAAGCCGGATTTGACTGTGTGTATTATGAGTCCAAAGCCCATATTCATTGTAGCGTCAAGTCAGGTATGCAAGCAAACTATATTGTGAGGGATTGTATTGATGTGTATTGTGGGTATCTATCTTCATAGCAGCTTGTAAAATACATTGTGACCAATTAACTACAGAGTTGATTTAAAAAGTGTACTTGTATATACCGTGTGAGTATATACATGTGTGTGTGTGTGTGTGTGTATATATATATATATATATATATATATATATATATATATATATATATATATATATATATATATATATATATATATATATATATATATATATATCTCATCTCATATCTCATCTCATTTTCCGTACCGCGGGGGATGCTGGAGCCTATATATACATATATATATGCTGTGAAATGTAAATTTCTCCACTGCGAGACTAATAAAGGCAAATCCAGTGTGTGTGTGTGTGTGTGTGTGTGTGTGTGTGTGTGTGTGTGTGTGCACGTACTGAATCCACTTTCATAGCCTGGATGTGTCACGATCTGGTTGGTGACCAACGGGTAGTGCCGTCGGCCCTGCCCTCAGTTGCACAGGTGCTCGTCGTCTTCATCAGTGGCAGTTAAAAGGACTCCCGGCACAACCATTCGGTGTCGGGTCATTGTACTGTGTATGTGTTTGCTTCACCCTGTCAGGTTTGTTTCATCTTGGCAGATTTTTACACCAGGTTTTCTTTGATACTTTGTACTTTTCTCTTCTGATGATTTTGATGTTTTAGATTTTGTGCCTGCTGACTTTATTGTATTGCAATTTGTCAAATACAACCTGCTGCTCCCTCCTGCATGTTTTTGGGATACCACCAACACCACCTTGCAAACCTTGACATGATGAGAGTTAATAAATAAGTGAGTCTGCATGCAGGAAGTGAAGGAAATATATAATATATACGGTGATGATATATTTCAATGAGGCATATTGCAATGATGGGAGCTTTGTTTGGAGCTTTATTCATAAAAAAAAACTCTAATCCGCTACATCCGTGCTTTTATCACTGCTATCGAAAGATAGAAAAGCAGCTTCTTTTTGCTTATTTATGCTTATGCCAATGAAACGCAACTCTCTGCCCATTTTAGTTCACCCCACCCCCACAAAAAAAGCAAAGTGGTTGAATGTGTCTTCAATTTCAGCTCCTTGGCGGCTGTTCTGGAAATGATTATCTCCTCTGGAGTGGCCCTCAGATAGCTATCATGTCATTTGTGACAATGCTTGTTTGATGCTCGTTATCCTCGCAGGCACCTTTTGGAAGTGACCTTAAAAGATAATGAGGACAGAACACACTGACACACTGTTCAGGTTTTCAATGGCGTCTTTGAATTGTCTGAACGTGAACTCACAAGAGGCAACATTAGGTACTCCCGAGCAGTCCGATAACATTAGACGGAGGAGTTTGCAAAGAGAATCTTATTACAAGAGTAAAAGTTGTACATATTTGCATAAAAAAGAAGAAAGGGTGTAATACAAGAATTAAAAAAAAATCAAAATTTTAGGAGAATATTAACATATGGTCAAATATCTATGAGGAAAAATAAGTAATATATTTTACATGAGTTCATTATGTTTTTGATGAAATAGACTCAAATTTACAATATTATTATTTTTCTTAATAGAAGAAAAAATTAAAATGGGCCGTCACACGCTTACACAAACAACTACATTTGAGAAGTATTTATAAAAATGTTTTTATTTTTTTTCCAAGAAAAACAAATGTTATTTTAAAAAAAAGTTTGGATCACACATGAAAAGTCATCAATTTGTTTTGAATATTTTTTGGGCAAAAAAAATGTAACAATCACATATTTGGGAATTCCAAAACACAAAGAATGTATGATTTTAGAAATAATTTAAGTGTAATTAAAACATGCATAATTTAAGTTCTACCGACAGTGACAAGTGTTGTTTTTTTCAGAAAGGAGTTATGCCGTTACATAAAACAAGCCATTAATTTATTTACACAAAAATAAGAGAGACAAAAGTTTCAGTCTTACGAGGAAACATGAATATAAGAAAAATGTTTGCCAAGTCATGTGTTCATATTCTCGAACTGTCACAACAGTGGAAGCAATCAATTGTTTCAGTCATGTACAAATTAAAATTTCAGCGCACTTACTCAAGCCCCAAATGATTGAGATGGTCTGCCACTTTCATTCTATGCGGTTTTCGTCTGCATACCTGCACATATAAAAGAGCAACCGCAACACACTCCCAGCTGTGGTTTACACTTTCGCCTCATAGTTGAGTACACAAATGTAAATGACATAAAAGATGGCAAGCAAGAGTGACAGCTTGGAGCTTTTTTTTTAAACCACAGTCCTATTACAACTCTTTCTCGCACTTTCCGGCCTCATTTGCATGCAAGACGCTGATCCGCGTAACCTGGGAGTCTTCAAAGGCCGTCTCCCGGGTAAGGGAGCAGCATGAGATTTTCCATCTGATCATCACTGACTCCCGTCTTGATCATGTCAATTCCAACTGGGACAAGAGTTCTGCATGTTAGCAAACTCCAGCAAGAGTTTCATGTGGAAAAGAGATTTTCTTCCAAAGGCGAGTCACTCGCTTGCGTTTGACAAATTGAAGCGTGAACCTCATTGCTTCATTTTTTTCTCGAATAGAACAGGACATTGTACAGGACAAAGAAATATATGTGACAAGGAACAGTGTTTTGTACATTGAGTAGGAGTCCCTGGTTACCTTGATATAAATGTGCCCCAAATCAAAAGTTTCTCAGGGGAGATGTTTTTTTTTTTTTGTTCTTGCGAGTAAAAATAGGACATTTGCAAAAGTGTTTGTGTTTTTTTTTCATATTTAAAGGTCAACCGACGTCTCCGGACAAGTTGTGTCTATAATTTGTAAAACCGCTTCAAATGACTTCTACTGAGCGTATTTTACAAAGATTCCACCGCGTATAGCTATATTTTACGTTTTAAGACTCTCGCTGAATAGTCTTGTTTTTGAGTTGGTGACGAGTACTCACCCTACGTCACTGAAGGAACGCCCCTGACTGAGAAAGGTCATACCTTGCATCACCTCAATGCATTTTGCGGTACTTTGTTTGGTCTGAAAACTTCGTGTTGATCCGTGTTAATGGCGAAATGAGAAGGTAAACACGTAAATAATGCAATGGTGAATCGTATGTTACACAGAGACAACTCTTTGATATTCGTTGAAAAACATGCCAAGCTTCAAAACAAAACTATTTCCAACGGAGCTCAGCCGCCATCTTCTGCATTTTCTGTGACACTACACATCAGTCTTGATCCATCAAAACGACCCAGAAACC
Source organism: Hippocampus bargibanti (assembly GCF_051943395.1). Lineage (NCBI taxonomy): Eukaryota > Metazoa > Chordata > Actinopteri > Syngnathiformes > Syngnathidae > Hippocampus > Hippocampus bargibanti. The sequence continues at coordinate 22,398,315 of NC_142741.1, forward strand.
CTTCTTTAATCGATTGCAAACATTTCTACTTTCCTCTTCAGAACTATTTGAATCATATTCATAACTGGATGTGTAACAAAGCATATTCTCCGAATCTGAAGCCATTGTTTTCATTCTCGAGAAGGCAAGACATCTTGGCGTGACGTCATGAACTGGGGGCGGGACTTTCTGAAAATGTCCAATTCGCAGCTCAATTTTTTGCAGATATTGGACACTTTAAGTCATTTTTATTGGTGTTTTGCATTTGACTAAAAATATCAGCCTGTGTGTTTTGGGTATTTTAGTTGCTATAAAACGTATTTCTGATGTCAGTTAGGAAACAAAAAAGTGATCTTGGTTTTCCTTTAACGAAACCACATTATGTTGCTAAAAGTCTACTAGCCTCATGCCAACATATAATGGGAAATGACATAGATGAGCTACGCAACTAACATCAATATAGAGGGAGTCACCTTTGTACAAGTGATATCGTAAGACAAAGTTGTAAAAACCAAATGCAAACTGCACACATAATAATCACCAGCATGTATCAGAATCAGAATCAGAATCAGAATCATCTTTATTGCCAAGTATGTAGAACAAACAAGGAATGTGTTTCCGGTAGAACACGCTGCACTAGTATCGTCGTCAAAATCACACTGGTCTGTATCAAAATAAAACACAAATGCATCAACAAAGTAATCAACAACATTTTCTAGGCTAGTTTCGCGTGTAGAATCCAAATATCTTTTTTTTTCTTGAAATACTCATATTTTATGGATGAAGGGACCATGGTTTATCTTTACAAACCAATCGGCATCTTGCAAAACCGGCGTACTGCAGTTCTGCAATTGTAAATACTTGAGTATTTTGTCCAAACAAAGTTGAAACCCACCCAGAGCCACAATTTAAACCAATAATGTTTTGTCCACAAAATTATACCTTCAGCAATCAACTAAACCTAAAAAATTCTAGGAAGCATATGACAGATTGCACACTGAGCCTTCTTGAGACTGCAAACAGTCGAGGATAAGCTTACCTTTTGTTGGTCCTTGAAAGCCCCTGATAAACATTACATGCGTCTGTTTCAGAGAAACTGGCTGTGAGGAAATGTGACTCAAAAAAAAAAAAAACTACAAAGGTCCTTGCATCAAAGTGAGGTGAAACCTCCTCTTCCAGTGATCTAATAGATGGCGTATGTTCTATGAATCTTTTGTCAACACAGGTCTTGTTCATGGAACTCAGTATAAACATTAGTAGTGTGTAATGGTCCCTGTAAGGCACAGGTGTCACAGTCAAGGCCCGCGGGCCAAATCCGGCCCGCCGCATCATTTTTTTCCGCCCGCGAAAGCAAATCAAACTTGTTAAATTCCATGATGATTGCTAAAATCTGAGCCAAAATTTCATATTTTTGGATGTAAACCACAATAAAAGTCATTATTCTTGACTTCAGATTTGAAAACGAGTTATTCATTAATTTGCTGTGTGCTCTATATGTAATATTTGAAGTGATTTAAACATTCTAATGGGTTCCCCAAATTCATAACGGCCCTCAAGAGGAAACCGTTACTACAATGTGGCTCGCGGCAAAAAAATGACTTTGAACACCCCTGCTGTAAGGCATATATATATATATATATATATATATATATATATATATATATATATATATATATATATATATATATATATATATATATATATATAAAAATTCCCAATTTCCTTCAAAAAAGATCAAGCTCCCTCTTTATGGTATTTATATGCGTCATTGCTAAAATCAGCAGTTGCCAGATGATAGAATTTGTCAGTGTGGTTTTGTGGAGTGGCCTCCCATTTCAGCTCACTTGATTTTTTTCATCTTTTGGGGTCTTCGAAGGTGATAGTGTATCACATCAAGATAGAATACACACATCATCTCAAAGCACTTATCACCCACGCCATTACTAGCATGACTCCAGCTGTGTTCAGGAGGACACAACTTGAAATGTGTTTTCAAAACAACGGTAGGCATATTGAGCATTTTATCCCATTTAAAGTGTTTTTCCGGTATGGAAATGTATTCATGTCTCATAGCCGTTTTAATGAAAATATATTTACTTTTGTCTTGCAGTTTTAGGAAGAAAGATTCACAGGAAATTGTCTCGGCATGTGACTGCATCGACTATGTATGTGATGTTTTGAAGCCGGTCATGAACGTATCTATTGCTTCAAATGAAACACTGAGAAGAAACGGCTCTCCTTGAGAATTTACAAGTATGTGAATGATGCTTCAAGAGTTTTTACAGTCGCACATTTATTGGGATAGTACCACTAAAAATATACAAATTAACATTAACAGAGGTTGATCAACACTGAGGACTTTCTTTTGTTTTTTTTGTTTTTTCTTTTACAAATATGTACAGTTTATATGAGGTTCAAACTCAAAACATAGTTGCCACTTCTGATTCTGTCGCAACTGTGATAATATTTTGGCTTGGTTTGTGGGCAGAGGGCCCATTCTTCACCTGGGACCGGTAAGGTGGAAGGGTTCCTGTTCTATTGGGGTAAGTCTGAATGCCATCATTGTGTGTTTTCTTGGGATTGGTAGCGTAAGATGGTTCCTTCCAAGTATGGGCGAAGCCATGCAGCTCATTGAAGAAGGTCGCCGGGGAGAAGCCGATGGTGTACGCCAGGTCTCTGGGGTTCTTGAAGCACTGCGGCGGTATCGCACAGTAGGTGCCTTGGCAATCCCCCGTTAAGCTGTTAGCAGTGCTAGATGAACCTGGAGAAAAATAAGAGAAATTCCGATTGGAGTGGCTCTCGCATGCGTGAGTTGCAAAATAACTTAACGATTCATTGGGGACAGCTACACCATCAAATGAGATACAATCATTCTTTTGAAAGATAATCATGATTACTTTCTAGGACTATTAATTGAACGCTGTTTCCAAGTGTCTGCACTTAGCCTGTATTAATTATACCAATATAAAATTGTGATTAACTCATTTTACAAATGCACCTCATTGAATTATAATTATTTGAATCTTTGTCTTGGTATTAGATTATAATTAATTTAAGTAAATTTTGAGTGAACATTTTTAAAATTAAAATTCATATTTGGTTCCCAACTCAGTGTGCGGGGACTGTTTGCAGTTGCAGACTTTTTGACATACTTTTATCTAAATGTTATTACACTGTGCAGGTTTATTTTGAGAAAGGCATAAGGGTGGTAAAAAATTACTTTTAAGTCTTGGGTGAAAGGTGGTGAAGCTCCTTTTGCCCCCATCTCCGCTGATGTCCGAGTCGGAGTCATTGAAGTCACTGTCTCCTTTACCGCTGTCCTTCACGCTCAGCTGGTCAGTGTTGCTCGTGCTGTAAATCAGCACAGAGACATCATAAGCCACCGGTCCAACACATTGGCTTGATTATCGATGCCTTCCCAATATAACCTCTGATAACCTAATTTCACATGAGACAAGCCATCACCCCCTGCCAACCCATTCAGATGCACACACACACGCATCTGGGTGTAATACATTTGGGCCAAAAACATTCCCGCCAATGGGATAGTATATTTGAGGGATCCATGAACCTTGCTGACTGAGTGGAAACAAGAATGACATTTTTTTTGCAACAGAGGGAATTGGTGATTTTGTGCCTTGTGACGCTTACCTCACTTGCAAGCAATACTTGTCGGGCTGCCATTTGGATGGTGCTTGGAAGTGCTTCGAAGGCAAGAAGATCTAAAAAAAAAATATTTTGTTTCATTTCATTTTCAGATACAGGCAATGTACAAATTGTTTTCAAATAAGTGTGAAAAAGTCACCTTAGATTCTGAGTCATTGCTTCGCTCCTCATACGAGCAGGAGTCTTCCAAACTTGATGAGGTCCGCTCCAGGAAGAAGTCTCTCTGGCCAGAGTATATGTTCCCATGGGTAGACCCGAGAGGGGGCCTACTATCAAACAAGTTGAGGCGGCCTTCCCTTTTAGGAGGACCTGAGCCGCCACGTCCTGCTTTGCACGTGACCACCACGGCCACGATGGCCACCAGTAGCAAAGCGCACCCACTGCTTAGCAGTATGATGACCACCAATGAGCCATCCAAGCCCGCCACGAGGCCTTCCTCATCACTTGAACGCAAAACCACCACGGCCTGGTCTCCGACGGGCTCCGTGTCGGTCACCACAAAGCGCACGGTGGCGCTACTGGAGAGAGGCGAGCGGCCACGGTCGCTAACAGCTACGACCAGTTCCAGGATGTCCCCAATCTGGGCCGTCAGCCATTGCTTGAGGGCGATCTCCCCGGTGTCTTTGTGCACAATGAAAATATCTCGATCTCCTTGCAACATGTGGTAGGACAGCTCTGCATTTACGCCGTCGTCTGTGTCTTCAGCAGAGAGGCGCAGAGCTAAATATGAAGCAGGGGCGTTCAAGGGCAGCGGGATATCAGCCGAATCGTTAAAAAGCACGGGGAAGGTGAAATATGGGTAGTTGTCATTCTGGTCAACTGTGCGTATTTTAATTGTTGACGTGCTTGACAGTGAGGGGGACCCTTTGTCTTCAGCCCGGATGATCAGCTCTATTTCATGGATGCTTTCATAGTCGAAGGACCTGACTGTGTACAGAGATCCTGTGTGGGGATCTACAGACACATAGGTGGAAACGAGTGACCCACCTTGCAACGCCGAGTCCAGAAGCGTGTAGGAGACTTTTGCATTCTTGCCCATATCAGGATCACGGGCCACTACTGTGGTGATGTAAGAGCCCGGAATGTTGTTCTCTATGACTGATACTTCATATGTTGACTTACTGAAGAGGGGTGCATTGTCATTCTCATCTGTCACCCTGATGGTGTATTGCATCATTGTTTTAAAAGGGGGGCTGCCCAAGTCTTCAGCAACAACAGTCAGGTTATACTCAGGTATCTTCTCTCGGTCCAGAGCGGAGGTGGTGATGATCATGAAGGTCTCCCCATAGGCTTGTTGCAAGGTGAACTGTTCGTGGCCGAGCAGTTTGACTCGCACATAGCCGTTGGAGCCAGAGTCTAGGTCTGAGGTGCTGATGAGGGCCACAAAGCTCTCTGTCGCTGCAGCCTCCGTGATGTAGGCCACGTCGTCCGCACTGGCGGTCATGGGCTTGATGTTGATCACGGGTGCGTTGTCATTCACGTCGACCACCTCAATGGACACCTTGCAACTGGACGACGAAGGATCGGCTCCAAGGTCGAAGGCCTTTACACGCAGCTCATAGGATCTCCGCCTCTCAAAGTCCACAAGGGCCTTTAGTGTCACGTCACCAGTGTGCGGGTCGATGTGGAAGACGCGGGAAGCTTCTGGTGAGATGTCATCAAAGGCGTACATCACCTCACCATTGACACCTTCATCAGGGTCAAAGGCATGAACCCGCACTACACGGTGGCCCACCGGAGCGTCTTCCTTGAGCTCCACTTTCAGCGAGCCATGCTCAAAAGTTGGCCCATTGTCGTTGAAGTCGAGCACCTTGATCCGAACCGTTGTGATTCCCGACCTGGTGGGCACACCTCCATCGGTGGCAGTCACCTCCACCAGGTAGGAGTCCTCCATCTCCCGATCCAGCTCCCTTACCAGCACCAGCTCGGCGGACTTTACACCGTCCTCCCGCTGACGAACCTCCACGGTAAAGTGGCTGCTGCGGGAAATGTTGTAACTCTGGATGTAGTTGCCGCCCACATCTGGGTCCACGGCGACCGGCAGTGGGAAACGAGAGTCCAGTGGCAAATTCTCCAAGATTTCAAGGGTGGTTTCATTGCGGGAAAATGTTGGGGCATGGTCATTGATGTCCCGCACTTCAATCTCAACGTGGATGAGCTGAAACTTTTCATTGGAGAGAGCCACCACATCAAAGGTGATAAAACACCGCGGGGTACGAGGACACAGCAGCTCGCGGTCGATGAGCTCGGCCACACTCAAGAGCCCGTCGGCCTCCCGCATGTACACAATGGAGAAGTTGTTTTCCTGCATGAAGCGGAAGGATGTGTCATGGCCTTCGGCAGGGTCAATCTTCAAGTCTCTTGATAAGTTGCCTATTTCTGTCCCAGGTGCATCTTCCTCATAGGTGAAGTATCTTGTCGTGGTGCATCTGACCTTGTAAATAATTAAAGAAAGCACAAAGCAACAGCGAGCAAGTGATGTCATCTTGTTATAAGGGAGGGAAAAAAAGAGAGTTCTTCAGCTCATGTAAATTACAAAGGACCCACACAGACCTCAGCTTGTGAATAACTGGAGGCTTCACACTTGCAAGCAGACTATAAACAGTGCTGTATGCAAATGAGCTGGTCCGTCCACCAATAGCCTGACACCACAGACCACCAAAAGGGGGGACTTTTGGCTCTGGATAACCTGCTGCTGGCTGTTTGTAGGGCAAATGGTTTACTTTTGACATACTATCAATCCCAAAGTAGTCTTAACAAGGATTCTGCTACACAAATTACGTTTTACATTGTCGGGAAAAGTAAACATTTGTCATCACATGAAAATAAATGTAGACGTGTTTGCTGGTAATTATATGACACAAACAGTATAAATGACAGATAATTCACAAATATTGTCCTAATATTTGCCTGTCTGCTCATGTTTTTTTATTATTTTGTTCTTTGGTTATTAACAGCATGCATTTTTAACTTGGATGATGAAAATGTTTCTAATGGCATTTGTCTTCAAATGCATAGTCGTGCAACAGAGATGCAACAGAAGACTATTTCAATTCTGCCTTCTTGCCAAGTTTTGGTTTACGGAAGTATTTGATTTTATATATACATTATGTGTGTGTGTGCGTGTGCGTGTGCGTGTGTGTGTGTGTGTGTGTGTGTGTGTGTGTGTGTGTGTGTACGTATGTGTAGATGCACATTTCCCCATTGTGGGACTTTAAAGGCTTTCTGATTCTGATATATCTATCCATCCATCTATACAGAATGTTGTGACAAACAATTGGTCTCCTGCTTCAGGTAAATGAAATATAATTAACCTCTTTATGGAAGGCAATGCAATTCCACATCACTACAACCACAATGAAAAACATGTTGCCAATTGAGTAACTTTCATGAATACAAAATTATTGATTGCTGCTTTCAATTAGGTGGGCAGGTTTCCAGTAAGTGAATAGGTTTCAGATACATTGAAATTCTATGATGCTGCTGCACACAGACGGAAAGCACGATCACAGTATATTGTGTCGTGTACGTGTGTATGTGTGTGATTCATAGGCTGCTATGCAAATGTGCACTGACCCATCCATTGATGGCTTGGCAGCAGTCCACCAAAAGGGTACAGTGGTTGCCAAAGAAGCTTTCAGGTCAAATCAACAATTATCTGATGTAAAAGTACAAGTGCATGACAGCTTTTTGAATGCCGTAAGCCTTTGTTGAGCCACATATTATATTGGGTGGGTTGTCAAATGGGCCTAGCACAAGAAGCATTACAACCAAAATCTACCAAAATACTATGCAATTGTCAAAGTTAGCCACAACATTTAACATACATGCACATGCATGTGCTCGTCTTTTAACAGTGAAAAAGACCTTGTCGTTTTAAAATATGAAAACAATAAATTTAGTTTTGTAATTATAATTTCACAAATATATATTTATTGAATCTTCTTAATCATTTTTATTTGACTGTAGGATGTAGTTGGGCTTCATGTTTACCCCTAAACTTACAGTATGTGGCATTCTTCTGCTGAGCTCCATTATTCAAAACTAAAAATTCATCACCTCTCCTGCATATCATGAAGCAATGCAGTGTATCCTCACCACTAAAAACCAGCGCCAGCAGCAGAGGTAATCAATAGACCTCAATAACCCAACACGTAGTCATGAATCAAAAACAAAGTGGCTTAAAAAAGTTAGCTAAAGAGGAGAGTTAAGGATTCCACATAGAAATGCAGCTTTTTATCATCTCAAAAGAAAAAAAATCCACTTCTTGACATTCATAAAGAGTTCAGCCTCTCTGCGAGTCATATCATTCTGTGCAAACAGTGTGTGAGAGTAATATAAAGGATGAGCAAGAATGTGCCTTTGCCTTCCTCTTTCAAATAGAAGGGGAGGAATATTAATGCAGCTCTTCAGACCTCAAAAGTGTCATTTCTGTTGTGTTGTTGCAGGGATACACATCATGCTAATTGCCCTGTAATTAATCCACAATTTAATAAATCAACATTTCATTCAAACAATAGTTCTAAAAACAGGTTGGGTGGGGGTTAGGAGGGTGCATTTGAAGCATGACAAAAGAATGAAAAGGCAGCTATTGATGTGGCCTCCCATCTCTCTGTCTCTCTCTCTCTCTCTCTCTCTCTCTCTCTCTCTCTCTCTCTCTCTCTCTCTCTCTCTCTCTCTCTCTCTCTCTCTCTCTCTCTCTCTCTCTCTCTCTCTCTCTCTCTCTCTCTCTCTCTCTCTCTCTCTCTCTCTCTCTCTCACACACACACACAAACAAAAGAGCATGAGTCAAGCTCAAGCAGACATTTGTCAAGCATATGGGTGATTAGCCCACGTTGATTAAAAGGCATCTTCGGCCCTTCAAAGGACCCTCGACGCCTTCGCAAATGTTTGCGTTAAATCTGTCTGAGCCTCCCCCGATGGGGCATCAAGGTGTTAAAAAAACGCACAATAAAGAGAGGGGGAGACACAGACGGCACAAGAATGATTGTAATATTGAGGTGATAGGTGCTATACAAGCGTATTATACACCAAATGTGAAAATCTAATTTGCCTCTTTCAGACAAAACGCAAATAGGCCACGTGTCTTGGTTTGTTTTTTAAAAGCTGCATTGATCTGATGAAGATGTATTGACTATAAACCGCTTTTATTGTCCTTTCAATGTCTTTTCAACTAAAAACAGCTGCTCTATGGCGAAATAAGAGGTACTAAACACAACAATCAATGGTGTATGGATGTCGGCATGCATCAATAAATTATTTTTATTATGATGACACATGAATTCAGGCAACAAAGACCATTTTTTTTCTCTCCAAAGCACCATATTTTAATCTTAATATGACCATTTAGAGGCATTGCTAGTGCTCACAAAACACCACAACACAAATGTTTAATTGCTAACAACTAGAACCACATTGAAAATGAATGAATGTATTTCTTTTTGTATGTCAAGCTAATGAGGAAAACAATGTTCAGTTAAAGTGTGGCAAATTTTGTACAAGCACAGACCGCAACTCTGAGCATTAGCACACAGGTTAGCGGCGCAACCATTGTGTAGGAAAAAAGATTATTTCTGAATTAATTCACCAAATATTCTTTATTTTCTCTAAGGTGCTGTCATTCATAGCAAAATAAACCTAATGTTGTCATGTTATTAAAAATAAATAAACAAACGAAAAAATAAATGCATAATATTCTATCCTTGTTGCTGGTGCGAAAACACCACAACACGAATGATATCTTATGTCGAAACTGATAACTCCGATAAAAGTTGTTTATTCTTCATGCATTGGAATTAACATTCATAAATGTAATTCAGTGTTCAACAGTGTGTGTCAAAATTTGTATCAGAACCAGAGACATCTCTGAGCATGAGCCCGCGTGTTAGCATGTAACTAACACACAACTTAGTTGGATTTATGTGAGATGCTACCAATTAGAAGTTACATCACATCCACATCATCTTTAAATAAACAACACCTGTAAATTTGCATAAAAACGGATTATAAAGATGGCGGTAGTGTAGATGCTAGCACATTAACAAAACAAAACAACAACTACAACAACAACAAACTATGTTTTTTCCAACTATTATCCCAGCTGTCTTCGGGCAGTAAGCGAGGGACATCCTGAACCGGTTACCAGCCAATAACTGGTCCGTCAATATTTTAGACCAATCAATGAGGTAATTTTATGTTATGCCATTCTTCTTGAAACACGGCAGAATAAAGCTGTTATTTGAAGGTCATATTCCGATGTATTGTTAGCTTTTATCAAGCAAATATGATAGCACACAATATGATGCATGATTATTTTGGAAGCATAACATGGTAATGGTATTATTAGCTGCACCACTCAAGACAGGCACAATATTGACGTTGAGAGTGCACATCACAGGAAATGACATGTTCCCTAATGTCTACTCATTTTTTTTTTTAATCTCAGTTATTTTTACATTAGCTCCCTCCTCTAAATGAAGTCTGGATGAACATATAAATCTCGAGCCATTGGGGGTAAACAGCATTTAAGTTACTTGTGTCCCTCATTACCAGACACATCGAGCTTTTTAGTGCAACAGGCCGATGTTGACTGGGTGTTTAAAACCCAGGATTTGATGGTGATGATGACTCTGTGGCTAATACATAATTATTAGCCAAATTAGTTGTTTGCCAGTAATAGGATTTGCATTTTAATCTGATCAAATGTCTCAAGAGCAAACCAATGTGGTGATTCTGCCAGAGCAACAGCAACAGCTGTAGATTAAAAACAATACATTGTGTAACCAGAAGACTAATTCTTCATTTTTGGTAATACTTTTTTCTTAAGCAACATGTTAAACTTACACATTAGCATATGTTTATTGAGGGCCTTGAGGATTTCATTCCTTATAGAATGAGAAACTGCAGTTGTTATTGAGTCCAGGTCTTACAAAAAGCTACATTTGAAGCTAACATTAGCACGAGAAGTTTATTTTGAGCCTTTTTTTTAATTATTTTTCCAAATTGAAGTTTGTGCAAAGTCCAGAAATTTAAAAAAATATATATTTTAAGCTAATGTTGGCAGTTTTTACGGCTTTTTTTCTCATCTGATGATGAATCAGGCATTAGAAATAGTAGGCTATACGGTAAATCTACTTTTCGCTATTAAGAAGTGATTTGCAAGTGCTTTATACTGTAAAAGGTTAATTTGTACACATGCGAATTTGACGGTTTGATTGAGGCAATGGCATTCTCGTTAAAAACCGGGAGCTTACATCAAGAGTGTTTTTTCTCCGAGCTGTGCATCACAACCAGGTCATCAGAGGTCTGACGGAAAACAAAGCAGGGCTAACAAAGGAATGATACCTGTTTGCCACTTTAAGTTGTGATTAATGCAGATCACGGGTTGATTAAGACACGTGTGTGGTGACAGTAAGAGCATTTTAATCGGCTCAGCGGCTTGGCCCATCTGTTCTCTCATCAAGGTGCTTTTAATTAATGAAAAGAAGACTGCTTTACAGTCATAATAATTGGGATGAGTGGTTACAAATTAGCCTGTCAAATGTCAGATTTTTGCCATGTTTTTTTTCTTTTGGAAGACCAATAGTGCGGACCTTCACATCCTGCTCACCCGCCCACTCAGTCACCAAGCAGGCAGACAGCGAGGGAGGGAAAGCATTTGTTGACAGTCGAGGCAGAAATCCTGGCATATGCCACAGGGAGCAAATGTCTCAAAAGCCCACCTTTTGGAGTGCGTCCGACATGTCACACCTACTGCTGACAAAGTGTCACCCCAGTTTTGTTTTCCTGCCCAGATTCCGGGATAATTTTAGATAAAATGTGTGTAATTTTGGCTTCTCTTCACCTTTATTAAAGTGTACCAGTTTTCAGCATGCAGCTTGGGAACATGCAACATATTTGGGCTCGTGCTTATATTGAAAAACTGAACCTAGCTACCGACCTACCTAGCTACCTACCTACCTACCTAGCTTGCTACCTACCTACGAATATCCCTTTATTAAAGTGTTTCAGTTTTCAGCATGCAGCTTGGGAACACAACATATTTGGGCTTGTGCTTGTATTGAAGAACTGAACCTACCTACATACCTATCTACCAAACTACATACATACAAATACCCATCCATACATTTGCCTCTCTGTTAGCCCCCCATTACACCTTAATATATATTTAAAACTATGTTACAATTTCCTACTAAATGCAAAACTACCTGAGACAAAAAGGAAAAAGAAAATAAGAAAAAGTACAAAGTATGATCTGATCCCAAAGAAAATATGTATAGCGTGTTGTATGGCATCATTAGGATACACATAAAGAGAATGAATGTTGCCTGCTGTTACAGATACAATGACATTTTCAGTCGTAAGATGTTTGTACATTTACTCTCAAAGGGATCATCACATCATTATGTGACAAGCTGTTGGTATATTTTGATTCGACTTCTTATTGAAGCTGCAGTATTTAAATCTTTGTATTCCATCATGATTGTGAGCTCGTCGGACCGCCTCACTTTTTTTGTAATCAAACATTCTGGCATTGAAACATTTTTGCGTACCGCCTGCAGCTGAATATCTAACAACAGCATCGCAACAACCTTGAAGAAAGCCTGTTGTACACACACACACACACACACACACACACACACACACACACACACACACACACACACACACACACACACACACACACACACACACACACACACGCATTCTGCCAGCGTTTATTCAATTTAGATTTGGATTCTTTGCAGAGGCAGCAATCTTGAAGCGGTCCTTTCAGGTCACCCCCTTATCAATTTCAGCATCTCACTTTGACCCGGAATGCTCGACTAAACTGGGGGTGTACATGTCACTGCTCGGGATCATGTGGAGGCTTTAATCTCAGCCATTTGGGGTGTCTGAAAGGCAGATAAAATACGATTATCCCACACTTGCTGTGAGTCCAGAGTGAGACAAGAGGGTGGAAGTATGTGAGGGGGCGGCAGATGCCAAGGTGCAAAACGTTCAGATGGGCTGGTGGTCCGTGTTGCTTTTGGCACCTCCTGGGGTGCGAGAGGCCCAGATAACAACCCCTGACACCTCCACTCAGCCATCTCCCGACCACGCTCATCCACAAAGCCAAATGTTTAACATATTGGTCTTAATCGCACTTAACATCGTGTCACAATATGCTCTTAAATGGGTTTCAAGGCCAAATAAATCGCATTGCAGTCTTGCTGTTATTGGGCTTAGTTGTCTCGGCTTCCTGTTGAATTACAACCCCACCACCTCACCCACGTTTTCAAGTGCTTCCTCTCTTTACCTCACCGCTTGAAGGTGACGCAGTCACATCTTTTAAACATTACTTTTATTGGATGCCCCATGGCCACCTTGAATTCCGTTTACAAATGAAAAGTAAAAACGGATAGAATAAAATGGTCATTTCGGAAGAATGATGGCAGCATTTTGGAGCTTATAAGTGCAAAGCTTGATTTATGTCAAGGAACTCTGACATCTGTGTTGATGCAAATGAAGCAGATTCTTTTCATTTGATGTTCGTGAAAACTTTCATGACCAGATTAATTTGTTAATACAAAACAATACAATAAAATACAATACAATACAATACAATACATATTGATTTAGATCACACTTTAACAACAGCTGAAGCTGTAACAAAGCGCTTAATATGGACAACTATCATATACAGGAAATAAACCAGTCACTAAGATAATAGAAACCACCAGAGAGTAAAACCAACATCAAGTCAGTCAAGAGTACAAGTGAGTTTTGAGACGGGTTTTAATGATGGGCAGCGAGGGGGCTTGCCGAATGTTCAGTGGCTGGTCATTCCAGAGAGTGGGACCAGCAACAAAAAAAGCTTGATCCCCTTTGAGCCTCCGTTTAGTTTTTGGCACATCCAATGTCATGTTAATGTCATATCAATGTTGTTCATGAGAATCTGCAAAAATGTCAGAAATCGCTCTCAGGCCATTCATTAGCACAGTATTGTGGTTTCTCTAGCAGTGCTTCCTAAATCTTTGTTGCCTTGCGTACCCCAAAGAATTCTGTTATACCATGAGTACCCCTTGACTCGGATGGGTTTATGATCCTGCAAAAGTAGAATGTGACTCAACTCATTACGATAAGAAATTAATTTCCATTGAACATTTGATTTTGAGACAGTCTTCTTTTTAACTCACATTAAAAGTAAAAATAATGTTTGTCTTGAAAGCTCCTCTTTCGTGTGGTGTCCCACAGGGCTATATTTGGGGTCTCTGCTGTTCTCACTATACCTGCTCCCACTGGCTTCCATCTTCACAAAAAAATTGTGTTTCCTTCCACTGCTATCAGATCTATGTCCCACTGAGAATAAAAGACACTTTCTCATTAAGGCCACTTTTCTCCTGTTGGAGGAAATAAAAATTTGGATGGCACATTTTTTTTTGAACTTCAATGAAAAAATGGGAGAAATGATACTGTTTGGTTCCAGTGGCCTGTGCACGTCCCTTTCTGTAGACTTGTGCTTGTAGACCCTGGCTTCTTTTCTGAAGTCAACAGTCTCAGACTTGGGTCTTAAACTGGACAGTAATTTTAAACTTCACCGACAAATAGGTACTGTTGTTAAATCCAGTTTCTTTCATCTTCGGCAGCTGGCTAAAATAAAACTTTTCCTTTCTCAATACCACGTTAAAACAGGAATTCATACCCGTGACACATCTCGGCTTGATGCTTGTAATACGCTTCACTTTGGTGTCAGCCAATCCTCCAAGTGGCGTCGCAATCTGATCCAGAAGCTGCTGCTCGACTCTGGACTGGTACTCTTGAGAGGGAGCACTCATTATGATAAGAAATTAATTTCCATTGAACATTTGATTTTGAGACAGTCTTATAATGAGTTAGGACGGCGGAAAAAAATCATTGGCACTGCCCTACCCACTCTCGAGGACTTGCACACTGCAAGAATCCAAACTAGGGCGCGGAAAATCCTACTGGACCCTCCGCACCCTCCCCACCACCTTTTCCAGCTACTCCCCTCAGGCAGGCGCTACCGATCCATGCGCACCAAATCCAGCAGACATTTAAACAGCTTCTTCCCCCAAGCCATTAACTCTTTGAACTCTTTCAACAGTAGCCAAAATGGAACTGTATAGTGCCACTTAGAAGTTTTTTTTTTTTTTTTTTTTTTTTTTTTTTTTTTTTTTTTTTTGACGACGATACTAGTGCAGCGTGTTCTACCGGAAACAAATTCCTTGTGTGTTCTACATACTTGGCAATAAAGATGATTCTGATTCTGATATATTCTAGTCTGGCATCCCTTCACTGGCTGCCTATACATTTTAGAGTTCTTTTCCAGATCCTATTATTTGTTTTCAAATCTTGGAAGGACCTTGCTCCATCTTACCTCTCAGACCTTATCTGCCCCTACACACCTTCCCGGTGCCTCAGGTCTGCTGACCAGACATTATTAGAAGTACCAAGAACTAAACGAGAAGTACGAAGAACTAAATAATCCTATTATTTGTTTTCAAATCTTTGAAGGACCTTGCTCCATCTTACCTCTCAGACCTTAACTGCCCCTACACACCTTCCCGGTGCCTCAGGTCTGTTGACCATACATTATTAGAAGTACCAAGAACTAAACGGAGGTTCAGAGGGGATCAATTATAAGCCTTTTCCGTTGCTGGTCCCACTCTCTGGAATGACCTGCCACTGAACATTTGGCAAGCCCCCTCGCTTACCATCTTTAAAACCCGCCTCAGAATTCACTTGTACTCTTTGGAATCTGAGTCTGCAAGACTCAGACTTGACCTCAGTTTTACTCTCTGGTGCTTTCCACTATCTTTGTGGCTATCATATTGCTTGTACTGTGTATGATAGTTCTCCATGTAAAACATTTTGTATGCAGCTTGTGTTTTTGAAAGTGCTCTATAAATACAGTTGAGTTGAGTACCGTATTTTCCAGAGTATAAGGTCCACCTTATTATAAGGTGCACTTCAATGAATGACATATTGTAAAATATTTTCCATATATAATGTGCACTGGATTATAAGGCATATGGTCCACTTTTGAAAAAAAATAAGGCTTTGCTGTTTCTCATAGTACGGAAAATATAGTACGTCTTCCAAAGTATAAATAAAGAAAACAAAAAATATATATACCACATATACCTTTGTCATTATGAAAACTTTAAAGGACAACCGACACCTAAGGACAAGTTGTGTCCATAATTTGTAAAATCACTTCAAATGACTTATACTGAGTGCATTTTACAAAGATTGCACCGCATATAGCTATATTTTATGTTTGAATATTCATGAAGTCTTGTTTTCGAGTTGATGACGGGGGGGGGGCATGAAATAAACTGCTCAGACTTTTTGACTTGAAGCCATGTGTTCTATGGGTTCATGATTGTGTAAATGCTGGAGGCATGGCACTGGTAGTTGAAGATCATCCCTGTTTTCAAGGTATTTCCGCCATATCATGGTATTTATGCATAATTACATAGCAGGAATACAGTTCACAAAATTAGTATAGACAATTTGTCTGGCGTGTATATTCCATCTTTTCCAAATCCTTTTCCATGAACACATAATGTTATGCAAACTTAAAAAGGTATATTTTTGAAACAACGATGGGTTGAGCAAATAAATGCATGACATATGAATAACCATGAAGTATTTTTTGAATGATCAATTATTGAGTCTATTAGGAGCAAGCATGAATAATACACGCTTCCCTGTAATTAGATCTCAGTGGACCCCCATGCACATGTTTTTAAAAAAATCCAGGACATTAATAGGGATGGCGTGTAAACATATTTTCTAGCATTCCTAACATGATGCTCACACAAGCCCTGGCCTATTAGGACATTTAGGAAGACCTATTTTGTTGTTTGAATCTCACAAAAGCCGAGGCGGATTGAAAGGGGGCATTAGTATTCACAGACAAATCACGTTTGGCTCAGGTTCCTCTCCTCACTCTCCACTCTCAGCAACATAGCCCACTGTGCAAATAACGCTGGCAGGCCGGTAACAACACTTGCTTCCCGCACTCATTCATGTTTACACATTCCTGAACAAGCTTTGACCGCAAATGAAGAATACGTTCGCCGGAGCTAAATGTACGCTTCAGAGCGGGGTTGGGGTGACAAAATTGTTCCGACAGGTTTAATAAGTAAGAGCATGTTTATTCTAAATGTGGAGTTCTTTCTGCCTGGAGCTCATGGGATAAAAAGCAGGGATGAGAGTGCCATCTACAGGCTGAAGCTTTGTCATGTCAATTGACATACACACTCACTTGAAGCATCTCATTTGGAGCATGTGTTTTTTTAGGGGGGTTGGCGGGTTGTTTCCAAAATGCATTTCACAATCATCCGTTTACTGAAGCTCCAGCAGATGTAAACAGGCAAATTTAGAGCACAAATTGAGAAGTCTGTGCACTTAAATGATTGCATCCGTCTTCCCTGCTTTTCACTTCCTCCCGCTCCAGCGTGGCTTTCAATACAATTAGGATGACTACTTCCCATTTCATGCCTCATATTGAATTTCTTTGCCTCCGGCGTGCATGAATGAGGGCCCCAAAAGATCAGCTGGCCCCGCGCATTAACCTCCACTGAGATTCCTCCGGTGTGATGATTGCAAGCACATATTTGACTTGACAGATCCCTAACCAACTTTCACTTTGATTTTCACTCTCCAAGTCAAAGCTGAACTGTGCCTGCGAATATCAAAGATGCCCTGGGTGGCTGCAGCTGGGGTGTGGGTGTCTTTACCATGCACACTTTAGTGCGCCGTGCCTGCAGTTATTATATCAGGTGAGGCTTTGCCCGCTACTCCAGGATGGCAATAATTGCATTCTCACTTGGACATTTATATTATTCAAAGCAGGGAAGATGAAGTATGGACTGCGTGTATGCAAGTGTGTGTGTGTGCACATTAAAAAAGTGATGCTGTGTGTGTGTGTGTGTGTGTGTGTGTGTGTGTGTGTGTGTGTGTGTGTGTGTGTGTGTGTGTGTGTGTGTGTGTGTGTGTGTGTGTGTGTGTGTGTGTGTGTGTCACCGTTAATTTGCGCCTTTTCAAGCACCAGGCCGCTCTCCTACTCCACTTTGAATATATTTCACATCTTCATATTGCCATTCCAGAATGTCACTGTCCTTGAAGCAATTTCCCCTCAGCCATTATCTGATGGCTGAGGACGTTTTCCCATTGGCACGGCCCAGGAAGGCGCCGAGCACAAAAATGAAATAAATAAAAATGAGAGGACTGGCTCCTTACTGAGAGACATTCTGCCCGGTCAGAGCGGTCCAAAGCGGGCTGGCTGCCGGGAAAGGATTCTGAGGCCAAGTGAGGAGTGGAATTACTGCTCATTTGGCTTCAAGCTGTGCATGGTAGGCCTCTGCGAGCATGTTGTTTAATCCTGTTAGGCCAGGAGATGGCAACATTGAGGTGGGGGAAGAGTCTCATCCTCATTTGGCTCAGAGCAGAGACAGCTAGTGAAGATCTGTCTGAGTCATGGCAATTTGTAAGACAGCAAAATGATGTTACATTTCAAATTGATGGTCCTTCAGACTGCAAACGATCCTTTCCCCATGTGGACCGATGCAAACCAATTTGCATAAATGTTGTAAAATCCGTGTGTAAATGTCAGTAAAATTCACAGTTTTTTTTTTTTTGCTTGAAAACGTCAAAATATCACAGATGTCATAAAGAGGTCAAACTTAGCTGTGATTTAAACTTTTTGAGGAAGTCGCCAAACCACCAATCTGCTATACGGTTGACGTGACCCATTCAACCACTGTCATCAGATCGTGTTGCACAACTGATCGCTTCATCTCTACTCGATGACTTTGCAAATTGTTGCACAGCTGGCAGTAGGTGTTACATCTACACAATAGAGTACTTACACCACGGATACTATTTCCATATTTGACTTTGTTCTTCGTAGTTGCTTGTTATTGATGATGCGAGTGGTGGCGATACTTCCAGAGTCAAATTACATGTGTGTTCTGCAAACGTGGCCAATAAAGATGCTTCTGATTCTGAACTGTTCCTTGTTTGCGGATCAAAATATAACAAGGTGGAAAGATAATCAATAGAGTATATTAAATAAATAAAAACTACCTTATCAGCGCCGTCCAGCAATAACCGCCACCTTTCGCTCCCCCCACCCTCTCCCCTAGGCCCCCAGGAGGTCTACCCATAAAATCTTTTACAGCAAAGTATTTCATAAAATCATACCACAAAGGCCTTTTATCAGGTGGCTTTAGCACCGATAACGTAAATCTATCTTTCCGCAGCCATCCCTGTATGCCGTTTTCAAATGTTCTAAAGCCAAACCAGGACACACGTGCACATATATTAATGACACATTATATTAATTGGACATTCGTGAGAAAAAAAATAACTGCTGATGTTCCTCAAAACTTATAGCAAATTATGTCTCGGCAAATCTCTCAATGTCATCAAAAATTGGATGGTTGACATTGAAAGCAACACAATCCATAGTTTAATGGCTCAATCTGACATAGTTAAGTGAAATACTTTCATCTGCTCAAGGCATTACATTCATTTTCTGAGAGTGACGACATATTTCAATAAAACAAAGTCACTATAGTACAGTTATGACCATAATGTAACTGAAGCAATACATCCCAAATCATATTTCCTCATTGATACAGATAAACGTGTCATTAACTAATTCATTACCATTAACAAATGTATTCTGGAATTGAAAATGTTGCATAGAGCGCCATTGCCGAATTTATTCGGGTTTGTGTTTTTTTTTTGCTAGGGTGCCGATAAAGAGCTGGCGAGACTTCTGGCTATGTTTATTCCCTTCCACAAGGGAGCAGCATTTCCCCTTTTCCATGTTAGCGCTTTTTTTCACAGCTTCAGCTGTTGTTAAAGCGCGATATAAACCAATATGTATGTATAGCATTGTATTTTTTACATTCACCCTTATTTCAAGCTCATATAACTCCAGACCCATTTAATTTCACAATTAACTCTTTTTTTTTTCGATGAAAGAAGAGAGTCTAAGGTTTCTTATGCTGCATTGAATGTTTATGTTGTCCTAAAACTCAATATTCTGTGGGTCCTGGAATTCGAGTGACAATGACAAAAACCCTGGCACTGGAGTGGACACATTTTTGCACATGTCTCGCAGTGAGTGAGTTATGATGTTCAAGCCCTCCTTGCCCACTGGAAGGCAAAACTCTCACACAGACAGGAACAAAGAGGACTATCACAACTACTGTGACGCAATTACTGCAGTAATTATTCGTATGATCCATCATTCATTTTCAAATTAGCTAGTATAAGGATGTACAAGGATGTATAACTTAGAAATATGAACCCTTCCAGGCAAAGCGATTCCGACAGTGGACAGGTTAACATGACTTTTATAATCAACAGCTTGCTAAAATAAAACCTTGCCTTTCTCATGAGCACCTTGAAGCAGTAATTCATGCCTTTGTCACATCTCGGCTCAATTGCTGGAATGCACTTTACTTTGGAGTCAGCCAATCCTCCATGAAGCGTCTCCAGCCGATCCTGAATGCTGCAGCTTGCCTCTTGACGACTACTCATAAGAGGGAGCACATAACTCCAACTCTGGCAGCCGTTCACTGGCTCCCTATACATTTTAGAGTTCTTTTCAAGATCTTATTACAGTGAGACCTCAACTTACAAACACCTTAACTTACAAACTTTTTGTCCTACAAACGTCAAATTTATGAAAATTAAACCTTATAATAAGCACTATTTTCATAATACACACCCACCACGGCTGGCGCAGTGAACTTCGGCGGAAGCACACGACCGAACAGCACCAGAGGTTAAGTTACCAACAGTCCTCATGGAAGGTGACTCTCCTTCCATAAGCCATCAACGACCATCAAAAAGGTAAATAAAACTTTATTTTACAGAACAGTTTATTTCTTTAATTACAGTCCTCATGTAATGCGCCTCTCTTTCCAAACAGCAATTCCCTTTGACCTTCGACCTCCAACGCCATTCCATCAAGCCATAAATGACCATCACAAATGTAAATAAAGTGACTTTCTGATACAATGCAGTGTATTTCTTTCATTACAATACAATAACACATTTATTATACATAGAATAAGGTATGTTGTGTGTAGTTTTAAGGCTTATTTAGTTGAAAAGTATTTATGGAAACCCGGGAACGGATTATTCCCATTTTAATGGTTTCCTATGGGATTTTTTTTTAGATGCACACTTTTCGCCTTACACACTCTGTCTGGGAACCAATTAAGTTCGTAAGTTGAGGTCTCACTGTATTTGTTTTCGAATCTTTAAAGGGCCTCGCTCTATCTTATCTCTCAGAGCTTATCCACCCCTACACACCCTCCCCTCACCTCAGGTCTGCTGACCAGACATTATGAGATCTGCCAAAAACTCAAGGGAGGCTCAGAGGCGATCAAGCCTTTTCCCTTGCTGGTCCCACATTCTGGAATGACCTACCACTGAACATTCGGCAAGGCCCCTCGCTGCCCATCTTTAAAACCCATCTCAATTCGACTCAGCATGATTCCGACTTGATCTTTGTTTCAGTCCCTGGTGTATTCTACCAACTTTGTGAGCCTTTGTGCTTTATTTCCAATATATGATATACTGTCCATGTGAAGTGCTTTGTTACAGCTTCAGTTGTTGTTAAAGCGCTCTATAAATCAATATATATATATATATATATATATATATATATATATATATATATATATATATATATATATTATTTATTTTATTGTATTGTTATCAGGTAGCAGTGTGCATGGAAGTATTCAAGTATTACCATTGAACAGTGCTTTGCCGCATTAATTCTGAGGTACCAAGTTTGAAACTTGGCTCTAACCTTCCTGTGTGGGATTTATATCTTCTCTGCATGCTTTCAAACTATTGTTTTTACTCAGGGTACTCCAGCTTCTTACTACATTCCAAAAACATGCATGTTAGGTTATTGACACGCTCAATATTGCACAAGGTGAATCTCAATGCGCATTCTTCTTCTGTTCCATCTACGCTGTGTTTGCTCGGCAACCAGTCCGCTATTCTTAAGAACAAGCGCTACAGAAAATGCATGGATGGAAGGATGGATAGATGCAATTCATGTGTTGCACACGGTAATGTGCTAACAACAGCAGCACTGTTGTTTTCACAGATTACCGTTTTCATCATTCAGATGGTAAAAGAGGACCATTTATGTGACCTTATTTTCAACAGTAAACAGATAAAAACAGTGTTTTGTAAAAGGCCCCCTAATGAGCACACATTTATAGATAATTCTGAAGCTGTTTAAGCTGTCTTATTGTGGGAAACTTAACACACCAGCATCTCTAATTAGAAATAAAAAGTTGCAAACTGAGGCGCTGAAGAGGGCGCCCGGGGTGCGTGCGCGAGTCCATGATGGAGGCTGGGAGATAGATTCATGTAGGGTGGGTGGGGGGTGTTAGCTGGGAGGCAGTTTTGTTTCCTTCTTCAGCCTGCTGAGTGCAGGGGTGGGGGGAGGGCTGGCAGAGAGGTGTGCGTGGTGGTGGTGGGTTTGGATTTAAGGGACTCAAATCTGGTTGTTGAGTCCTGCGGTTCACAGAATGTTTTGGAGTGTGCTTTGTGATAGTGGACTCCATTAGGCGTTGAGTCTCAGAGTAGGCCGCCATTGTAACAGCATGCGATGAGGTTAATCAGATGCCACCTCCATTACGAATGCTGCTAAAAGGGTCTCGATGAATAGAATACTGTACGTTTTATTTCAATGAAAAGAAAATCACCCTTGTGCTTTTACAGCACAGTGCAAAGTAAAAGAATAGCGTCGATGTGCATTTCAAAGAATTCCACACACTAGGAAGCGAAAAATGTTTTAAAGCGCCCTGGTTATTAATTATCTCCGATTAAGAAATTCTCTTTTCCAGCGCAGCTGCGACGTTTTGCAGTGTCTGCTTTGTTTGTTTGGAATGGCAGATTAGTGTAATTGATTTTTTTGAAATCCATTTTCATGTCGTGAGCCAATGACATCTGTTTGCCGAGATGCTATCATTTGCTTTTCAATTAAGACACAACAATACAACCAACATACTCAGGGATACTGGATTATACTATGCCTTTTAATTAGGTTGTGTATAGATATCTTGTTTCATATTACGTCAAGCTACATTAGGTAAGGTGCAGCAGGTTTGTCACGGAAATACACTCCTGTTACTTGATACTTGCACTATGTACAGTTTTTTTTATGAAACGGTTTTGCACATTTACATTTGCACAGTATACAGTTGACATTTTCATTTTGTTATGCTTAGAATATCTTGTTTTATGTCCTTTCACCCCCCACCCCATCCCCTTTCAAATTGCTGCTGTGGACTGCAAATTTCCCCATTGTCGAACAAATAAAGGTTTTCTGATTCTGATTCTGTTATTGTTTTGTCATGAAAATAAAAGTTCGGGCTTTATTTATATGCACTTAAGAACCTGTAGGTAGAAAACAATAGACAATTCATAATAAGATGATTGACAAAGTCTGCACTTAAAAAAACCCAATTCATTTACTGTAAAAATGCTGCATTCAAACATGGACGCTCAGCCGGACTTGCGAGTACCATATTTTCCGGTGTATAGTGCACCCAAAAGCCTTGATTTTCTTCAAAAGATGACTGTGCGCCTTTAGCGCAAGTGCAACTTATATGTGAAGTCATATTGTGCCGCAACAGGTCTTGGGACTACTGTTAGCAGCCACAGACTCCATTTCCCCCTATAAAAGAAGTTGTGTGTAACCCCACCCTCTATTGTTGCGCTTTATAATGTGGTGTGTCTTATATTTGGAAATGGGTTAAAAATTCTATACTGTATTTGGAAAACTTTTTTCATTCATTGAATGTGCGCCTTATAGTCCCGTGTGCCTTATATATGAAAAAAGTTTGAAAATACACCATTATTTGGGGTGTGCCTCATACACCGGGAAATACGGTAGCTTCAAATCATTTTTTTGTTTCCTAACTGACATCAGAAAAACGTTTTATAGCATCAAAAATACCCAAAACACGCAGGCTGATATTTTTAGTCATGTGCAAAACACCAATAAAAATGACTTAGTGGCCCAAAACTGCCGAAACTGGGGAGATTAAGAAAGTCCCGCCCCGTGTTCGTGACATCTCTTGGGTCACAAACTGCTTTGCTCCAGAATCAAAACAATGGCTTCAGAGAGTTCAGATTCGGAGAAGATGCTTTCTTATTACTCATCCAGTTATGATTCAAATAGTTCTGAAGAGGAAAGCATAAATGTTTGCAATCAATTAAAGAAGTCCTTCTGTATCAATTTGAGCTGTTTTTAAAGCATTCTAATTATAGCATATAATCACATCTTTAAAACCCGTCTCAAAAGTCACTCGTACTCTTTGGCATTCAACTCAGCATGATTCTGATTTGATCTTGGTTTCACTCCATGGTGCTTTCTACTATCTTTGTGACTGCTTTCTTTCCTGTAGATGATAGCTGTCCATGCTAAGCGCTTTGTTGCAGCTTCAGCTGTTGTTAAAGTGCTATATTAATCAATATTAATATATGTATTGTATAGTATTTTTATCAAGAATATTTTATTGAACTAACAGAAATAAAACACATTTGAAACTGAAAGTTGTCCTTTCACTGCATTTGCTGATTTTTACTTATTTTTTTCCCATTGAATCCCTTTTTATTTATTTATTTATTTATTTATTTAATTATTTATATTTAAGTTCTGTCAACTACTGCTCATTGCAAACAAAGTTGTTGTTCCACTAAAATATTTTGCAAATGTATCTTCAGTCACTGTCAACTTTGACATTATATGAAACTACGGTATGCCAACTGAGACACACAAGGTTCTGTCGGCCCATGCCCAGACACTCATAGCGAGAGCGAATTTCATTTCCGTTAATTGCGACGTCCCTTCTCTCCTCGTGCCTTGATGCTTCAATCGCAACTTGGAAGTTGTTCTCGTTCTACCAAATCAAGGAGCATCTCATTTGTCTTAAATGTGAGTCGAGGAATGGGGATCAAGCATTGAGGATGTTCAACGGAAGAGCCACATTGAGAAACTACTGATGTTTTCACAGTGGTTGAGCCCTTGACAGATTTGCACGAAGACGTGTGCATTGTATAACAAGAGTAGGACTTCGTAAAATTGACAGGCCCTATTTTCTTGCTGATCACGAATGTAGCGTAACGTGGAGTCGTACTGTTTCTATAGGTGGAGCTTTTAGTCTTCATAGTTTGCCGGTCGTGCATAGCTATGAGAGGACAGTTGTAGGTAGAAGTGCATGTGACTCCCGGCCAATCGAAGCTCAATCGATCTATTATTGATGTTTTGCACATGACTAAAATCGATGGACAGCCCCTCCCACCCCGTCCTGCCCACCCTGACAGCACTGGGTAGCTCCTTTAGCCAGAGACTATTACACCCGAGCTGCAAGAAGGAGAGGTACCGCCGCTCGTTCCTACCGACTGCTGTCAGGCTTCACAATTCTCAATGATCACATGTGAAAAAAGAAAAAAAAAACTGGACACTTGTAAATATGGGTTGTTATGCAATATATCAAAATGCATTTCTTGATTCTGCACTATGTACAGTTTTTCTTATGGAACGGTTTTGCACATTTACATCTGCACAGTATACAGTTGACACTTTATTTTGTTATGCTTAGATTATCTTGTTTTCTATCCTTTCACCCCCACCCCTACCCCATCCCTTTTCAATTGCTGCTGTGGACTGCAAATTTCCCCATTGTGGGACGAATAAAGGTATTCTGATTCTGATTCTGAATCCTTTTAAATCCAGCACAGAGAGACTCATGAGTCTCGTCTGTGCGCCAAATTGGGGCGTGCAAAGCAGGGCCGCGGATTTCCACGCTAGGCCTTCAGTAGTAGATTTACTACAAGTCCACTAGAGGGTGCCATTAGCCAAGAACTAATCTACCGACCTTAGTGATGTCCATTTTTTTCTTGAAAAGTCCGTCTGGAAAAGGGGTTTAACAGTAAATCTCCAACCAAGTCAATTTTTTCTCCTCCTTCCCCAATCGTGGGTTGACAAAACTGCTATTGAATCAACACAATATATTTGCTTATGCAGCTCCCTACCGATACAGTGTTCTATTTTTGGCCAATATGCTCTTTTCCCAAGCCGCTTGTGATCAGAGAGGTTTTCGCAAACTATGATTGGCTAGTGACTAACCAATCAGGTGACTAGCCCTTTTTGGTTGCCAACTCGAAATTTGATTGATTAGAGCAACGGTTTGATCAACAGATTTGACACGACAGGGCCTGCAGAGCAGATTGTGAAGGCGTCCTCACTCTGTGATTCAGATATTTTTAGGCCAGCAGAGAAGGCTTTGCAGGCCTTGACGGTCCGCCACTGGTGCAAAGTAAATATACAGTAAGTTAAAGAAAGACAGTGGAAAAAATTCTCCACTGATGTCAATTTGAGCGCTCTGAAGGTGCTTGGGACTTAAGATGGTTTATTTATTTATTCGTTTATTTACATATTTGGCTATTTGTTTACTATTTTTTTAAATGCAGTGTTGTTTTTTATGCACGTAAAAGCTAGCAACCACTCATTTTACAACAATGAGGTTAAAATCTTAGCGAAAGAACATAGATGGTTTGAAAGGGGAGTAAAAGCGATTTTCATAAAACAACTAAATCCTTCATTAAACCGGTTTGGTGGGGTGAGGTTCAATTTGGATCGTTCATACAATAACCTTCTTAGGCAGCATAGGATTAGTAATACTGATAAAGTGATACCGGTCGAAATGGGGCAATCAGGCCAGTCGTTAGTCAGAACGACAGGAACTATCAGGGGAGCAGCTGCAGGCAGTAGTCCTCTGCTCACCCCAACCTGAGAGCAGGGACCTATCATAGCAGAGTCCGGCACCGCCATGTCTGGACAGTAGGGATATATATATATATATATATATAGGGCCTAAACTACCAGGAAAACTTTAGTTTGCTGTCGAAGTTTCTTGGATCAGAAGCGAAACGTCCGACACCTTCAAAGAAGTACAGATGACGGCTGAAGAAACCTTTTAATCGATGGACCACTCCTGTACGACTGAGAGCATACACAGACGTATGCAGCATTAAGAGTATTTGTTTATTTATGGAACTTTAATTTATTTGCTGTATTATCTTTTTGTTTGATTGTTTGTTCGTTTTTACTGTGTAGACATCGTAAATAGCGTGCTTCATTGCATGTTGCACTGCAAGTTTGGCGGGTTAAACTCAACAAAACCCTAGCTAAGAGGCACAGTAACACAGACACACACACACACACACACACACACACACACACACACACACACACACACACACACACACACACACACACACACACACAGAGCTGTAAATCTTTTAGATGAGGAGGCTGGCAAAAGGTTGCTCGTTGATTTAAAGGCAGTGTACTTGCATGTAAACCATTTGAGAAATCCAATCAGTCACAATCGGGTATGTAAGATTGCCCCGGACACATTTCTATTAGCCTATGTTTTATTTGTGCGTTCTAACTTTTATGGCTCACTTTTTTTTGTCACCCGAAGTCAGTGAGGAACTTTAAACTACAAAGTGGGAATGGGAAATACTAGGGCATTACTTTGAAGGCTGCAAAACATAATGTGCCAGTATGCGTAAGTGAATGGCGAGGATGATAAGATGTGACTGCAAAGGATTAAAAAGGACGTGCAGCCGTCAAAACAACAAACACTAATTTTGATTTAGAGAGCATTTAACACGGGCCTAATAGAATAGTACATATTTTATATGATCTGCGGAAAATCACATTTCTGGATGAAGGCGGACGAGCTTAAATTCGACCAAACTGCGTCCAACAACAAAGCCCCTCCATTGAAAGAAATGTGTTAACACATGAGACAGTCCAATTCGCTGCAAAGAGGTTTTCAAGTACTGAAGATGAAGTGAGATGGAAAATCTCATTTCCATAAGAGAACAGAGGAAACACTCTGGCAGAAGGTGTTTTTTTTTTCCTTCTTTTTCTTCCTGATGAATTATAAGAGCAATCATAGCTGAGACGCAGCCAGGGCGGCAGACTAAAGGAGGGTATGAGGGTTCGGGTTGGGTGGGGGAGGGAGGGAGGTGGCGAAACCTATTTCCCCAAACACATACAAATGAATTTGTACACACAAATACACATGCACACACACACACACACACACATACACACACATGGAAAAAAAACACATAGATGCACAAACAGGGCTGAGTCTCCGAGGAGCATACCGCGAGCACATTATGCAAACAGAGGCTTCTCGCATATACCGTCGAACGTGCCTGCGCGCTGGCGAGAGAAATTAGGCTGATTAAAACTCAGGAAGGGAAAGGAGGGCGGAGGATGGAGGGGTGGGGACAACAAACTATTCGTCGAATCTCCTAGGGGCTAATTAGTATGTTGAATCTGGAGCCAAAAACACTGTGTTTAACAAATCTACAAATGGAGCCACGTTTTGTTTTTTTTTTGTTTTGGTTTCTTGTTGGAAAAAAAAAGACGTGGCGGACACCGCCAAGGCTTGATATGCAAAGCAAGTGAAAATGGGCAAACGAAAAAAGCAGAATGTGTTCTGCATCTCGCCGCCATGACATTTTGTTCCCAGCACGCAATCAAGTTTATCTGCAGTACTCCATCTGAATGTGTAATGTGACACAGTTACAGGAGTGACAACAATCCGGAGCGCAGGGAAAGTTAGTTACTGCATGACAACATCCATAATGAAAAAGAAGCAACAACGTCAGAAATGAGGTTACAATACAGGCCGGCGTCGCAAAATATTAGCTAGCCCTCCCCTGGCCCACCTTGAAGCGGCGCTTCTCAAACTTTGTACACCAAGTACCACTTCAAATGATGTTTGCTCATCGAGTACCACCATAATGACCGACATTAAACTACAGCTGTGTTGAAAGGCTCAAGTGTCCATATAAAATGTGACTGAAATGCTGCTGGATGTATTCAAATAGTACTTAAAATTTATGTGGATGTAATTAAAAGACTGATAATTCTTTTACATGATAGTTACTTAAATGCCTACAAAAGTACAGTATGTATTTTCTGGTGTATAAGGCACAACTTTATTTGATTCAAAAGATGACCCAGCGCCTTATACGCCGGTGCACCTTATATGTGAATCAATATTGAGCCATAACAGGTCTCACAACGACTGTCAGCAGCCACTGGCTCCATTTCCCCCTGTAGAAGAAGTAGTGCGTAACCCCAGCCTCTACTGTAGCGCCTGATAATGTGGTGTGCCTTATATTTTGAAAACTTGTCAGTACAACATTATACAGTATTTGGAAAAAGGTTTTCATTCATTGAAGGTGCGCCTTATATTCCGGTGCACTTTATATATGGAAAAACGTTTGAAAATACACCATTCATTGGAGGTGCGCCTTATACTCTGGTGGGCCTTATACACAGGAAAATATGGTAGGCTAAATATAATGAAACTGTTTTTATGTTACGAATATTGATGTCAAGATTTGCCTTTGTGTTTCATCAGACCCCCATCATAAAACATTGCTGTTAACAAATATATACTGAGGGAAAAAAAGCAAAAGTGCACTGTAATCTTACTCACTAAATGGCACACAGACCACCATGACTTTACATATGACACTACCTCACTTTACATACGTCACTAACTCACTTTACATACTTCACTACCTCACTTTACATATGACACTACCTCACTTTACATACAAATTAGATGTATTGTCTGTCAATTGTATGTCTCTTTTAGCCACATTATAAGTGGCTTGCACGCTGGGTCCGAGAGGACATTAATTTCATCTGTGCTGTATGTCATGCATCTTAGTATATTTGACAATAAAGCTGACTTTGACTTTTGACTTTGACTGGCTGCTGTTTCTTTTTCGCAATCTACTTGATTGATTGACATCCAATCAAAACATCCAAGGTGAGATCAGTTCATCCAAACCAATAGAAAAAAAATAAAAACACATCCAAAACCTTGTTTGTCCCGACATTAAAATACCGTATTTTCCAGTGTATATGGCGCACCGCAGTATCGGGCGCATCTCCAATGAATGGTCTATTTTCAAACTTTTTCAGTATATAAGGCGCACCGGACTATAAGGCGCAACTTCAATGAATGAAAACTGTTTTCTAAATAGCATATATAAATATATAATTTTTTTCCAAATATAAGTCACACCACATTATAAGGCGCTACAGTAGAGGCTGGGGTTGCACACGACTTCCACGGGGGAAATGGAGTCGTGGCTGCTGACAGTAGTTGCAGACCTGCAACTACTTGTACTTGTACAAGTAATACTTGTACAATGTACATCACATACAAGGCACACCAACATCTAAAGCGCAGGGCCATATTTTGAAGAAAATCAAGGCTTTTGGGTGTGCCTTATACACCAGAAAATATGGTAGTTTTGCTGTTCGCCTTACATTCCAACAAGAAACCTCTTTCAATATATTTTCTATACAACTGCACTTTGTAATGAGTCCAAGTGCAAACAAGCCTCTCCACATCCGTTCATTACTTCAAATGTGCATATGGAAGGGATAGAAAAACAACATGGAAGGCAGTGTTGTTGTCCAAGAGCCAAACCCCAAAGGTATGACTTCAACAACCTGCTCACAGCTTTTTCATTGTGTCGTTTTATGACTCCAAAGTAACATAAGTCGTTTTTCATGAAAAACTGGACAGGCTGATGAAAGGGGGCCAGCTCTGCCCTAGTAAAACACCTGGACTCCTAGAAGAAGGAGCGGGAGAGAAGACATTAAGGGAAGTATTCATCTCTGTTGGACACAGACCCTCGAATGTAGGGCAAGCTGAAATAATTTCTTCAGCCCAAACGTGTAGAGGAGAGCACTGGACATCCAGCCACCCATTTTTCCAACTCACTTATCGAGTTTGGTGGAGGGCTTCAATTTATAAGTTATTTGTTCATTTCTAGATGGATAGTTGCCACCCAAGTGCTGAAATTCAGTATGCCGGGTTCCCCTCCATGAAATGCAGTTTCCAGTGCCCAATATATACAGTACACCAGTAAGCATTACGGGGACAATGAAGTAATCACAGGCAAAGCTCTTTCTCTTTCTTTATTTCTCTCTCTCTCTCTCTCTCTCTCTCTCTCTCTCTCTCTCTCTCTCTCTCTCTCTCTCTCTCTCTCTCTCTCATCTGGAGTGTGTGGAAAATATGTAAATGTAAATATGTAAAAGGTGTCATTTAAATACTCTGGATTTAATTGGTGAATCCGCTTTCAGAACAGTCTCATACCGCTCAAATGAATGCATTTAACCAATATGGAGGAATGGTGATAAATGGGAAATCATTTTCACATTCTCAGCAACAGAAAATTAGGTTTGGTTGAATATTTACATGATCTGTCTGCTGCTCGAGGTAATCGATCAATAATGACAAATCAATAGAATGTGGACATGAGAAGAGAAGGGACGAACGCCCATGTGCAACACTTTGCATGCACATCGCATGGTTTTGTTTTACTGTGATGCAGTATGATCCGATATTGTGATGATGACGATACCTCGAGATTTAAGGGACAACTGAGAAGCACTGTACAATCTGTCTTATTTCAGTGGCTTGGTCTACTGCTGCACTGGGCGACTTTGTTTTGTACTTTTTTTGACAATCTGATGTTTGTTTGGAGTAATTTCATTGGCTGCCCGTGTTGTTTGCCACTAGCTGAAATCTGGCCATAGATGCGTCGCTAGCAGGACACAAGCTGAGTTTCAGAAGACGCTCCAAGCCATCCGAGCAGGTCATTGAAGTACACCTGTGGGAGCGAGTGGGTGTGGAGAAATGCTCGGGGACCAAGCAAGCGCGTCTGCGATTGTTAAATATAACATTTGCAGTTTCCGTCTGGCAGTGAAAGGAAATACAGTAAAGTCTCGTTATATCGATATCGGATATATCGATAGTCCCGGTTATATCGATACTATTTCTATGCACGCACGGAGAAAATTACATGCAAACAGGGTCGGATATATCGATAGTCCCGGTTATATCGATATTTTTTCGGACTCCCTTGAATATCGATATAACGAGACTTTACTGTAACACGCGTGCATTTTTCATTAATAGGCAAACAAGTTGAGTTTTCCAACAATTTGTACTTAACCTGATGATGTATTTTATATAAATTGTTTTAGAAATGGACAGATACAGTATATGCAGGATGTTGTGAATGATTTGTGATAGACACAGTGTGTTGAGGCTTGTGACTGCCTAAAACAAAAAAAAGAGCTATGGCCTGTCATTTGGTGTTAGTGTTGTCGAAATTTTGTGTTTGTGTGTTGTTATTAGACAGTTAATAATGTTCGCAAAGCAGTGGGAGCATGTTTAGATTGTGTCGGAGTGATTTTGTTTGTAATCGATTCAACTCAGTAAAACAGAATAACTATTTTGTGGCCTGAGAATTATTACCCGATTTTCCGATGTATAAGGCGCACCGGAGTATAATATGCACCTTCAACGAACGACAAACGTTTTCCAAATATAATACATCAATACATAAATTGTGTCCAAATACTGCGCACATCATATTATGAGGCAATACAATAGAGGCTGGGGTTGTGCACTCCTTGTTCTACAGGGGAAATGGAGTCTGTGGCTGCTGACAGTAGTTGCGAGAACTGTTGTGGCTGAATATTACTTCACATATAAGGCGCACCTGCGTATAATGTGAATCTTCGTATTAGGCGCAGGGACATCTTTTGAAGAAAATCAAGGCTTTTGGGTGCGCCAGAAAATAAGTTCATTTTTTCTGTGTCTGTCATGTTTTGAAAATGGGTGGTGTATTTAAATGACAGGAAGAATAAACTTTAATTTCATAGCTAAATGTATTTTAGCGGCAGTACTTTTTAATATTCACTGAAAGGGCGAGTTATTTTTTTTAATTTTTTTTTTCATATTTGTTATGAACAGTCGATACGACACGACCATACATGTTGTAGCTACATTACAACACCAATCAATGAAAAAGGAATCCGCCGTCCATATATAAAGTGGAGGCTTTAAATCCAAGGGGACACAATTCGTATATGCACTTCTACTTAAGTAGCAAGTACTTAATATCCTTTCCACAGAGTTGCAATATGCTTGCACTCGTGTGTATTGTACTGTATGATATAATTTCACTTCAACCATTTCATGAACAAATAATAACTTACATCAGGATTTCTTTTCTCAAGTGTGTTTTTTTTCTTAGTGAAAAGCCATGAAAAAAAATAATGGCAATGAATGGCAACCCACATAAGGGTCCGTTGTAGTGGTTAATGCACAACTGCGACATGAAGATGAATTCATATAACAGAAAACAACGTGTGAATAGTTGACCTCTCCAGTAACCACGCTGTCCTTGAAAGGGTTAAAGGAACTTACTGTATGTTTCTCCATTCCAGTAACCTAGAAGGTAATGTCAAAGGCCAAGGACTAAAACCAACAAGCTGAGGTTGAATGATTGGTGCAAATAAACATCTAGACACACAAAGACAGACACAGACACACAAAGACAGGCACACACACACATACACACACAGGCACGTCCCCGCGAGTCAATATCGTGTGCAAGCCCTAAATGGAAAGTCTCCCCAGTGAACCAACAGTGTGCCAACTGGAAACCCAACATTGGAGCAGGCTTTAAAATATTAAAGACCCCAGCACCATGCTTAAAAACTATTTAGAAGATTATAATATGCGGCAGAGCGGAATTAAGAGGCAGTGACTGTTAGACAGGAGTACAGCATGAAAGTAAATTATTTCACATGCCTCCTGGCTTGTACATACTGTCACTTTCACAGATTTTCACCCAGTCGAGGCAGCCACAGGTCTGTGTGGCCTTGAGGTCCTATTGCAGTCTGAAAACTCAACAAAAAAGCTCACAGACATGCAATTTCAATAGCACGTTCGAGAAATGCTGCCTTTCTCAGCTCCCAGATGGATTGAAGTGGCTACTGAGCATTTAGCCACCCGGTACACAGTGACAAGAAAAAAACAACGCCAAAAAAACCATACCAGGGTCACTCGACAGATTGCATACATCCAGTTTTTATTTGGGAGGGGGGGGGGGGTGTCAAAACACATTTTGTCTTTTGCAGTTACGACAGTGGAACCAACTAAATGTTTAATGTGTAAGCCGCCAGAGTGGCTGCCTTTCCAGCAGCTCATATATTTTGTTTTTCTACTTTCATTCCTTTCATAACTTTGCTGCTGTGAAATGTAAATTTCTCCACTAGGAGACTAATAAAGATAAATCCAATCCAATCCAATTTATTTATTTTATTACTTGTACAAACTATTGCCAGATTACTAATTGTGAAATTAGTCACGTAAACATTGTTTGTGTTTTTTGTCGATTCTTCATGTGTCAAGATTATAGCAAGGATCATGCAAGTTGATACAAAGATTTACCTTTGAGGGCCACCGCCTCTGATTTAGGGGGTTCAACAAAGCAGACATGCTAGTTTTTTAAACTGTGCGGCAGACTTACTAACTCTCACCCAGTTTGCCTCACTTTGTTTTTCCTTGACAAAAACAAAATGATCTTGTCTGAGAAGATGTTTCACATCTCATCTATGGAGTGCATGTGGTTGGCTTAATTGGACTAAAACAGCCCTTTTGGCTGAAATGAAGAAGCCTCCTCAGATGAGAGGTGAAATCTTTTCTAAGTCAAACACAGCAGTCCGGAATGAAGATTGATCCAATGCCCTGGAAATTAAACGTTGACGTGGTCACTTTACTATGTTGTGTGCATCTTCTCCTCGATCCTTCCCCCACTTTTTTATGTTCCAGCCATCCAGGGAGCTATGGTGCAATTTATTTGTTCCACACAGTCTGGCAGTCACATATCATGACACAAATGTGTTTGTATGAAATAAAGCCGTGCTCCTTCCCGAAACAACACCTCACCAAAAGCCCAATGACTATGCCAGCCACTATTTGTAGAGGTATAGTAAACAAACAACTATAAACCTACTACTCAATCTGCCAGACCTATTTTATGTAAGAATACCATGGCGGAATAGAAACCATTTACTATTCTGCAAATATTCAAGCCCCAGCCTAAATGTATTCTTTACAAATTCAATGTCATTGCAGGTTTAAAGCAGACAAAAACAAGAAGGCTTTTTGAAAAGTCTGATTTTGTTTCCTCTCTTAAATAATGTTGCCACTTGGCCAGCAGCCAGCTCATCTTTATGCAAACCCTCTTGTATGAGCTTTACGTAACATTAACAGGCTAAATCCTGCAGCTTAAATCTTTGTATGCCAGGGTTATAATGTTAGGAGGCAATTGGTGCTTCCGCAATTGAATGCTGCAGGCATCATTTTGTCCGCCCCAAAACGAGGATTCCTTCTCTGCCCACTGCTCACATCACTTGATTGGCGCCTGACAGTCTCTTAGCGTCTTACAGCTTCATTTTGGGGCATTTTGAGTATCGAGTCTACCGAAGTGTAAGTGAAGTCATCAGTCGATAATGACCAAGTCCACTTGCAAATCTATCATGAACTTGTCACATTTGAAGTTAATTTATGACTCTTTGTATTAGCCTTTCAATAAAGATGCAACAGGCAAAACACTAAAGTAAGGTCATAGGATTCAAAACTGAAGGGGAATAAATGTTTTGTCGTCACGCGCGACGACACATGATGTGTTACTAATTCCTGCGAGAATTGTCCTTTGCTCCCCTTCTCAACATCTGAAGAAAAATAAAGACTATTTCCGAATCAAAGCACACTTCAGCGATGATCATGAACAATCGCAATGAGAGTTCAGACTGATATTCAGAAACATCAACATGAATTATCTGTTGCTGTGCAGTCAAACCAGGAAGGCTGGCCTGATTTTTTTTGCCCCCTTTGCCCCCAACCCCCACACACAGAGCTTACTTTTTTCTGAAGGGACATGCAAATATTTCAACACCACAGGACATTTCAATAAATTCTTCAGTGGCCTGTCAAAGTGGCTTTCCACTGCCTTCACCACCAGCAAGACTCTACCCTGATCTACTATGAAATGGCCTCATTGTGCAAGACATCAAGTATTTCGACATCTCCATCTCCGGGTGAGCTCTCAAGCGTGACTTTCCGATTCCGACAGCTCGAGGCCCAAGGCCATGAGCTGTGAGCGGTGCCGCAGCACTCTGTTGCTTCACACGTCGCAAACTGGCTGACTTGTTTAAGGCGGACGCACCTTTGCTCAATCTCTGCGCGATTGCTCTCCGAGAACGAGGTAAAGCCGAGCCACTCAAGACCTACATGTGTCAGGGCGATGAAGTGCCCCCTTCTCCAAATTTCGACTACATTTACAGACCAGCAATGTACACACACAATTTGATGAGAATTACAGTGTGTACAGAGGGGCCGGTTTGACACATCAGCATGTAACGTGATAATCTCAAAGAGGAAGTTTGACAGATCATTTGGGCTCAGCAACTCATAGTGGTGTAATCCTTTAAAATCTACCCAATAACTATTAAGGATTTAGTGTCAATCCGGCTCTGTCAGGATCTGTCTCCGTTTACTTGAACCCAAGCTACTGCGGAGACTAACTGAGCCATTAAAAATCATTCAACTCTCCAATCATGGGTCTTTAGGTTAAAACATGGGGAGGTAGTGTGACCAGAGGTTATATACAGGATTTAAAGATGCATTTTTTCTTTTTGGCCAATGATTTCCATTTCAGGTCAGGAAAGACCATTCAATGTGCTGCGGGAATAGCTGTTCACACTCGCATTAGGATAATTTAGAGCCATGAACCCTACAAGTTTCATACATGTATGGACAGAATGCTTTGTGTTTTTTCCCCCAAATTCAAAAACATTTACGAGGGTGCAAAATGACACACTGAACTAGCTGCATCGAATATTTTAACAAACAACACTACCTAAACGTAAATTCAAAAGAGAAAGCAAAAAGAGAATTCACTGAGTATGTACAATTCATTGAATGTGTACTGCAAATCACTGTCACTTTAGCGGTTGCCCTAAGTCAAGCCAATTCTATTTAAGCGGCAGTTTGTTGCAAAAGTATTCTCAAGGTGTCGCACACAGGAAAATATAGTAAACCCCACACTACCAAGCACAAAACTCTGAGGAAGGAAAAACCTCCCGTTGTCCGGGTGAGTATCCTTACATTCCTCATATGCATCAGTGGAAAGAAAACATCTGCAAATGTGTGCCTTGTGGTTGTAGAAAAAAATATGACACCATTGATATTCTTCAACAATATATTTTGGACTAAATAAAATGCATGGAGGAATCATGAAACGAAAGAGGAACAAAACCATTCAAAACAAAGGGCTTTGTTTTAATGACCAGTGCAAGTCTGGTCACTTAAAGGACAACCAACATCACTTTTTTGTTTCCTAACTGACATCAGAAAAACTTTTATAGCATCTAAATTGCCCAAAACACGCAGTATGATATTTTTAGTCAAATGCAAAACAACAATAAAAATGACTTTGGGTGTCTAAAAAACTACTTCAAATTTAACCCGGAAGTGGCCAGTTTCAGAAGGACCCGCCCCCTTGTGTGGTGTCACGCCAAGACGTCTTGCCTTGCTCCAGAATCAAAACAATGGTTCCAGATTCTCTTTCTTGTTACTCATGCAGTTCTGAATATGATTCAAATAGTTCTGAAGAGGAAAGCATACATGTTTGCAATCGATTAAAGAATTTATTCCGTGTCATTTTGAGGTATCTGGAAGGGGGAATATAGCACCCAAAAGAGGCAGAAGATGGCGACAAAGCTCCGTGGAAACGGGCTGATTAATTCCTTACAATTTTTGTCAGCGAATATCAAATAGATGTTCGGTGCAACACACAAGGATTCACCATCGCGTTATTTATGTGTTTTCCTTCTAATTTCGCCATCAACACGGATCACCACGAAGTTTTCAGACTAAACAAAGTACCACAAAATTCATTGACGTGATGAAAGGACTGCGACAGTATGTCCTTTCTCGGTCAGGGGCGTTCCTTCAGCGACGTGACGTGAGGACTCGTCACCAACTCAAAAACAAGACTTCCGGAATATTCACCGCGAGTCTTAAAACGTAAAATATAGCTTATATGCAGTGGAATCTTTGTAAAATACGCTCCACAAATGTCTCCACTGCGAGACTAATAAAGGCAAATCCAATCCAATCCAGTAGAAGTCATTTGAAGCCATTTTAAAAATTATGGACAGAACTTGTCGGGAGGCGTCGGTTGTCCTTTAAATATGTCCACAGAGCTTATTCAGTGACAAAATCAGAATACGCCGGCATTTCTGCACAAGCTATTTCAATGTTGAAGCTTCAGACTGCAGAATAAGGAAGTATAGTAGTGTTGTTGAATATTTTATTGATCTCTTGTTTCATATAGGCTTCTCACTTACCCACAGTAAAGAGTTTCCTGCCTAAATTGTTTGCGAAGAGGCCCAAACTCAAGGGAACCGCGGTGTAAACAAACACCTGCTCATGCCAGCAAAGATAATGCAGCACAATTCTTCTAGATTTCCCGCCCATTCATCTTTCATGCCTTTACCTTTTTGGAGAAGTGTCAGTTTGATTTAACGTCAGGCTGATCGTTATTGGTTTTTGGTGTTTACTTCTTATCACTTAAGAAAAAAACTCCAGCGGCTCGTATGCACACATAGAGGCATCAAAAATTAAGATCTTGACACCCCAGAAACACCATAAAAGCTTTCTATTACACTGCTTGGGGTGTAATTGGCTATGCTGTCTTTGTGTGTGG
Source organism: Hippocampus bargibanti (assembly GCF_051943395.1). NCBI lineage: Eukaryota > Metazoa > Chordata > Actinopteri > Syngnathiformes > Syngnathidae > Hippocampus > Hippocampus bargibanti. Next base: position 22,436,718 of record NC_142741.1, read on the forward strand.
AGAGGGCATAGGTACGTCAGGCAATTTATATTTTAACACCATATTTTTTTTTCCAACTCACTATCAGGAATGACTCACTCTGTGTTTGATTGATGCAAGTGCGCTCGCACACTTGTTTTTACCTGTGATTACTGAAGCCCGAGGTTTGCTTAAAATAAAGTCCTCATCATGAAGGTCAACCAACAACTGAGGCAAACAGTTTCCAATCAGCAAATCAAGGCAATAGATCTTAGTTGGAGTCAATAAATGTTCATGATTGGTTAAGCACTTAATATATTCCCAACCAAGTCATTGATGGTAAAGCAGGTTAGACTACTCGTTATGCTTGTATGAAGACAGCCTGGGTTTAATTTCCCTTTGTGACAGTAAGAGTTAGAGAAACTAGTACTTAAGAGATGACTAACTTCTTTCCATGTTTTTTCTTTCTATTTTGAGCCTCGAACATCAAACTTCACAAAAAAAACATTAAAAGAGGCATGTGCAACTTCAACATGAATTCAACCGCAAGAAAAAAAAGCCAAAAATGTGACTTGTTGGTTTACGCTCACGGAACAGCAAAACAAGTTCAGGGTAGAGTTGATTAACTACAGTAAAGTCTCGTTATATCGATATTCAAGGGAGTCCGAAAAAATATCGATATAACCAGGACGATCGATATATCCGACCCTGTTTGCATGTCATTTTCTCCGTGCGTGCATAGAAATAGTATCGATATAACCAGGACTATCGATATATCCGATATCGATATAACGAGACTTTACTGTATGTCATTTTATACATGTGAATTATATTCATCTACGAAAAAGTGGATTCAATCACATTGCTCATCAATGGATCTGGGAGTGTTGGTTGAACTGCAATTAACGCTCTGTTTGACCTGTTAGTTTTATTCCACAGAGTATTCATTTTTGCCATTGTGGACAAAGACAGCCTTTAGTATTTTCCCAAGTAACAAATTGACTTCAATAAGCTGAAATGTGGAACGTTATAGGCGGACAAAGAAAACATAGCATAACACACACACACACACACACACACACACACACACACACACACACACACACACACACACACACACACACACACACACACACACACACACACACACACACAGTGGTAATCAAATATTTCTTCAGAGCTTTACAAAAATGTTGGCACTTTTAAAACGTACTGTGTTGGGATTGTGTCCGTTCATATGATTGTCCAGCTCTGTTTGATTAGTCAAATGGAGTCGAACATGTACCCAAGCAAAAATAAATAAAGATGAAACGAGTGAGCACACTGTGCCCCAATCTCATAGAATAATGTTGCTGCTTGCTCGGACCAAAAACAATTCTTTAAAAGTTAGTGTGCAATAAAGCAGTTGTGAAAAGTTACTTAAGTAGCAATGTGACACTGTACACTGTGTGTGATTGGGATCAGCTTCACTGCAACCGTCAATTGAATAAGCGACATAATAAATGGGTGGAGTCAATTCACACAGAAAAACTGTACGGTTTCATTCCATTGTGCTACTAAGCAATTTGCTCCCTCAACACGAAACACACGTGTGTTTTCTCAAATATTTTTTTTTGCATCGCATGAAGGCAATGTTAACACCAGAGATTGAGCTATAACTTGAGCCTTGTGGCTCCATCCAAAATTTGACCTTGAATAAAAGACACCCACAGATAGATAAACTGACTGTCTTTGTGAAAATTTAGGTGTTCTTTCTGGGGGCTTGGATTATGTTGAATCCCACCCATGTTGCAGGTCAAAACACAAGTCACACAATCAGTTCCACTGAGACATTTTATCAATAAATACATGGAAAACCAAAAAAAAATCATCTAAAATCGTAGCATAAAAAAGCCCCGACTAAATGGTGTAACTCTCATGACCACGTTTGTGTCTCTTCAGCAGGTGGAAGTGGAAGACGTCTCCTCCAACATGCATACCCACTACCAATTTGATCATCATGATGCAACCATGGCAAGATTCCATGTCCCCGTCTGATTATTGACCTTGTTGCTGCGCCTGAGCAAGTGTTTTCTAGAAGTCTTGATCTTGTCATAAATGTTTGTGTTCCTCTCTCTCTTTGTATTGATGTTTGTTGTCTTTGATCTTGCTAATGTTTGTGTGAAATTGGACATTTCTGTTTCCATTTGATTTGCTTTGCTCTCACGGGTATGATAGATTACATGTGGAATCCTTATACCGCAAACATCGGTGTTGCTATTTTGGATTGGATTGGATTTGCCTTTATCAGTCTCACAGTGGAGAATTTTACATTTCACAGCGGCAAAGTGATGAAAGGAATGAAAGTAGAAAAAAAGAAATACATGAGCTGCTGGAAAGGCAGCCACTCTCGCGGCGCCGTCTTGAAGTCAAAAGAACCAAAAAAAAACTAAATAACAAATAATATGACTGCTTAGAGTCAATCTGACAAAACAAAGACACAGAGAGTCATTCATTCTTCAGGACTTGCTGTACCCTCTTTGTGATGACATGAAGCAGTTCTAGATGAAAGAGGAGAGGATCAAAGCGTCTTTCCACCAGTGGATCAGGGACATCATGGTGGAATGTGCACGTCGACTACAAGCTAAATGTTGAAAGCAAACACGCAGCTGTAGCATCCATTGACGAAAAGAGATTGTCTCACATCTCCTGTCCCACATAAATCTGCTTCAATTCCAAGCCGCAACAGTTCCACATACGCATTGCCGCTCTGCGCTGACACTCCTTTCTTCTTATTGCGGGCTCCTCAAGCCATGCATCCATCCAGCCGCAGACTGTCCAACAGCATCGACCTTTCTGTTGAACAAAGCGGGGCTGTGAAGATGCTGACCATTACAGGCGCAAAAAAAACCCACAATGGCCCCTTTGATGTCCAGCGATGGCAGTCGAATGGCACCGACATTCCTCCCATTCAAAAACAGTACTGGCATATTCATGCTGCCGAAAAGGCGCAACCGCTCAGCACAGTCTCCTCCTTGATGAATGTCATGGTCAAAAATGCTGAAAAACAATCCGTATCCATTCCACACGACGCCCAACAACACAAAGTAACAAAAGAAAACACAAAACAAGACAAAAACAACAACAAAAAGCAAGGCTCATGAGAGCACTTGCTGACGGCTGCCTACTCGGGCGCCATCTTTGGAATTCTTCTTTTGATCATGCCAACCTTAATGGAGCATACTTAAAAGTTTAACTGAGTCAAACGGGACTTTTTTGCACAATAAGTGCATACGTTGCTGCGGTGGACGCACGCTTGCTGGCACTTTCGATAAAGCAAATCTTTAAAAGGGAGGCTTACTGTGAAGAGCGTGTCTCAAGTGGTCCCAAGGATTTGAAGTGGAAGACGTGAGGAGTAATATTTGTGCTGTGAGCCCCGACGTAGAAGTTGCCCAAGGTCTAATCAGAGACCAACAACATACCTTGCCTGAGCCCGCTACCCCTCCTCCCCATTTTCACACACTCAGACAGCGGATTTTCTCACTATTCGAGGGGCTGATATATGAGCCCCTCTTTGTATTTCTGCCGCAGACTTTCTTAAATCTTAAAAGCCAATTCATCTTGGGCAAACATAAGGAGGTGGGGGTAAAAGAAAACTTCTAAACTCATTTTTTTCATTTCTCACCAGTGCCCGAGTGTCATTCACAGACCCTCCAACCACTCATTTCTCCTTCATTAGTTGTGTCTGTTCTTTACCCACGGTAGAAATTCAACCCCATCTGGGGAACATGGAACTTCAGCACCCCTCCACTACCACCCTACCACCGCCTTCATCCCGAAGGCCCGACCCGTTCACTGCATGTTGACGTTGACAATAGCTTGGCTGGCTGAGTGGGGGGAAATATGGCTCACAAAATAGGCCAAATTGTGTTTCAGTTGTTTCCTGATGGACTTGATTAATCTTTACTTTGCAGGTATGGTGCTTCACTTTTCATGTGTCGGCCCAGAGTACTTTATCTACTCCAGCTGTCAGATGGAATTCAAGCATTTAGGGAGGCAGACAAATAACCGGCATAATAAATCATTCTTCTTTGTTCAGTGGTGCATCGACAAGGCGGCCGTGCAGAAACGTTGTTTGAAGTTGAGCCACTTTCATTACACACAAGTCAACACTGTGCAAAACATTACAGTCTTGTTTTGAACCCTGCTTGGGGCAAAGCGAAATCCTCTATTCCCCAAAAGATTATCTTCCAGTGGAGAATGTGATTTGCCCCACAGAGCATCCCGCAACAGCTCAATAAGCTCAAGGTGTGGAGGCGACAAACTGTGGCAGGTTTAATTAGCAAATTGTCAACTGTCTACACGGACATCTTGTTGACACATCCATTCCACCTGAGTTGGTGCGGAATTCTTTGAATGCAATTTGCATAATTCTATCTCATTTGGTTTTGTGACGCACGTGCGTTTAACATGTTTGCTGCTAGCCACAGAGTAGCGTGAGGTGCATGGAGGCGTATTAAAATGAGTGACAATGCGAAATGTTCACGAATTTTCCTCCGTCGCATAAATACAAAGAGATCTGATGACTGAGCAACTCCTACAAAATCTGCCTACTTGCAATCTGAATTAAAAAGCTTATAAGGGCAATGTGTCACTATTGCACATAACTTCCCAACAATCACTGATGAAGTCTGGGGAAGGATGATAATAGAATGGCGATCACCTCCAGCCCTCAATCTGTGCACACACATAACTGCCTGGGTTGCTCTTAAAGTATATAGCATTGCCACACACACAAGGAAAGCTGAAAAAACAAGACCTAAATTCCAACAGAGCTTTGGACGTCCTGTACATTATTTGTTTGATGTAGGCTCAATTATGCTACATTTTAATTCATAATAGTGATGGGTATTTTAATATACGGTATTTCTATGATTGACAATCATTATTTTTCATGAACGATGTCAATGTTCCAAACTCTTGATTCCGTGTGAGTTGTTCGCCCCCCCAGGGCGAGATGCGGATGTCGCTCAAATTCTTATAGTGTATGCCAGGATTGTCACATTCGCAGATCACATTGGAGTCACGGTTTCCCTTAGAGCGTTGTTATGACGGTGAGTTTTGTGAACCCATTTATGTTTAACCACCTCCATATATTAACTGGTTTTGACATCAGGCGTCAAGGACAGACAAACCTCTGTTTTCGACCATAATTCGTTCCAGAAACCTGTTTGAAAACACATTTGGTCAAAAACCTCAACATTTCCCACTATAATCAATATCCGTTTTTTTTTTATTTTTGTCTTTTTTTTTATCGTGATGGAACAAAACAAACACACCTGTTCACAATGGAACACAGCATGAGGATAATGCGTCGGTCACAATGAGATGCCACACATGGAAGTGACATATAAAGGAGGCGCAGAGTAGTCAAGTGGTGCACTCACTTTGGTCGAACAGATTTTCGATTGTAAACCGAGGCTTTAAAAACCTGAAACTTTTGGATGAAAATTGAATTGATCGAGAACCGAGACGCTTCAAAAACCAAGCTTTATCTGTATAATGGATTATTTATTCACATTGTCAATATTATATATTAGAATTTGAAATTTTGATGCAGACTTTTGCATGCATCATGGAAGTTGATATGCTTGAACTGTTTTTGCGGGCCTCATAAAATGTTGTGTGGGCCAGCCACGGCCCCGAGGCTTTGAATGCGGTGGCATATGCCATTTTAAGTCATTCACTGCCATTCACAAATTTATTTGGGAATTGAATATATGACGTAGAGCGCCATTCCCGAATTTCTTGTTGTTTTTTTTTCTTTCCTGCTCGTCCATGTTAGCGCTTTGTATTGCATGTATTGCATTGTATTTTTGACAGCCGCCCTCATTTCAAGATCATATAACTTCAGACCCATATATTTAAGAAAGTAACTCTTTTCTGATGAAAGAAGAGAGCCTAAGGTTTCTAACGCTATATTGAATAGTTATGTAGTCCTAAAACTCAATATTCTATGGGTCCTGGAGTTAAAGTGACATTGACAAAAACCCTGGCACTAGAGTGGACACATTTTTGATCGTCTGGTAGTGAATGAGTTAATAATCTTGTTGTCTTTCCTTGCATCACAAACCAATTAAAAAAAATTGAGAATTAATTGAAACCCACAATATGTAAGTATGTATCAATTTGTGGCTTCCCTGTTTGTCAGTCTCAGGGTGCTATATTCTATTTTACCACAATGATTCACTGATTCATAACACATATGAAGATTTTTGGTGGTAATTATTCACATTTCATGTTTGAAGACTGTCGGACCTGACCTGTTTTGGATCCCGTTATCAGGAAATATTCAATCATCCACACCTCACATAATCATATAAGAAATTCTGGTATGATATACTATAACTTAGTAGGGCGCATGACATTTTTGGTTGGGAGGGTGGAAAACAAAAACCAGTACCAACACTGTCCGATTCGCCCTATGTGTATACAGAATATAAGTAGTAGTAGTAGTGATAATAAGTGCCTTGCATGCTGGGTCCGAGAGGACAGTAATTTCATCAGTGCTGTATGTCATACATATTAGCATATTTGACAATAAAGCTGACTTTGACTTTGACTTGAACCGAAAACAGGATCATGAAATGCCAGGACAGGTGAATAATGTTGAACACCCAGTGCCCACTTCTTCTGCAGTGTTGTGTTGAAAACATTTCTTGCTTTTTATACATCACACCAGACACTTTACCAGAAATGGTTTGAATGGGAAAACATGAAAGAAAAAAAGAAAAAGCCAAGCATAACAGACTGTGTAATGGGGATCCTCCCCCCTCCTTGGCCCATTCCCAGTGCCTCTAGGGCCTAACTGTTATCACCTTGGTAGAGGGAGTGACGCTATTAAAATAATCGTGGTTCTGGACAAGAAAATGTGGACTTGCATTACTGAGTCAAGTCATGTTAAATATTGGAAAGTGCTTTGCAAATGTGAAACCTTTGGCATACAGCACAAATGTGTACGTATGTGTGACACAGCGGGAAAGTCAGAATTTGGTAGAAATTCTGGATGATTCTAAAATACACACACCCACAAAAAAAGACTAACCAAATTTGACCTTCTCTACATGCCTAACTATTTAATGGTTCCCCTTTTTGAAAAACTGAAAAATGGCAAAAGTCACAACAGCAGTGCGAGCCGTGAATAAAAATTCTGATTCATTTGTAATGGATATGAAACAGTCCTTTTCATCAGTCTGGTCAAATTTTGACATCTTTAGCCCAATACAACAATTGATCAACAACAATTGTGTGAGACTTCTCAGACTGAAGTGCCTACTGAGCTAGCTTTTAATGTGACATAGAGAATAGAATAGTCCCAGAAAGTCACAGAAGCTGCATGAAGTCCTTGGAATTTTGAATTGATCAAAGACGTGTTGTGAATATTGCTATTCAGCTTCACATTAGGGAAGTGCCATTTATGCAAAAAAGCAAAGAGAAAGTTATATTCGAATTGAAGAGTTTCGAGAAGGTCAAAATATGTTTACCTGTAAATGTAATAACATTATATTGCATTTAGGTTCATTTGGAAATCTTACCAGTAAGCCAAATATGCTTGACTTTATGTGTGTAGTGTATGTGTACAAAAAAAACCTTTGGGGGTGTCAATATAAAACAAATGTTATTATCTAGTCTGTCTTCTTATGCCTGATGACAATGACAAAACAATCTTACACCACACACAGTTTTTATCCTTACACCGACCGTATGCCGGGACAGTCATAAACTGCGGAACCCAGGTAAAGTGTTGTTTGACTTATCCATCATTCTAGTCTCTGGGGGAGACTTTCTCGCTATATGTCACCATACTGTTGCGAGATTCATGATATTTTCGAGAGTAATTGCAACAATCGTTACAGAGCATCTGTCGTTCACAGCTAGCAAAAGGACCCCGCTAGCTGTAACACATGCTTGTCTTGTTTTGTTCCGCCGATAAGGTTGTTTATGGCAGCTACGGGACATGTCTAGAGACACACCTTGAACACTGAAACACGGTTCTCCATACTAACACACACAAAAAAAAATACCCTCCATCTTTTATTGTCTCCAAACTCCTGGAGAGGAATCAATAAAACATAACGTCTGCTTCTTTCTGAGTTTAAGACTTCCATTGGGGTTTGAATCCCTCATGTGACGTTGAAGGCTTTAGTCAAAAAAAAATGAAGGGAAAAAAAACTGCAGTTTTGTTTTGATGTGTGAATTAATCAGCCGAGTGTATCTTCAGAACAAAAAGATCTGATGTTGCCTCTGGGATGCAAAGCCATCGGAGATTTCACAGTCCATATTTAAACGCATGTTTTGAAGAGACTACTTCAACAGCCCATAAAAAGCTGAGGCAATTTGGCAGTGTATCATGTTTGCTTTGACTGTGCAAAACCTTCTTTCGCCCCCATTTCTTATAAGCACCATTGAATTTTAATGTCCCAATCCATGCCCTTGGCATGTAAAATGCACATGAAATGTTCATGAAAAAAAACATATATGAATGTTGACTTAAGTAACTACACAAGCAAGTTTTTAAACCTTTAACGTGTTATGATGCCAAATCCTCATGCAAGAGTACAATAGGGGATAATGCCCCCACCAGATAGATGCAACTCAAATACAAAGGAAATAGCGATGGTGGCGGAGGGATGTGACCTCATTTCATCTGGACTAAATGTTGTTTTCCATTACCAGATATAAAATCGGGCCCAAATACTTCGGCTGAATGAATGCAAAATAATATTTTCACTAGTCACTGCATGTGATCATTTTCAGATTGTAGGTTGGAATTCTTTGCCACTATTTTTATGTTCCTCTTTATGGATTTTGACACAAGCAACCACAGATTATATAGCAATGAATTAGCAGTTTAAAAAGGTGACAACACTTACGCTTGTTAGATGCACCACATACTGATCAGAGCGCCCGCAGGGCAACTTCACACACACACACATATTTGTAGTATTGACAGACAATGTGCTTTAACTTCTGCGTTAACGTGTTTACATTTGAGCAGCACTGGCCATTATTATGGTTTACAAAGCCAAATGGTGATGATTAACAATGGCGACCGTGTTTTTAAAACAGTGGCTTGGCTAAGTAGGTGACCAGTAGAAGACAAAAAAAAAAACTCAGGGAATTAGGGGAGATGATACAGTATGATATGAACAGTTTTATTAACAGTGGGATCAGAAAAGTACCCAGAGAAGCACTGTGGTATTGCATGACAGTTGTGAAGTGTGCTGTCGTAGAGACAGGGGAATTCAAGGTGGAGATGGGACTCCACCAGGGGTCAGCTCTGAGACCCTTCTTATTCACGATCATGATGGACATGCTGACAGACAATGTTATTCAAGAATTTCCTTAGACGATGATGTTTGCAGATGACATTGTGATCTGTAGTGAGAGCCGGGAACAGGTATGTCACGAGTACAAGAGTGATGCTACAGGCAGAAGAGATAAAGAAGGTGGAGGATTTTAAGTACTTGGGGTCAACTGTACAGAGCAATGGAGAGTGTGGAAAAAAGGTGAAAAGGCGTGTCCAGGCAGGGTGGAAAGGCTGGGGAAAAATGTCAGGTGTGATGTTTGATAGAAGTGTTTCAGGTAGGATGAAATGAAAGGTGTATAAAACGGTGGTGAGACCAGCCATTATGTTTGGATTGGAGACACTGCCACTGACGAAAAGACAGGAAGCAGAGCTGGAGATAGCAGAGATGAAGATGTTGAGGTTTTCTTTGGGAGTGACCAGGTTGGATAGGATCAGGAATGATCCTATGATCAGAGGGACAACTCATATTTTTAAAGGCTTCGGAGAGAAAGTCAGAGAGGCGGATGGTTTGGACATGTTCAGAGGAGAGAGAGTGACTATTTCGGGAGAAGGATGCTGAGCCTTGAACTGCCGGGCAGGAGACCGAGAGGAAGACCAAAGAGGAGGTTTATGGATGTTGTCCAAGAGAAGGAGAACATGAAGGGAGCTGGTGTAAGAGAAAAAGATGCACAAAATCGGGTTAGATGGCGACCCCTGAAGGGAAAAGCCGAAAGGAAAAGAAGGGAGTCAGAAAAATAAAATTATTCCAAGATAGTTCAGAAGAGAATAAAACTGAAAACTCTTTTTCTGAATTTAAAAATAATAATCATAAATAAATAAATCAGTCAATCAATCAAATTGCATGACAAAAGTTAATGTCAATTGAAAAAAAATATCAAGTGACTTGTGACCAATTCGACTACTTGTTGACATTTGAATTCATTTCGAATACTGTCCGAGAACAAAAATAATATGTTAGCTTTAACAGTCAGTGAAACGAGTGAAATATTCTTAGCCTAACGGCATTTTTGACCAAGTGATTTTTGTTTCTGGATAAATCAGTTAATTCTAGACTTGAAAAAGTCCAGGAGTCACTGATGAGGACTCCGTTAATCCTGGAGGGTTTTGAATTTCATATAAATGACACGAAATGATGGCTTTATTTATCTGTTTATGTATGTATTTATTTATTTATGTATTACATGACATTCATTGGCTTGCCCAAATGAAATTGGATTGGATTTCCCTTTATTAGTCTCACAGTGGAGAAATTTACATTTCACAGCAGCAAAGTGATGAAAGGAATGAAAGTAGAAAAACAAAATACATGAGCTGCTGGAAAGGCAGCCACTCTCGCGGCGCCGTCTTGAAGTCAAAAGAACAAAAAAAACCTAAATAACAAATAATATGACAGAACAAAGACAATATGACAGAGAGTCATTCATTCTTCACGACTTTCTGTACCCTCTTTGTGATGACATGAAGCAGTTCTAGATGAAAGAGGAGAGGATCAAATTGCTCGCTTCAATTTTAACATGGTTTATGCGGCATCAATGTGCCACAGGAAGGGCGCAACAAAATATTTTTAAATTAGACGTGTCTATGCCATGAGTAAGAAAACAACAGATTTGTCAGAAAAAAAATTGAAGAATGTTCATTTATTTATTTTTTATCAAGCCACCAGGGAACTGTTATAGAGACAAATCTATAATAAATCTTCATTACCTCATTTATGCACCAGTTTTATGTTCCTGATCGACAAAGAAACTGCAAATAAAAAGTGTTGTTTTAAGATTGAGAATGGGGGCGAGGAAGAAAATGGATTCAAATTACATTTTGCAATGAAAAGATGACTCTTAGGCAAGACACACAAGAGTCATGTAGCGATTTACAGTCGAATGAAGCCTGAAGTTCAAACCATTAACATATAAAGTCAAGGGCACGATATACTATAAAAATGAAGTCAGAGTGGGTTTTGTTTTTTATCTCCATATTGGAAAGGATGTGGTTGTTTCACACATTTTACAAAATGAGTCAAATACCATCATTACTCGGACATCACAGCCTCGGTTAAATCCATCCAGACTGATAAAAGGCTACTAAGTGATTCCGCAAACACCTTCCCATTCTTTTTGAATTTGTAAGTTGTCTTGAATTTTGTTGTAATTCTCTTATGTTCATGATTAATTGGCAGACTTTAACTACGTAAGTCGCTTTAGACTGAAACAAACTAAATCCCTTTTTATTCCGATGTAGTCTTTCTGGGTACCTGCCCGTATCAGAGTCGCCATTATGCACACCTCTGATTTAGGCAAAGAGTGTAGTGCAACTCATAGTGGTTTTTTGCCAAAGAACTCTCCACAAACTTCTTCTGCATTGAAAAAATGTTCTGCCGGCATGCAAACACAAGGCATGGGAAATGTGTGAAAAACAGAAGTGAGTACCGTTGTGAGAGTGAACACAGACGCCTTGTTTCCCAGCCAGTGGATGTGGCTCTCCTCATTACCTTTGTATTCAGTGCAAGATTGGTGCGCACTATTGTCTTTTACATTCCGGATGCATATTGAGATGAGCTGGAGTGGGTACAGATGGTTTTCTAATTAACTGCAAACAGATTTCCACCTGCAGATGATTGATGGATGAAAGTAGGCCAGGGAAGTAACAGGTCACCGCTGTCAAGCCGGCACCTGGAGATGCCTTCCTTCTCGAAGGTTTGTATCCACGGGAAACTTTCTCTCATTTCAACCTTGAAAAGTGCAAGCAACATCTCTTCTTACACAACCCCAGGTTATCACACAATTAACAACAGAGGCTATTTTTCAGTTCAGTAACGTCCTAGTATCTTGTAATTTATTGACACAGGAAAATGTTTTGCTATCTGACCTTTGCAGTGTAAATGCTTAATGTGTTGCTCTGTGTATGGACCATCGCATGCACAAATAGATCAACAACTAGAGCACGGTCGATTTATATAAGGCCGATGCAGATTTGGATATTTGGTCAATACAATTGCAATAACCAATTAATTTAAAAAGTTTATGAATTAATGTATTTAATACTTGCACCAAAAAGATCAGAATGATTATTATAGCATTTGGCTGTTTTACAGCACATTGTCCTTTATTATTTGTTCCACAAAACAGAAACAAAAATGAAATTATATTAGATTGGATGAGCCTTTACTCGTTTCACAGTGGATTTATTCACATTTCGCAGCAGCAAAAACAAAATAGATGCGGGAAAGGTAGCCACTCTCATGGCGCCATCTTGAAGTCAAAAACGAAAAAAAAAAAAAAACGAACAAATATATAATGTGACACAATGTAATACACACAGACAGTCTTAAAGGACAACCAACGTCTCCGGACAAGTTGTGTCCATAATTTGTAAAATGGCTTAAAATGACTTCTACTGAGCGTATTTTACAAAGATTCCACCGCATATAGTTATATTTTATGTTATAACACTCGCGCTGGATATTCCAGAAGTCTTGTTTTTGAGTTGGTGACGAGTCCTCACCCTACGTCATTGAAGGAACTCCCCTGAGCGAAAAAAAGGACACATTGTAGCAGTCCTTCCATCACGTCAATGCATTTTGCTGTACTTTGGTCTGAAAACGTCATGTAGGAGGACAAAGCTCCATGTAAGGAATTAATCAGCCTGTGGAAACGGGCTGATTAATTCCTTACACGGCTTTGTCACCATTTTCTGCCTTTTTTCGGTGCGACATTTCCCACCCCTGATGCCTCAAAATGACACGGAATAAATTCTTTAATCGATTCCAAACATGTATGCTTTCCTCTCCAGAACTATTTGAATCATATTCATAACTGGATGAGTAACAAGAGAGCATATTCACAGAATCTGAAGCCATTGTTTTGATTCTCGAGCAAGGTAAGATGTCTTGCCGTGACACCACGAACATGGGGGCGGGACCTTCTGAAACTGGCCACTTCCGGTTTCAAATTGAAGTACTTTTTAGAAACTTTAAGTCATTTTTATTGGTGTTTTGCATTTGACTAAAAATATCATACTGCGTGTTTTGGGTATTTTAGATGCTATAAAACGTTTTTCTGATGTCAGTTAGGAAACAAAAAAAGTGACGTCGGTTGTCCTTTAAATATTTCACACTTTCTGCACCCTCTTTGTTGCATGAAGCTATTTTAGATGAAAGAGGCGAGGATCAAAGCCTTCTTTCCCCACTCGATAATGGCAGAATGTGCACATCTGCTACAAGGAAAGTTTTGAAAGCAAACGCGAAGCTGTTGCATCCATTGACAAAAAGAAATTGTCTCACATCTCCTGTCCTATGTCAATCTGCTTCAATTCCAAGCTGCGACAGTTTCACATACGCATCAGCGCTCTGCGCTGACACCTCTTTCTTCTCATTGCGGCTACTGCATGCAGACTGTCCAACAGCGTCAACGTTTCTGCTGAACAAAGCGGGGCTGTGAAAATGCTGCCCATTACAGCCGCAAAAAAAAGCACAATCGCCCCAGAGCTGTCCAGCGATGACAGTCAAATGGCACCAACCAATCAAAAATAGTGCATATTTGTGCTGCCGAAAAGGGGCAACCACTCAGCACAGTCTCCTCCTTGTTCAATGCCGTGGCCAAAAATGCTGCAGAAACGATCTGTATCTCTTCCACGACGCACAACAACACAAAGTGACACAAGAAAACACAAAAACAACACAAAAACACTTCAATGTTATTCTTTCTGTGTTGTAACAAAAAAATACATATAGCAAAAAAAAAATATTTAAAAGAGGGCGGTTTGTGATTACTGTTTAGTTGACCTCGTAACGCAAAGGTACGAGGTTTGATTCGAGCTCTGGTCTTCATGTGTGGACTTTGCATGTTCTGTTGGTGCCTGTGTGAGTTTTCTACTCCCACATTGCAAAAACATGTGTGGCTGGCTAATTTAACCCTACAAATTGTCCCTAGGTTTGAGTGTGAGTGCATAGCGATTTCCTGGTAACCGGTTCAGGGTGTCATCCCCTTACTGCACAAAGACAGCCGGCCTAGACTCCAGCTACACCGCCAACTTTGTAGGGATAAAGTGGTTCAGAAAATGGATGGATCGATGGATAATTTTAAAAGAGCAAATATTGGTTGTTTGAATTGGTGTGTTTATGTGTCAGTCGGGCCCTACAAGCAACCTTGGCTCAACTGTGATTCAGACAGATACAGTAAAATACAATACAGTACAATACAGTACAATACAATACAATACATATTGATTTATATCGCGCTTCAACATCAGCTGAAGCTGTAACAAAGCGCATAGCATGGACAGCTATCAAATACAAGAAATAAAGCAGTCACAAAGATAGTCGAAAATACGAGAGAATGAAACCAAGATCAAGTTGCTGAGTCAAATGCCAAAGAGAACAAGTGAGTTTTGAGACGTTTTTTTGAAGATGAGCAGCGCGGTAGCATGCAGAATGTTCAGTGGAAGTGATGAACCACGTGGCCCGAGAAATCATTTTGTTTTAATTCCAACAACTCTCAAGACAAACAGCACTAAGAGACAGACTGAGGTCAATTCTGGATGTCCCACTGCATTAGTGCGAATGGGAAGCTTTTGGTGTTTAAAGTTGAGTTGTTTTGGAGGGAACAGACGTTGTACGAAGACAAGCCAGACGCTTATTAATTTAGCTAATCCGTATGTTATTTGCTGCTCGGGCACGATGGCCTCGAGTTTCGGATGCTTTTGAGACCATGTTGTTGTTTCCTCCAGCAGGAAAAACAAAATAAAGACCTAAGTGCTCCTTAATGAGTGAGTTTTGATCAGAATTTCCTTGCACAAATAAAAGATTGGCCTATACCATAGACTGCACCATACAATAGACACTGCTACCCTTACCCTGAACACCATAAAGGATTATAGAATGCATAGAAAAGAGGTAGTATTGAAGGCCCATACAGAGGCACGTAAGTGGGAGACAGATGTACAAAAGGAGAGCATTATAGCACCTCAAAGAGCCAGAATATTGAGTTCTTTAGAGCAAGCACACTCCCAAGGGAGCAATATTCAATTGAGCCCCTGCACTGTAATATGCTGCTGAGTTCTAATCGCAGTGAGAGAGCGTGCAGCAGAGTGCCCTCCACAAGCGCAGACGATCACAGCATTTCTTCAGGCATTTTACGGACCGCTGTGATTAGACAACTCTAAATGCAAAGGCAAAGCCCTTGAAACCGAATGCGTTTACAATACTATTAAATGTGGAATAGTGTCTGTGAGACAACTGTATATTTGAAAGATATTTTTTTCTTCTTTATTAGCCTATAGTTTCCATTAGCTGCTTAACTCCCTAACTAGTTCTGTCATGTGTCTTGATCGGACTCACTTTCAAGGAAAGAGCGACAAGTTGTGCAATCAAATATGAAGGATCATTGCAAGTACTGGCACATTCTTTTCTGGCACATTTATGTCTGGATTCATTTTCAGGACGGCTGCCTCTCCCAGGAACAATCTAAACATTTGGATAAATGGTTTCAGTGATCATAATGAAGCCTAATGTATGCTGCATACAGAAAGTAAGAAAAAAATCACATTCACTCGGTTAATGATTTATGATAAGTGTTTTCTCCCCACATTGTAATTATTGCTTGTGTCAGACTCAGTCACGATTCATCATGAACATTGTAGCATTCAAAAATAAAATAAAAAAACTCAACATCTGCATTTTTGAGCAACAAGAGTCCAAAAGTAATATGCAAATAAGGCTAATGTCAAAGACTCCGTTTTTACACCACCATCTGATAAACGGCTTCTCCTCATCCGAAAACAGTCATGCCGTCATCCTAAATTCCCATGCACAACTACTTCAGGGTGCCGGTAAAAATAGATAAATAACAATAATGCTTTATTGTTGTGTGATAATCCATCGCCGGCGCCGTTTGACCCGGTTCAATGTGTTCCATAGAAAAAGAACACCTACGCGGCTACGCCGCAGCTATAATCACCGCTGTTCTCATTAAAATAAAAACCAGCCTACGTAACGTATGCCTTTAAATGGCGGTGAAACAAGCAGCGAGTATCTATCAGCCTGTTTAATGAGCCATCCGCAATGCACTCTGCTCTTTCATTTACATCATTAAAAGTACATTACATGAAGCTCTTGCTATTGCAGGTCGGTTTTATAGGATTTGTTTTTCATGTATGGAATGACAGTTAGCAGTACGGTGATTTAGTGGCTCGCATGGCTGACTGAATTCTGAGGCTCAGGGTTTGAATCGCTGCACTAGCCTAACTGTGTGTCGTTTCGATATTCTCTCTCAGTGCTATCTGCCACATTCGGAAAACATGCTTGTTCGCTTCAGTGCAGATTCCAAATTGGCTATCGGTCTGTATTGCTGGATGTTTATACGGTGTGAACCTTGAGATTGACTGGCAGTCACTCCAAGGTGCTGGGATAGGTTCACCTGACCCGCAGCTATAATGAGGAAGCCGAATTAAGTAGAAAATACGGACAACAAGAAGTCATAGACTTCCTGAAAAACACTTTTTTGCAGGCTACTTTGTGCAGGTAGTGTGCGGTGTCCATATATTTCCGTTGCAGGACAACGTTGGGGAAGATGTAAAATGATTGCCGGTAATATGTTTACCATTATCTCACTTACTGCCATTCCCGAATTTATTTGGGAATTGAAAATAAGTTGTACAGTACCATTCCCAAATGTGTTCGGGTTTTGGTTTTTCTTGCGAATGGGGTGCCAATCAAGCGCTGGTCAGACCTCTGGCAATGTTTTTCCCTTCCACGAGGGGGCAGCATTTGCCTTTTGTACAGCCGTCCCCCCACTTGCAACTCCATGAAGTATTTTTTCAGATGAAAGAAGAGAGTTTAAGGTTTCTTACGTTGCATTGAATGTCTGTGTGCTCCTAAAATTCAATATTCTGAAATTTGGGTGAAAATGACTGAAACCCTGGCAGTGGAATGGACACATTTTTGTATATCATGTCGTAGTGAAGGAGTTTTTTAATAAAAGGTCCAAGTATGCTGTGCAAATTTGTTTTGTATCTTTGGTGCCTACTTTGTTTTGCTTTATTTCCCTCATAATATCTGGCAGGTGTGTTGATCCGGATGAAATTTTTCAGTGGTAGACAACACCTTGGTAAACTGGCTTGAGTGGCTGTGATTTTGAGAACGTTCAGTCCTCGATTTAAATTTCACAACTTTCATTTCGAAGAATATCTCCCCGACATACATGAAGAATCCTCAAAGAACACTTTCCTTGAAACGTCATTGATACCAAATTTGATTGGTACGTATTTTGGGTTGCCAACTCGAAATCAGATTGGTTAGAGCAACAGTTTGATCGACACTTTTGATGCGACACGGCCCGCAAACTGACTGGGAAGGCGTCCAGGTAGATTTCTGACCCTGGTAACAAATGATAGCCGAAATGTGATTGATTAAATGCTTAAATATGAAAACATAAATCTGGAAGCAGTGCAACAGGGGAAAAATAATGAAAGGAAGCTGAAAGACAAATTTAGAAAAATATAATTAACATCAGTCTGTGACTCAGATATTTTTCGGCCAGCAGAGAAGTCTTTGCAGGCCTTGACAGTCCGCCAGTAACTTCAAAGCGCCTTATCATGTAAAAATACGATACCTCTCACCGATTTTATGTGCTTTTAAATGTCATTTTTGTTGTTGTTGAATCACTCCTCAAAATGCAATACTCCTTTTCCCGGTGTACATGTGTGTTTTCCTTTACCTTGCAAAAAAGGTAACTGTAGATGTTGTGGGCCAGGGTCTTCATTGTGTTTTCAAAAGCAAGGACAGCTCACTGTGAAGGACATCTGTTATACTGAAGAAAAAAAGGAAACAAAACAAAATGAGACTCTCGTATTTGTTGTTTTTTTTTACCAATAAATTGCCAATTCTCAAAATAGGATCAGTTTCCAGGGTTGAATATACTATGGCTGCAGTCAGACCTTGGAGCTGTCTCATTGTATCGTACACCCAGTTGTTCATTTGAAGATAAAATCATGTGATGTGAAAGGATCGTGTTTACCGTGAGAATAATATGTTTATATGACACGTGACCTCAGTGTGTTAGAGCGAATGAACTCAATATAAAACATGTCATCATCATCACCTCTTAATGTTTGCCCACAGTTAAGCTTCACAAAATTACCTCCAACAACTGAGGAGTTCACATTTCTGCGTAAGCATGTGCTTACCACTATAACTTTAATCTCATTTTGATTAAATTCAATGTGAAGCTTCCCTCTGGACAAATTAATTAATTTCACCTCAGGATCGGAATCAAAACTCATTTTAAAAGCATACAGAAAATAGCTTCGCCCGTACTAGGAAACCTCTGACACGTCACCCCAATCTGAAATTGAACCAGTGGAACATGAGCAAATCAGGTTTTTGTCTTTAGAAGCAGCGTGTAGTTCATTGCGAAAGGTTATTCCCTCAAGTTCTCTTCTAACTGTCAGCGAGTGTTATAAGCCAAGTGGCTGTTCACTTGTCAGAAGACCTTGTGTGCCTGCCCTGTACAGTACAATATCTGCCGTTTCATGCAGAAGTGAGCAAAGATAATTTTGGATTGCTTCCCTGTGTTGCATCGTGATACAAAAAGAACTTCCCACACAATATGACTTTTCTTCAATTTTTTTTACCCAGTAATCCTACTATTTTTGCTAGCTTTCTTAATGAGGTCCACCTATTCTTGAAAATGGCACAGTATATTGGCAACCAAATCCAAATCCATTATGTCTCCTCCTTCAGCCATTATGTGTTGACAAAACCGCTATTAATATTTGCTTATGCAGCTCGCTACAGATACAGTGTGCTAGCTCTGGCCAGTATGCTTTGACCAGTATGCTCTTGTCACTAGCCGCTAGTGATAAGAGCAGTTTTTGCCAGCCATGATTGGCAACGTCAGATTGGCGAGCCAATCTGACGTTGCGCAGCGCCTGCAAGAAGGCGCTGGTACCCCTTTTCGGGTGCCAACTTGGAATCCGATTGTTTAAAGTAACAGTTTTGATCGATACAGTTGATGCGACAGGGCCCGCAGAATTGATTGTGAAGGCGTACAGGTAGATTGTTTTACCCTGGTAACAAATGATAGCCGAAATGTGATTGGTTGAATACGTGGATACGAAAACACACGTCTGGAAGCAGCGCAACAGGGCAAAGTAATGATAGGAATCTGAGAAATAGTTAGGTATTATTGAATAAGAACTCATTGACAAAATATAAGTAATATTAGTCCATGCCGCTGCTCACCCACACAAAAAAAATCCTGTGACTGTAAAGTGTCCTTCAGGGTTTTGAAAGGCGCTTAGAAATTCGATGTATTATTATTATTATTATTATTATTATTGTTATTATTATTATTATTATTATTATTATTATTATTATTATTATTATTATTATTATTATTATTACGATATTTTTAAGCCAGCAGAGAAGGGTTTGCAGGCCTTAATGGTCCATCACTGTTTATAAGAAAAATAACATCAACACACAAAGCTTTTGTTTGATAATTATCAGTAATTGCTACAAAACAACTTTGACATTTCCTTCACATTGTAATGAGTCGTGAAGGTTAAGACTGTTTATTTGTGTTAACGTACTTGCTGTGTTTGATTTAATTTCATCTGCGCTGGTGAATTCTTAATATAGTCAGAATTATCAACTCTCATAATTCTGCTGCTTGCGTGAAGTACATGGTTAATTGTACGCCAAAATAGAATGCATTACTTGTTTGCAGCCAGCAGAGGCGCTGTTGATTCAGTCTCAACTCATACTATCGAAGAATGGTACTAGAGTCCCCTTTTAAAATTAATATATACATCCCAACACTGTATAGTTGGAGCTGGTGATAAATTAATGACATTCTGCGTAGGACTTCACAAGTGTGAAATGCTTTTCCAAAAACATTTTTATTCCCAGTGTGATATTTTCTTTGAGGAACATGAAGATTGCGAGCGTAACACCGCTCGTACACACGGCTGTCAGCTGCATCCTCTTCCACTTCACTGTGCCTCTCTGGGCTTTTCCCGATGTTTCACTTCATTATTGTCAAAGTCTTTGTCTTACGTGGTGAGTGTGCATGCGCCGTGACTGATGGCGGATCACTCGCAGCCAAATGGACACAATCTGTCATCCGCAACATCTTTTCATTCAGATGTATAGCAGACAAAGATTTTGACGTGGGAAAAAAAAATGTGTGAATAAAGATGGGCAGCAAATAAGCTGAGGCTAAAGGGGTAAAAAATGCTTCTTGTTTGCCATTCTTTTCAGCCCATCTCTCTGACATAAGTCCAAAATGATTAAAAAAAACAGAGGAGGTAGAGTGAAAAATACAGTATTTGACAGAATATCGGTGCATTTCCCAGATATGACAGTGTGCACTTACAAACATGAGCTGAGCTTGTGTGTCCAATTTATGGACAGTTATATAAACCTAAAAAACCAGCTTTAGTACAAGCACAATTGCGAACTTAAAAAAGGTAAAACACCTTGTCAATGAATATTTTTTGAATTACTGGTAATAACCGGGCCCTGCCAGTTTAGCAGATAGTGAATAATGGAACATGATCCCATTTGATAAGAGAGGATGTGTGAATATTGATTAGTTGTCATATGTGTTGCATTTCTGTGTTCTACAAAATGACTGCAACCTACCCCAAAGTTCAGGAATTGTATTACACTTGCCATGCTCCATTTCTTGATTTGCTTAAATTTGTCTTTTTGCAATGGCAGCTCAGTGCGACTGGACAGCCCAATCCATATACTGCTGGACCAATGGAGACGCCAGCTTTTGTTACCAGGCTGCTTTATGATGATTCATTTTTCCATTACTTTTTTATATTAAGTCGTGGGAAGCATATCTTCCAAACACATTCACCTGATTTGAATCCCAAAAATTAAAATTTCATGTCTGCCTATAAAGCCTTTATTGCTGTTTTACAGTAAAGTCTCGTTATATCGATATTCAAGGGAGTCCGAAAAAATATCGATATAACCGGGACTATCGATATATCCGACCCTGTTTGCATGTAATTTTCTCCGTGCGTGCATAGAAATAGTATCGATATAACCGGGACTATCGATATATCCGATATCGATATAACGAGACTTTACTGTATTTCAAATCCATGGTGGTGTTTTTTACAAGATGATGTGTCAACATTTATGGACCTGACCACATCTTGATGCAATTTGTGAATCTGAGAGTGTGGATGAATGTCAAACTAAATTGTAAACAGCCATTTAGAAACATATTTTCCATGATATCCTACTCCATTCCAAGATCCCTAAAATTCAGACATATGTGTTCTCAAAAGCATAAAAATGTATCAAGATTTGCAACAAATACACATTACAATTACAGATAGATTATTGCACAATTAATAAGAGTTGTGCACAGTGTAAAAAAACAAAGAACAAATGAAAATATTGGATGGTTATTTAACTTTTAACTGAGTTTTCAACATTTTGCCCTTTTTGGTTTCTTTTTTTCCCTCAAAAGTGGTTTTTGCGTGGAGATTGGTTAAGAACTTATCCAAGGACGTTTGCTTTTGTTGTCTTTTGACAATCTTTCTAAAATGTCCAAAGTGAGCATCAGCAGAGTGAGCGAAAATGCCCAATTGGTGAAAACTTTTTCTGAGATGATTCACATTGACGTAAAACTATCGGAACACCTCATGAGGTGAATGTCGAGGGCACTTAAATATACACATCCCCATTTATTCTGTTTTAAACACAAAGGCACATTAGGTATTGGTCCCTCTTAGCCTATGGAATGCCAGAATGATGGTTGACAGTAGCCAATGGCAGAGCAGTTATGAGTATGTTCCATTCAGGAAACTCAGAAACTTCGATTCACTGCCCATAATGTGTTTTTACCTTTTGCAACTTGGATTTTTTTTGTAACTTGGGGCAATATTTTCACATGGAGGCATTTCCTAACTTAAACATTTCATATGAAGAGACGTTCCTTAGTAGAGTTACTCCTGTATATAGTCCAAAAGAATAATTTAAATGCATTCAATGTGGGAACACCATACATGCTTGGTAAATACAGCCTTGAGTAGATTCATAAGATATATTAATTTTTATATATCGTATTCCACAACATCTGGCATTCTTTTATTCGGTATCTCAAGCATTTTCAGAAAAAAAATAATGAATTGTGAAACGAGGTGTGAATATGCAGAGGTTTTCAAACTGAACTTAAAAAAATACAAGCAACTTTTGTCTTTTGACTTTTCTAGCCTGACCTTGTATTAAAATGCAAAATGTTCTTTCTTTCAGAATATGTAGCTACGGAAGTCCCATGACCAAAAGAAAGCGTGGGAAGTGTTCATTGTTCAAAGGTTAATCACGGGGACTGTGTGGTTGGCACTGATGGCTCACAACAAAAATACCCTGAGTCTGGACATTTCTCTGTATAAATTCACATGTTCTTCATTTGTTTATGGCGGTAAAAACCATACCCCTGTATTATAAAAACATGTCTTCAATCGAAGACCTTGCCCACTACTTATCAAATTGGCAAGGATAGTTTCTAACTTCCATTGCCCGATATTTTTTTAGCCCAACAGTACTGTACTCATTTTTTAACCTTATATTCAAAAACAGACCTGAGTGGATGTTTGTTGACATTAATTTGTTTGTGATTAATACCTGTTTTGTGGCTTGTAATGACAGAAATATAAACAGAGTAATAAATGCTTACTTTGTGGCTTTGCTTTGGCTCTTGATGCTGCAGTATCACCCTCCACATTCTCCACTTGGCTGAGGCACACATTGCCCGCAATGTCATTTTGATGAATCTGAAATAAATAGTAAAAATTCCCAAATATGATTTTATAGCTTTTTCATCATATGAATGGCTATTTCACAAATGTCAGCGCTGCCCACTATGTTGTTACCATGACAACTTGAGGGTCAGTGGACTCTCCTGATCCACGTGGTATATGAAGTTAAGATCGGAATTCGGACACACTCACTTAGTACACGAATCAATAAAACAAAAGACTGAGACAATAGAAGTTATTACATGTGTTAATGTGTTTTTATTTTTGATCGTTAAAGCATTATACCAAAATAACAAGCATTTTCAATTATGATTTTCCAGACTGAAATGAACTGTTACCCATTTATCATTTCCAACCACACACCACAATTTATTGTAACATATTTTATCAGAATCAGAATCAGAATCACACAAGGAATTTGTTTCCTGTAGAACACGCTGCTTTATCATGAAAAAAAAACAACACTGTGATATACAATCATGAAGACAGAGTATATGAAGATATTGGTTTTATAAGTTTTCTCATACAGTATTGAATTTCTGTGTTGATGAGTACCTTGTGAGTGACTGTCCCTTCAATAAAATGTATCTGTCCTTATTTTAGTTCTTTTTTCGTTTTATGTTTTAAATCTAAAGTAATTGATATAGCACGGTAGTAAAGTATGAACCAACATAATAGCTCCACAATAATTTATTTTCACTTTGGTCAAATATGCTAATGTTTTCATTTCAGAGATACGTGAAATGGAGGGCGCGCGGACACGCACGCGCACACAAGCGCGATCGCTCGTTGTTCAATACAATAAGAGCACATCAAAAGAGAGAAATAATGTGTGTGTGTGTGTGTGTTTCTCTCAGAAAATAAAAGCTGCAACGAGGCGATTAACGAGGACTGAAACTATAACAAAGCGGCGCACAATGATTGTGTTCGTATTTAAATTACCTTCTTGCGCCCCAACAACAGGCTCGAGTGTATGCGTTCCTTCAATATAAATATATAATTCTAAAGACGCGGATTGGTCACACTTGGTCTTATTAGCACGACGAGAGCTCCGAACCCCGCCAGTACAGGAATTGGAGGTGTCGGGGGCGCGTAGACACGCGTGTCCGTGACTGGCTGCTGCGTGTGCGTAAAGGCGCAAAGTAACTTTGTCCCCGCAGTCCGCTCGGAGCTCTCAGAGTCAGTACACGGCGGGTTCGCTCCAAAGGTGGACAGGTTTTTGTCTCTGCCGTCCCGATGGAACCTATCAAGATGTTGTTTATGACTTCTTACCACTGGTGGATATTTGTGCTCTCCTTTCATCCGTTCCTCTGCACCTCTCTGGCTCGGACCGAGGGGAATACGATCCGCTACCAGTGCAATGAGGAGGAGGCGACAGGCACCGTTATCGGAAACCTGGCCAAGGACATGTCCTTGAGCCTGCCCCACTCCTCCAGGACCAATTTTCGGATGATGAGGCAGTTTAATGACTCGTTCATCCGGGTGAGGGAGAGCGACGGGCAGCTGAGTGTCGGCGAGCGGATGGATCGCGAGAGAACGTGCCGTCACACTCCACAGTGTCTCGTCACTTTTGATGTGGTCAATTTCTCCAAAGAGCGGTACAGATTGATTCATGTCGAGGTGGAATTAAAAGACATCAACGACAACTCCCCAGAGTTTCCAAGCGCTGAGTCTGTGGTGGAGATCTCCGAGAATGCAGCCGTGGGCTCTCATATTCCTCTGGACCCGGCGGTGGACGCCGACGTGGGCTCCAACTACATCCAAAGCTATCAGATTTCCGTCAACAGTCACTTCACCATCGATGTGTTGCAGAGAGCAGACGGGGTAAAATATGCAGAATTGGTTCTGATGAAAGAGCTCGACAGGGAGACCCGGGCATCGCTCTCTTTGGATCTGATGGCCACTGATGGTGGGAACCCAGCCAGGTCCGGTTCAACCAAGATAACTGTCCGAGTGATGGACTTTAATGATAACAGTCCTGTTTTTGATCAGAATAGTTTCTCTGTGAGTTTGCCAGAGGATGCGCCGGTTGGGAGCGTGATACTAGACCTGAATGCGGTGGATGCAGACGAGGGTCCAAACGGTGAAGTCATCTACGGTTTTGGAAAACAGGTTTCGCAACAGATCCGGGATCTTTTCCACGTGGATACCAAATTGGGCCGCTTGACTTTGAGGAGCCCAGTGGACTTTGAGGACAAGCGTACGTATGAACTGGACGTGCAGGCCATCGACTTAGGTCCCAACCCGACCCCCTCGGTGTGTAAAATCGTCATCCACGTCAGCGATGTCAATGACAATGCGCCGGGCATTAGCATCACCCCCATGACCTCCATCACCACAGGCACGGCGCACATTAGCGAAGCAGCAGAAAAGGACAGCCTAGTGGCCCTGGTCACCACTTCGGACCTGGACTCTGGGGTCAACAGCCAGGTCCACTGCACCCTCTACGGCCATGAACACTTTAAACTACGGCAAGCCTACGAGGACAGCTATATGATAGTGACGGCTGCCCCATTAGACCGTGAGAGAATCAGTGAGTACAATCTCACAGTCATGGCCGAGGACTTTGGGTCACCCCCTCTCAGAAAGATCACCCAGTACACAATCCGAATCAGCGACGAGAATGACAACACCCCACACTTCACCAAACCCGTGTATGAGGTATCGGTCGCGGAAAACAACGCTCCGGGCGCCTACCTGGCCACCGTGGAGGCTACAGATGCGGATTTGGCCCACAATGGCAAAATCAACTACAGACTTCTGGACAGTCTAATTATGGGGTCCCCTGTTAACACCTTTGTCTCACTCAATTCGGTGTCGGGGTCCATCTACGCCCTACGTAGTTTCAACTACGAAGTCATGAGGCAGTTGGATGTGCACGTCCAAGCCAGCGACGGTGGCTCTCCACAGCTGCAGAGTACGGCTGTCATCAGGTTAAAAATAGTCGATCAGAATGACAATGAGCCTTGTATCATCGAACCGCCTCTTTACAAAGGTTCTGCTGATGTCTTCCTGCCTAAAGATGCCCCTGCGGGTTATCTGGTTACCCACATAAAGGCCACAGATGCAGATGAGGGCCTGAACGCACAGTTGTTCTACAAGATCACAGAGGGGGGACTCCTGGGTTTTTCTGTAGACAAAGACACTGGGAAGGTCCACGTGAGCCGACAGCTGACGTATGACCTCACGGACAATGTCAAAGTGGTGGTTTCGGTCAGTGACAATGGCTCCCCTTCACTAACCTCCACTGCAATCATACATTTTAATTTCATCGAAGGTACCGTACCCAGTGTACCCTCATCCTCTCAGGACAACGGCGACTATCTATTTGAGTGGGACACATCCGTCGCCGTTATCATCGTCCTGGCAGGGAGCTGCTCCCTCCTTCTGCTGGCTATCATTCTCATCACAACCATTTGCAGCCGTCGGAGGAAGGAGACGAGAGAGTCTTATGATGACAGAGAGGAGGCGCCCAAAAAGGCAGAGAGCGTGGAAAGTGCTCACGTGGACACCCTGATCACCGGTCACATTGGCAAAGCCTTCGAGCCGCACCCTTACCCCGAGCAGCCGCCCGTGGCCACCAGCAACGTTACTGAGATGCCGTGCGAGGACAGGCACCAGGCGGCCGGCGGCTTTGATCCCAACAACAGGGCCGTGGAGAGCAAATTAAAGGTTAGTCAGTGATGGGACATTAAGTATTTGATTGGGTCGTGGTACATTCGCTTGACTTTGATGTAGGCGGAGTTACCACTCAGTGATGTTTTTATCCTGACAGTATATGATTGACTGGTGAGTAGGCCTGCACAGTTGACTTCAAAGTCAAGTGTGTGGGTCAGTTTTCCCCTCAACTCTGAACTGTGGATGGAAATACATGCACGGCATCACTGGTCGTGGTTAACTACCCTGATTTCTGTGAATTATAATGTGTCTTTATATGGGATTGCGATTGGCTGGGACCAGTCGAGGGTTTACCCAGCTGAGATATATCCAGATCACCAGTCAACTTGAAATTACCACTGGCTAAATCACTGGATTCCAGATTGAATGAAAATATTTCTTGCTATTTTTTCTGGGATCATTTCTTCTCTCTTTGTATTTTCAGGGCTATTCAACTCTTCCTGGCTATGGGAAGGAAGGCGTCAGACCAATAACAATATGGAAGGGTAATTCATTCACGACCATC
The DNA here is from genome assembly GCF_051943395.1 of Hippocampus bargibanti. NCBI lineage: Eukaryota > Metazoa > Chordata > Actinopteri > Syngnathiformes > Syngnathidae > Hippocampus > Hippocampus bargibanti. The sequence goes on from NC_142741.1 coordinate 22,463,984, forward strand.
TCAGCCAGAGACCCTCACATCAGCGGCAAGGACAGCGGCAAAGGGGACAGCGACTTTAACGACAGCGATTCAGATATAAGTGGGGAAGTGCACAAAAAAGATTCGCCCCCCACAAACGGTGAGCATCGTGGTATCGTGGCAATTATCTCGCATCAAGGTCAAACAATAAATGTCCTTCTCCCAGCAGCTCTGTGGGCATGCACGAGTGAGTGCAAAGTGCTGGGCCACTCGGACAGATGCTGGAGCCCATCAGCCACCAGGCCCAACACAAGCATCGCCTCCGGGTCCAACCTCTCAACCTTCTCCAAGACAGCTTCGCTTCCCCGGGACTGCAGGAGGGAACACTACTATCCGTCGCATGTCACCAAAGGCAATGGACTGCAAAGCGTGTACGAAAAAGTCCAACACCAGGAGTTTGATTATATTCTTGTCGGCCCACCCACACCAGCCAGAATACAGGAAACTGATGAGATCTCCATTCCAGAGTACACAAACTCTTAAAACCTCTTCATTGTACAGTAGATCTGATGAAATGACTCGACCGTGTTTTGTGATTGGCTGTGTGTCATTTGTCCGTGGGCCTGTTTTATGTGTAAGACTATGTGTATTATGCAAAAATTTTGTACATTAATAATATATTTTTCATAAGGCTTCAGTGTAAATTATGCTGACTTTTATTATGACTTTTGAAAAGCATGTGTTATTTAAAAGGGACATGGGGCATCAGGTGGGCTCTTTCTGCTGTGAAAAACAATCAATATGAACAATGTTAGTGGTACTTTTTTTTCTTGGTCACGTTGTTGCACAAATAAAAATCGAAAAATTAGTGTTTGTCCTACTGGTCAATATAGTCTTCTGGGATATTTACACAATCAGATATTAATCATATTCTTTTCAAAATGACCCAAAAACACTCTCCGAATATGACCGCCACACTGCTATTCATCTTATGACATTTAAACGGAACCAATTATCCTAAACAGGCTCACCGAAGGGTGCTGGAGTCCATCCCAGCAGACTGTGGTCAAAAGGCGAACTCCACCATAAACTGGTCACCAACCAGTGCCAATGCACTCGCAGAAGTGAACAACAATACACACCCAAATTGGAACCAATCCCAACACATCTATAAAAAATTGAATTCTCATCTCAAGAAATGGGCATACGACACAAGCAACATGTATTATTATTATTATTATTATTATTATTATTATTATTATTATTATTATTCATCTAATCTAAATTCTTTTTATTTGTTTACTTTCATGAATTACAAAATAAACCTGCCTGTCAATATAACAGTCATTACAGTAAGTTTGTTTCTGTATAAGATCCTCCTAAATTTTCTTTCAAACATGCTCCTCAAACATGGCATTGAAAAGACAAAAATAATGAAAAAAAAGACGAAAGATGGCCATGAATTTAAATCAGTTTAAATGTTCCTTGACATTGACTGCCAAACCTTTAAAAATGTTTGAATGGTTACACTTTCTGAACAAAAAAATTAACCCACTGCTCTCGAAAATAGGCTCATCCAAATCTCATTAAAATCCCTCAAATATGGCTCATATCCTGTGCCAAAACATTGATAAAATTGACATACCAAAGTGCCTGTTCGGTTTTTGTATCCCACCAAATAATCATGAGACTGGTGTAAATACCTGTGTACAGTTATCATACTTAAAGACTTGAGTGAACGTTGTGGTAAAGAGTGGGTTGGTAGCACTCAGCAGGTCAAGAATTTGGTGCCTGTCAGAAAAAAGACCCACGCATCATGGGTCGCATATTTGTGCAAATTTGTACCCCGTCATGTGCGTAGTGGAATGAACACCCAGGAATTGACATGACACTGAAGTTGAAAAGTAAAACTGTTCATCTACGAAATACAAAGTCGATACAGAGAGCAGGATGCAAAACACACAGAAGAGAGCTGACACTTGTCGAAAATTTGATGAGTAATCCAAGATTATATACCGTGAGACATCGAGATTATATGACAGAATAAAAATACATCATGATAATTATTCTATTCTGATCGCGTATGGATGTGTCAGTGTGCAACCAAAAAGATATTGGTGTTTCTCTCGTTTAATTAATTAATCGCTTCTTATTTCAAACATGAAAAACATATCTATGAGATTCATGCTACATGGACAAACCTTTCAACTAATTACAGGAAAAGCTGCTTCTGGATCGATGTATTGGCAAAAACAGTGATCAATTCAATCCCATTTACAGTACCAGTAATTATAAAGGGAGATGTTACGTACACTGTAATATATGTCATTTGAGGAAATGGTGCCCAAAAATATCAATTATAGCAAAAATGCTCTAGCATACCTTAACCTAAATGCATAAAAAAGAAACAAAAATGAATCGTATTGAACATTCTTTTTTCAATTCAATGCAATTCCCACCCAGTGACGAATGACTAATGCCATAATGTGTTATTGCAGTAATGATTCATTTTGAAAATGTCCATTTCCCAACGATTACAGTTCATTACTTTTTGCATTAGAAATCCCATAAAATGATTGTGAAAATAGGCTAAATAACCTCATCTGGCTCCTGACTGTGTCTTGTGCTAAACTGATAACATACATAAAACAGTGTCATCGTCGTTCTGTACGCCGCCTTCAATTTGCATGCAAATACTGTGTTGTTGATCAAATGCGCTTCACAATTGCAGATTTTTTTTCTTTGCAAAGGTCAAATAACTCCATCACCTTTCTGATTGCCTTCCAGCATAACAATTATCCAGAAAATGAGGTTCAATCTGTTTCCAAGCAACAGCAGCACTGCATATTTGACTCCCTTACCCTGTTTGTTTGTTTTTTTTCTCCTTTTTATTTTTTTTTTCCATTTGAAGCATGGGTGAGATCATGTGATTGGCCCCGACCGCCAAGCTGGCTTTCCAAGTGCCACCTTAATGAATTAAGCCCTGTGCTTGTGTTTGATTGTGCGTGGTGAGGCTACGACGCAGTGCTGCGGATCACAGAGCTCATTAAACTATTAAGAGGATAAAGGCAGCATTAATCACAATGGAGCACACAAACTGAAACAAGCTTTCCACCTCCACATTGATGACACTTATCACTCAGCTCAGACCTTTTTTTTGCCACCCCACCAAAAAAAGAGGTTTTAGTTTATTTAGCACTACCACACGACAAACCCACAGGTAACATCAAGAAGGAAAGAATTCCTGTGCACGTCAATCACACTGACGTGTCAAAAAGAACCGTGGAGCTCAGCGCGGGTCTCCAAAGCAAAGCAGCAGAATTTTCAGCGCTGTCGAGTTAAGTAGCAGGATGACAATGGAAGGACACCAAAAAACTCAACAAAGTGATGATTATGGGCCTTTCGCACACTGGGTAAGACACACTGCAGCCCTCATGGGTATTACAAATGTAAGACTCTAACTGATGTGTCTCACTTGGCTCTTTGGAAATCCGCAAAGGTCAAAACTCCCTCTGGGACCGGTCGGCTGCTGCGATATGGAGCTGTAGCTTTCTCCGTCGGTGCCATGTTGATGCTTTGCGCCTCCATGACTGCTCTCCTTCTGAGGAAGGATAACGAGAGGAACGTGAGTGTTCACTGTGTCATTTCAATAACGATAAAGCTAAGTGAAACTGAAGTACGCAGGGAAAGCTTGCTTTAAATATGTATTGACTCCATTTATTTATTTCTACATCAATCATTGCCATTTATGTGTAGTGACATCCAAACCAATTAAATAGAATAAACCTACGGTACATGACTAATTTGTGTACCTAAATACTGTCCATATTTTGCAGAATTTTGGTCGACTGTGAGATATTTCATTATGTAAAAGGTGTGCCTTGGTTCGATAAATGTTAAGAAACACTGGTTTGAACTATGTTTGCAGAAGAAAATATCAAAACATACAGTACTGATTTTAATATAGATGAAACACTGTTGACATTGACTCAAATTCATCGAGAAACGGTCTCAATTGCACAGCTAATAATAGTAGTCAGACAAGAGTAGCATTGCTACAAATGATACTCAAGAGAGATATTTGATGTCTCATTTTTCTCAGTCGTTTTGACCAAATTTTGTGAACTCATTTACTACTCATTTTAATAACTTCTGTTTGAAGTCATGCATCCTTTGGGTGCACTTGTGATTGATTGGCTCCGTTTAATTGCTCACTTGGAGTCTTATGTCAATAATAGGTCAGTTGGCTCAGTGAAGCCATCGGGTCAGCACCTAAATTGAAAGACTATGACAATCCGAAACTCTGAAACTGCACTAGCAAAAATGGAGTCATAAAAATAGAAGTAACAAGGAGAATGTAGCTCCATGTAATGCAGGAAAAGGACAATTTCTTCATAAAATAAAACCTGAACTCTCACCCCCAAATCAGCTGGGATCGACTACAGCTAGCTGGTAGTTTTACAGTTGCCTTCATTTCACAATAGACACTTTAAAAGTCATGGTATCATTTTCCACCTCTGAGAACACTAGCCTTATGCTTGTGTATATGAATGGACAGAAATATGTCTGTGTAAGCTCTCAGTCGTACAGGAGTGGTCTATCTTTTTGAAGGTGTCGGACAAAACGTCCGACACCTTCAAAAAGTACAGATGACGGCTGAAGAAACCTTCTCATCAATGAATGGACAGTGTGATGTTCAAGCCAAACTCAGAATTGTTTTTATTCATTTCAACTCTGCTAAAAAGACCATGAAATACGGTGCCACAAAAAGCTCAGCACTGAATAGAACAGATGAGACCCATGATGCGGGTCCTTTTGTTCACGGGGCCAAATCCTTGACTTGCTTCAAGTGCTGCCAACCCACTCCTTACCACTACATTGACTCAAGTCTGAAGGTGAGATTACATTTTGAGCTAGAAAAAAGGCTTCTCAGGGCACAAGGTCCTTTTCAAATCAATGTTTATTTTGATTTTTCCGAAAATCCAAATTTACCAAAAATGCCCAAAAATTGTGAAAATGTTTATCTTTTTTGGGTTGCACTCTTTGGAAAGTTCAAAATTAACTGCAAACACCAGTTTACGGAACAATATATGCTTGGACTAACAATGCCACTTACTCGCTGTCCAGAGTTTATGCCACCGTCGGCCTGCCGAACATGAAGACATTGATTTTTCTGTCGTTATTTTCTCTTTCTACTGCAGAAATGCCACCGTATATGGCATGTGGTTGTACAAGTACTAGTAGCGCTATGTGGGCATTCCATTCCGATCAAAATGATTTATAAGTGAGTGCTACTTACACATTTGTCTGCTTGTTGATTTCAGAGCCATCAATAAATGGAAGCAAAACCCATTAACCCAAAAAATATGATATAAATGTAAATCTAACATCTGTCAGTGACAATTCAGGAAACTGAGATAATATACTGAACATCATTATTTGAGAGAAGATATAACAGTGGAAATATAAGATGGCTGCTCTCTGTTTTTTTTAGGAATTTGTGACATTAGATTATTACGTCCGTCTGTGAACAGACACAAAATGGTTTTCGATTACCATTCACACGCCAAATGTTACACCTCCAACTTTAACGAATTTTCCCAAATGAGTTCAAATCCTAGGGTGGCCCAGTAGTCAAGTGGTTAGCACACTCACACTACAGTGCAGAGGTCGTGAGTTAAAATCCCGCTCCATTCTCCCTGTGCGGAGTTTGCATCTTCCCCCCAGGCCCGCATGGGTTTTCTCCAGTGAGTGGGAATGATTGTTTGTCTCTGTGTGGCCTACAATTGGCTGGCAACCAATTCAGGGTGTCCCCGGCCTAGTTCCCGAAGACGGCTTGGATAGGTTCCAGCACCCCCCGCAACCCTTGTGAGGATTAGGGTAAGGGTTAGGGTTAGGGTTAGGTCTTAGGTTAGGGTTAGGGTCAGGAAGATGAACGAACGACGAACAAACGAATGAATGAATGAGTTCCAATCCCAAGAATATAACCCAGACAGACACGTGCCGCTAAATCACAAATGTAATTTTTTAATACACATACACATTCATTTCCTTGGTGATAAGTAGTGTTGCAAAAATATACATGGAAAGGTGCTAGCTCCAACTGCCTTGTCGTCATCTATATTTGTTTTTCTAGTCGGGCACGTCCCAGACCAACAATGTAAAACGCAGCAGATCGCAATGTTTCTTGAAAATAATGATAATGAGGCCTGCCTGTCAATCACATCTATGCAAATGCAAAATGTGCTTTATAAAATGTTTGTCAAAGCACATCAAATGCTTGTGATCCCACCACATATTTCTATATTGACTCACATCTTAATGAGCTTACCTGTAAGGCAAAGATCAGTGGCAGGTTTCACCCCCCCCCCCCCCTACTGCGCCCCCTCACTCAGTTCCTGCTGAGCATAAAGCACACAACACTTCTAGAATCCAAGCCAACGCGATCAAAGTAAATGCAGCACTGTGCTTGTTTCCCTGCCCTGTTGCATTTCCAACCGTTTCACACTCGACTAATGAGTCGTTTAACGTCCTGTTTTGAATCCTCACAGGTGTACAGCACTCATTACAGCATGAACATTAACGGTGAGGTGAGGGAGGGTTCTGTCGAAATCGATTCTGCCGACAATGTGGAGAAGTTCAAAATGGGCAGCGGAGACAAGGAGGTCGTGGAGATCCGGGACTTTCATAGTGTGAGTGACTTTGTACCGTCAGGGAAAAAGGATGAGCCGACGTTCAGTCTGTGTGCTTTTGTGGAGCCGTGAGTGTAAACATGGCATCTCTGTGATTTGGCGCAGGGAATAACTGCAATCCGATTCTTCGGGGGAGACAAATGTTACATAAAATCCCAAATCAAAGGCAGCCTTCCTCGCCTGGGAGCTCACAACAAAGACTCACTGATGTCTGACCCGGTATATGCCCGTCGATTTCCCTTAAATGTCACAATTCCCACTTTTTATCAGACAATTTTCAGTCCTGCCGCCTTTTCCCAGAGATTTCTTCTGCTTGTCCTGGCAGACTGATGAAGAAATTCCAGTGAGGTTTGATGAAGAGTTCCTCATCTGGGTTTCTTCGGAGCAGCCACTGAAGGACATCACTTTCTTGAGCCCCAAGATTCTGGCTCTGTGCGGAGAGCTACCTATTTACTGGCTCCAAACACTTACTCCCAAAGGTTTGCTTTCAGAAAAGTGACTCACAACATTCTACAGTCAAGGGAAAAACTGACCTGATATTGACTGACTTTGGTCTATTTCAAAAGTCTTTCATAGTTTATCCCAGTTGAACTTTGGATGGGGAAATTTCTCATTAGATCGTTTTTAGTTTTTATTTTCTTGATTTGGCATTTAAGACGTTGGACCACACTGCAATCTGAAATTTTTGTTGACGGGTTTTGCTCAAAGTTAATCGAGAGGTCTGTCTTCCCATTCAAGCCTGCTCATAAAACAACAGTGCAACGAAGCAATGACGGAAGATCCTAATTCAATTTCTTGTTTCGCATCGGTTAGGATCCACTGAGTCTCAGTAATGGAACAAAATAGGAAGTAACAACTAATCAAATAAAATCAGGAATCGAAGCTCAGAAACACAGAATAAAAGTAATGAGGCAGTCTTTTTCCTGCCGAGAATGTAAGTCCAGTAATTTCTTGGTAACCTTGTTGATGGGTTTCTGCTGTTTGTTCAAATGCTTATCTTCTGTTAGAATACATAAACGTCACGAGTAAAATGAAACATTCAAAAATGAAGCATTAATCTTGTGTGAAAAGAGGTTTTCTGTGGTGCATCAATGGCTTGTGTGACACGCTGACCTCACGCATTTCAACTCTGGAGCACAATAAAAATTCCTTTGCCAACCATGATGAATTGATTCGATGATTGGCATTCTTCATATTCTTCTATTCTTCACATACCCAAAGATGAAAGTGGACTTTACAGAAATTACAAATGTGGGCATATATATATATATATATATGTATATGTATATATATATATATATATATATATATATATATATATATATATATATATATATATATATATATCTGTGTGTGTGTGTGTGTAAATATCACATTATTATATCACTCACCGTACAAGAGCAACACATCAAACCAAACCAAAATGAAATAAATTATGCATTCATGTACACAATGACTGACGTGACTTTTTAATATGATGTGAATCTCATTAATTGACTCACCCCCAGCTAATGTCAGCCAGGAATAGCAATCCACACAGTTTGGCTGATCTCTACTTCTTTGTCTGCTGAAATAAAAAAACAAAATAATCACACGATTTATTCCATTTGAATTGTAGTTTTGTTCGGGTGAAGCTCTACCTGAGTGGTTGATGGATTGTGATGGTGGATTGCCTTATGCTATATGTTGACGCACATGTGCCAGAAATCAAAATGAGTCAAACACATGTGAACACACAACGACAAAGTCTGATGCATGAAAAAAGAATACTTATAAAATATGCATGGCCACTTCATATCACTGCTGCTAATTGAATTATTCACCACGTCTGAGGAAGTGCGGGCCCACGTACGATTGCACTTGGGAGGACACAGTGGGCGTCTTATGAACACTGACCCAATACTCTCGCCTCTTGTGGCCGCCTTGACAGATGGGGTGAGGAGGAAGAGGAGGAAGAGGGACTCACAGCGGGCCAAGCGGCAATCCCGCGAGGACTTGTTGGAAGTGACGGGAAAGGAGGACTCCTCCAGATTGGGGGAACACAGAGGAGAGGAGGGGATTCAGTCGGATGTAGGATCGGGATTCAACCCTGAGAATCCGTATCATGTGAGTCGAGCACGTCGTACTTGAAACAAGGCTTCAAAGGTACTGAATTTTACATGAGCCACAAAGAGGCCTTTACAGAGCCCTGCAGCAACCCTTGAAACCAACATCAACCAATGAAACTTTGCTGTTTTGTCAACACTTTTTCACATGACTGCTCTGCATGTGTCTTGCCTCATTACAAAGAATGTTGTCAAAGAAATAGCCCAGTTATCAAAACACTCGGGAGACAGAACGGTGGGGGAATGAAAGGGATGGATGCATCGATGGATGGTGGAAAGACAAGGGAGACGAAAGATATAATGATGGCTGGATGGAACAATAACCTTGATACGTCTGTGTAAGCTCTCAGTCGTACAGGAGTGGTCCATCGATGAGAAGGTTTCTTCAGCCGTCATCTGTACAAAAGTGAAGGTTTCAGACGTTTCGCCTCCTATCCAAGAGGCTTCGTCAGCGGCTGACGAAGCCTCTTGGATAGGAGGCGAAACGTCCGAAACCTTCACTTTTGTACAGATGACGGCTGAAGAAACCTTCTCATCGAATAACCTTGATACAATAGGCACCGTGTAAATGGCGGTCAGATGGAAAGGCAGTTAGTCGGGGTCAGGTGCAAACTATATGGATGATTGTGAGATAGAAGAACATACAGAATGGATGGATAATAAAAGATGGCTTAGTACAAACTGACAAAGATTAGCAAGCCAGGCAAGAATATGTGTGGATAGACTCCTGAATGACAACCCTGCGGGACCGACGGACGGACAGAAAGACAAAAGGATGGAAGGAAGGACTGTAGTACATATGGTATGGAAAAGGGGATGAGTGGTTGTGACGGAAGATTGAGGGTGGACAGGGGCAGGTAAACAGATCATGAGGTTGATTATTGGATAGGTAAACGGGCAAAGGTTTGGTCATATATTGAGTTGGGGGAAAGTAGGTGGGATCCACATGATGAAAGGTGAGTAGGACATAATGGTGAGACAACAGACAGATTGGATAGGCAGGTAGGTGGACAGATCATAAACCCGTCTGAAGAAGACAAATGAGTTTCAGTTGCAAGGCACAAACAGGAACATGCGTTAACAACAGAAAGTGGCAACAACCAGCAAAAAAAGCAAGATACAAAATTACAGAGAATGTAAATAAATCAAAGTGTAGTATTTTGTATGTCACTTAGCATCAAGTGGGTGATAGTGAGGTGCAAGCAACCTAAACTCCAGATCACCTGGGGAAACCCTGCCACCCAAAGTTGTTGAACTTATAAAAGTGATGCAAAAACTCCCATTGCTTATAAAAATTCATATTGCCTAAGAGCACCCCAGTCATATGTTTGGCCAGATGAGAGCTTTTTTTCCTTTTTCAGACAATCTAAATTGCAAATGAGCATGAATTTTAGAAAAGATCGCTCATCAAAATTAACACCGCTTGAAAAACTTGCAGCGCGGCGGAGAGACTGGGACGGTGGATGGTGCCGGAGAGGAAGGGGCCATGACCTTTGACTCCATGCTCGACCACCAGGGGATCTGCTGCGCCGAATGCCAGCGTGGCTACACACATTGTCAGAGAATATGCGAGCCTCTACGCGGCTACTGGCCCTGGCCATACAACTACCAAGGATGCCGGGTAGCTTGCAGAGTCATTATGCCCTGTCGCTGGTGGATGGCACGCATCTTGGGCATCTTGTAGGCACGCACGCAACGCAACCAAGACCCTAAAGGGCTCTAAACTTTGTGCTTGCGTGAAGCAACACTTCCTATCTCAGTTAGGCGAGCAGAGAACAACTTGCAAGCGGGATATGCAAATACCGTAACTGCTGAGAAACTAATTTTACACAACCAGTGAATAAAGAATAAACATTTTAAATTCAAAAGTGTCTGTTTACTAATCCCTTAGTAGCACCCCCTAAAAAGTGTATTATTATTATTATTATTATTATTATTATTATTATTATTATTATTATTGTTGTTATTATTGTTTTATTTAAACCCATAGCTCACTGGTTGTTTATGTAGGTGACACCATCCCCCCAAAAAGTCAATTTTACCTTGCATCACTGTTTGGTATTTTAGGATTCCCCTTATATCACTGTTGTCAAACTCAAAGCCCGCAGGCCAAATCCGGCCTGCCACATCATTATATGTGGCCCGTGAAAGCAAATCATGTGTGTCAGCTGGCATGATTCTTTCTAATATGTGTAAATAGTCATGTGTAATAAATAAGAAAAGAGATGTTTCCATCATTTTGTTCTCATGTTAACACTCACGTGAACAATAATTGAAAATAAAATTTTAGTTGACCAATTTCAAAGCTGGTAATCTAATAATCTGTTGTGCACAAATAATAATGCAATGAGTCGATTAGAAATGTTTGTGTTTTCAACTGTCATGGAATGCCCCCCCCCCCCAAGGGAATACGAACTCCGAAGTGAGCCAAAACCATCTTTTTCCAAACCCCTTCCTTACATGAACACACCAAAACTCAGCCCCTAGCACACCGCCTTAGTAAGAAATTGGATGTGTAAAGTAACAGGATACATGCCCATGATTCAACAGCAAACTGTCCATTTTGCCTGGAAGCAGCCAATTTGGACTCCAACGAGCCAGAATGAGCCACAGTCAATCAATAAAAAAGGGAGTATGTCTTCACGTAATCAGTGGCCGCCAACTTTCTCGTGTCACAAAGTCACCCAGTCAGACCCATTTTGATGGCCTAGTCATTTAAAAAAATATAAAGGTTGTAAACACAGCTCACCACTGCGCAATTATGACACGTGTGCAGTACTTATTGTAAAAGTGGGAACTGTGCACTCTCAAAAATACATAAAATAACTCCCAGGCTTGTCTTGTCATGCCAGCTGCCGGCACCAGGTTTGAAGCTGAATGTTGCCTCACAGCTGGTGGTGAAAATAAATCCGCTCACGCTGATCTTCTTCACTAACTGGGTAATAACACATACCACGACTAAAACTGTGAATTAGTCGACTCGCAGAAGCGTGTTTGTTCAGCTCAGTACAAAATGTTAGTTCAATTTCTCTTCAAACATTTTGATAGATTTCCACTGATGAATCCAAAAAGAGCAATTTGATCATTCACCTTCTGTGTGCTTGACTTATGACATCTCCAGAAGACATTTTTTTTTCACTTCCAAAGTGTCCCATCATATTCCATTGATGCCTGCTTGCGAAAGGAGTCATCATTGAAGTCTTTGCATGAAACATTTAAAAAGTAACTGCAGCTCGCAGCATTTATTAATGCAGACGACCTAAAGTGAACCTATATCTATATTTGCAATTAGCATTCTGATACAGGTGGTTCATCGCCCGGGGTTATTTTTGTACGCTCGATTTCAATTGCAAACAACTGCATGGCTGCGATCAGAATGAAGGGAGAGGCAAAAAACTGCAATCGGGAAGACAGCTGGACACAAGAAAGGACAACAGGTTGCATGGGTGGATGAACAATTGGTGGATACCATTTGAGGCCTTGACAAATCGTTACATTTGCATGACTGTGATCTCTTTTTTTCTTCTTGACATTTTAGCTTCGCTGAATTGTCTCTCAGCATTCATGAGTAGCTTTGGAGGGAAACGTTATCTCCAGCATTTGTATTGCTGTATCTATTTTTAAAGGAGTATATCTTTTTTCATGCGCTAAGCTAACATAATAGAACAGTTTCCACAATTAACTAATCAATCTGTTGTTAGTGAGCCTGAAAAAAAAAGTGTTGCACCGACAGGCATGTGCATGACATCATGTCACTTTTGTGAGGGCAGCATTTCCAATAGATTGTCATCAAAGTATTGGCTGGCCTTGATGTGTTTTTATGTGTCGCATGTTGTTTCCATGGCTCCACTCTGTACTTTTCCGATAAAACTGAAGTGACAGCGAGGTCTGCTGCAGCTTCCATTCATAGCTTCCAACGTGTTTGAAGGCAATACAATTTGTGCATGCTGACATCTGTATTGATGTGAACTAATGTGAGATGAGTGTCGTGGCGATGATGGAAAATATTTCTTTAAAACATTGACATTTTGATTAAACCTTTTTCTTTTCTTCACCCGGTGAAAGGAGAAGAGGGTGTGGACGCTGAGAGGCCCACTAATATGATCACAGACTTTTATTTCACCGTTGTTGTTTTAGCTTTTCGGCTATTCTGAATAGGTGTAACACACCAAAAAAATCTAAAGAAATCTGATTAGGATCTCCAAAGCCATATGCCACGTCTCTAAATAATTGAGAGGAGCCGTGTTGCGATCAGGATGATTTCACACAGTGTGATCCAGGCACATCAAACTACAACAGATGTGAAATTGCATCATATCAGCCAACACGTAGAGACACATTGAAACTCAGCAGTGTGAGGAAACGACACAGAGATGCTTGTCTCTTCTGTGGGAGATTTGTGCAGGTTTTCATGGGGGTAGAGGTGCTTATCACATCTGCGCTGCCGATAAGACATCCTCTGTGCTTCTGTAGGCTATATAATATTAATCCCACTCCCACTTCTGCACATACACTTAAAGGAAGGTGACAAGTGTGACATATCCAGGACCTCCTGACGACTCGTGCTCTGCATGGCATCGGCCAAACAAGCCCCCCCGAAGTAGCCTCCAGTGATGTCAATTTGTAGGGGGAGTCCAATTTCCATCACAGCACTGTCACTGCCATGGTCATTAAACTAAATCATCCCGCTGAGTGTCACGCGGCTCCATTCAATCACTGACTTATATGCGGACTGGAGATTGAAATCGCCCACAACAACAGTCCTGTTCGGACCTGAGCAACGTGAGGGGATCCCTTCAAAGGTGTTCCGGAAGGTGAAATCATGTCTTGCCCAAACTAGGGCAAATGGAATTGTAGGGTCAAGTCTTGGTAGTGTCCCAACAACACGGTTGTACCACAATCCGACAGATAAGAGTGCCTCTTTGCAATTTTTTGATAATGATACCAGTGCAGCATGTTCTACCGGAAACAAATTCTTTGTGTGTTCTACATACCTGGCAATAAAGATGATTCTGATTCTGATACTAAATAATTTACATATTTTGACCACATATGGACAGCTAAGTATCGTCTGTGTAAGCTCTCAGTCATACAGGAGTGGTCAATCGATGAAAATGTTTCTTCAGCCGTAATCTGTACTTCTTTGAAGTTGTCGGACGTTTCGCTTCTTATCCAAGAGCCTTCGTCAGCGACGTTCGCTGACGAAGCGTCTTGGATAAGAAGTGATACTCTAAGTATCATTAGTCACAGATTGTGCTTGTCAAATGAATGAAATAATTCATGTTGATTGTGGTACCCAATAAAATATTTTTGATACTGTTGTCCATATTCGGGTTGCTACCCCAGTGATGTTGAAGCAATTAAAACTTTGGATACATGAATGCCCACATTTAAAATACTATGGACAATAGAAGATTCAATAACATTAAAATCAATGTTTTTTTGGAATTTTGACAGTCAGATGATTTTAAAAAAATCCCACAACAGTTCAATAATAAATTGCCATGGTAGGTGGTGGCTACATAGTAATTAGCACTAGGAGCTAACCTAGCAATCCTCTTTTTTTACTCAGTGATTATTCTCAACCATGAAATCAATGTTTTAATCTTTTTTTCCTGTCATTTTGGTCGTGATGGAGCTCGAGACGCTGCCAGCTTAGCTTGGTCCACTCAGGAATGGTTGACAAAGAAATTGCAGCATAATGAAAGAAAAACAAGCAATCACATTCACAGCTCAAACTTGCCGTGCATGTAATTGGTAGCCCTGGCAGGCTGGGAAGATAGGAATCATTTACTCAGTCTTTCTTTTTGTCAAATTAAACAAACAGATGGACTCGGTGGCCCAAGGCCATTTGCCCAGCAACAAAATCATCTGTTAAAGAGGTTTTGTCAAAGCAAGCTTGATTTGAATGACCCACGAAGTAGAAACCAAAAGATACAATGTTTTGAAAAATACAGACTGTGCACAAAGCCAATTCATACTTTGACAGAAGATTGTATGGGTACCCATACAATGTGACAGAAAGAACAGAAGCAAAGCTGTGAGATGGGATTCAAACTCGGAACCGTGTGACTGCATGGCAGTACAGCGGGGTATACCATAAGCACTGCTCTCAAAATATCAAAATGAGACTTGTTCATGAAAGAGAAGAAAATAGAGAAAAATACCCATGCGCGAAATGAACAACGCAGTGGCATGTTTTGTGGTGGCTTTACGGAGCATCAGTGCCTTTTACTGTCAGTTATTTCCTCATCTCAGCACTATCTCCCACCTTCTTGGAATATGTTGATACAGCGGCACAAGACAAAAGAAGATGAAAAGCACAACAAAAGACAGAACAAAACCAACAACAGCACACCAAAAGCCCACCATTTCACCACAAGCAATGACTGCAAAATGGCATACAAACAAAAGAGGGAGCAAAAACATTGGAATCTGTTATCCTGAGGCCCTGTTTGCAGAAACTCTTGTTTTCCCTTCTTCGACTCATAAGAGGAGACATATAAACCCCTATTGAGGAGAGGAGATGAATGCGTTTGAGATCGTGCTCAGCGTGTGAGACGGTGCATCCCTCTGGAGCCACGCTTACCCAGGCAGCCCTGCAGCCCCACGGAACAAATAAAGCTTTGTGAGCACTGACCCACTGTGCCCAGCGGCCACACTGCAAACCACCACTTGTGTGCGAAGAGAGCATGAAAAAAAAAAACCTGCGGCAGGGCAGAATTCGCTCAACTCTCCACCTGCGTTTTCATCACTGTGAAACAAGAAAACGCAGGCGGGGGACTGCTGCAGCTGACAACTGAATTAAAAAAGCCAATCTGAACACCTCTTGTCAGGATTTACTTTGTGGCAGGCTCCAATCAAGGCCCCCCCCCCCCAATACTTTCGAGGTGCTTATAAAAATGTCAATAGTTGCTCATAAATATGCCCGCTGTTGACCAGGAGGTATTAGAAGTGTGAAGTGAGGCACTCAGCTAGTCACGGCAGCCTACATTTGATTGCATGTTTTTCCATTACATCCAGACATGAATGAAATAAACAGTAGTGACAGTCCATTTTGCACCTTAACCACAACACAGAAACCCTTTTAAGCTTTGCTCATTATGATTTTTTTTTCCTGCAAGAAGACACCGTGGTGCACTTTGAGATTCCCAGCGACTCACGTTTTGGACCAGCAATAAACACACAAACACCAATGATTGTTCCATTTCCTTCTCCCCTGAATGGTCCGAAATAAAAAGGAAAAAAAGGAGATGGGGTGTGATACAAGGCTTAAATGCTTTTAATCCCATGGTTGAGTGACCATTTACAGCCCGGCCAATGAGTCTGACATTGGGAGCTCTTTGTATTTCTTGAACATCTGCAGGAGAGCCCACTCGAGACTCCCCTTGTCCCCCTTTCTCCCCTGCAGTTTTCTCTCATCCCCGATATCTAATATGCAAGCTTTTTTGGCACGTTGGAGCCAAGTGTCAATAACCTCAACTTTACGCAGTGAAGGCAATGTTGCTATCAGAGATGAAACACAATTGGTTGGTGTGCGGTATCTATATGCACCTTATCAGAATCTGAATCATCTTTATTGGCTAAGTATGCAGAACACACAAGGAATTTGTCTCCGGTAGAACACACTGTATTAGTATCATCATACAAAAGACATGACAAATAAGTATGGAGGAGACTAATAAAGGCTAATCTAATCGAATTCCTGAATGTAAGTGGTACCGCTCAGGAACAACTGTGAGACAATGTGCAAAGTATCAAGCAGACAGTGGTTCAAGTGAGTACAGAGCTGGTGCAAAACTGCCAAAGGCACTATACAGTTATATTTGGGTTACTGTTTAGACTAGAGGTAATGGCTAGTGGGAAAGAGATGTGTAAATGCCTGGTGGATTTGGTGCGCATGGATCGATAGCGCCTGCCTCAAGTGAGTAGATGGAAAAGGTGTGCGGAAGCTCCAGTATGATTTTCCAGGCTCTTGTCTTGATTCTTGCAGTGTGCAAGTCCTCGAAAATGGGTAGAGCGCCGCCACTGATTTTTTCTGCGGTCCTCACTGTCAGTTGAAGTCGGTTGATAAACAGCATACACATTCATAGGAGGTACACTTGGGGTTGAAGCGACAAGTCCACGATTCAACTTCACCTCTACGCAGTGACCATTATAGCTTGACATCTATTAATAACCAATTTCGGTAACAAAATGGACGCCTCACTGAAATCAACAAATAGTGTCTTTGTCCAAAAAACTGCAGCGGTGCCTCAAACGGATAGAAAGATTTGACGAAAAACTAAATCAGTTTCTTGCAAAATATGCACATCTGTCCTCTGATAAAACAAAAGTGAAATGCCATGCTATGAATAGGTATCTGTTAATGCTACAGCTGACAAGCAACTTTAAATCCTGATGTCAGTCGTAAGAAAGTTGACCAAACACCTATCTATGAAAAGATGGACAATAAACTTCAGTGGTCGATCAATAAGCACTTTATTGTAAAAATGAACCGTTAATACCGATAAGGAAAACATCCAACCAGAGTTTCTCTTATCCGTCAGCCTTTTACCTGCAGACAAATCCTCACAATCCTCTCTTCCTTCTTCCTCTCCCCCCAACCCCAGACTCAGTCATCCAATCACAAATCACACACACCTCCAGGGTCTCGCAGACAGTCAGTTCTGATAAAACTCATGTAATCATTCATGTAACACAATTGTAGGTTTGCTACATTACGAGGCTCAATTTTTTTTCTCGCTTGCAGAGCAATGTTGCTCATCAGACTTCATTTGCGAAGCAATTTGTGAATTTCGAGGCGCATTTTTTTTGCAGGTTAAGCAAGGCCATTATCAAAAATGTGACAATTTAATTTTCTTTGTATATCAAGTTTTTATTCTGAATAGAAACACATTTCTTTTGTCCATGAAAAATTTCCAGAAGTGTCTTTTTGAGCAAAACAATCGATATTTTGTGTGGTGTACTAGCCACAAAGGTTATATATGCTCTCCCCCATGTCGGCTGATGCAACAAGTCACGGTCAATACATACTACCAAGAACGCGTGTGTCACCTTCGTCACACAAAACGCCACATTTTGTAAAATAAGTCCGAACCACAATGCAATTTTGTGAACATGTATTATACTTAAACATCAAAATATCAATTCTGAATTAGGTTGTGAAAACAAGCAAATCACTGGAATGATGTATTAAATATTTCATATATTTATGACGATACTTCTGTGAACAGTGTTTCTCGATCAGCCAAGCAAATTAATTCTAGGGTTTCATGATGACTTGTCAATCTTTAGTTTAGCTTGAATTGGATTGGATTTACCTTTATTAGTCTCCCAGTGGATAAACTTACATTTCACAGGAGCAGTTATGAAAGGAAGATGAAAGGAATGAAAGAAGCAGAAAAACAAAATACACTAGCTGCTGGAAAGGCAGCCACTCTTGGGGCACCATCTTGAAGTCAAAAGAACAAAAAAATAATAATATGACAACACAAAGACGGAGAGTCATTCATTCTTAAGCACTTTCTGTACCCTCTTTGTTACATGAAGCAGTTCTCGATAAAAGAGGAGAGGATCAGCATTTGCTGACGGCTGCCTACTCGGGCGCCATCATGGACTTGCTTAGCAATTAGCATGGCTTTCCCACCCTCTGTAAATTATTACTACTTCTACTACTGAAATTTTGTTTGGCTTTTTGGGATGGTTTCCCAGAGCCATGGAAAAAAAATGGCTGATTCTCAGTTTTGCTATTCAGTGTTTTCATTAACGGCTCTTTCAATACAGATACTCCCCGACTTAGGAACATTCGAGTTACGACGTTATGGTACATACAAACATTTTTGCGGGTACAGTATGTTGAAAAATGTTCAGACAGAAATACTAAGTTAGATTTTGTATTGCGCTTTGGTTCTTGATACAGACGCTACCCAACTTACGAACATTCAAGTTCTGGAAAATGGTACATATGAAGATTGTTGTGGGTATCGAAAAATGTTTGGACAAAGATGCTGTTACGTTACATTTTGTATTGCACGCTTTTTCCGGCTGAGTTCACTTGCGATTGGCTGCATACTGTGCTTCACGCAATTCCACTCACATGGGCACATTGAAGGTTTCAAGGGCATGATGCTGAAGTGTTGCCAACAAGTTCAGGCCACGATTCGCCGAGCTCACTTGCGATTGGCTGCGTAGAGTATGTAGGCGGGGATGAAATCCATCTTCCCAGTTGACGCTCCAGTTGATGTATAACAAAAAGTAATGGCTGCTGACCCGTAATTCAGAAGTTACATGCCAACAGCTTCAGTAATGGCTGTCTAAAGACCCAAGGATATATGTCGTCGTACTACAGTAGGTGTGAATTTACTTTATGACTGGTAGAGTGCCTGTGTGTTATACTTCCCTGTTCAATGTTTGACTTAAACATACATTCCATACAAAATATAGCACTGAAGCAATTTACGAACAAATTCACCTTACGAACGACCGTACGCAAGGTACCTCGTTCGCAAGGTGAGGAGCGTCTTGTAGAAACCGAACTGTATGGTAAATCGGTGTATCCACCTAGCGCCATTCATTTGGTTTAGTAAATTTTTGAGAACTTACATAATTATAAGCATTCACACTTTTGTAATATTTTTGTCTGGTGTTGTGCCGGCAGATTTTATCAAATGTAAAACTAGTCCTCATTTTTGCTACCAAAAGAATACAAAGGGTTCACTCAGCATGAAAAAAAATCACGTCAATTTAAGGATTGCCGACTATTTGCATGTACAGTATTACATTTAATCTTGTATTTTAAATTCCGATAAATGTCAGTTAAACTCCTCTTTTGGCATATTTGTTTGAGGGCAAAGACAGAGAGAAATGAAGGTTTGCCGTCCAAAAATAACAGCCTGAGAGGTCGCAGTAAGAGTATCTTTGCCAACAATCATCAAGCACGTTGGCAGATTGCAAACAAACACATAGCACTGTCCAATTATACTGTGGCATTAGCAGTAATCGGAGTAGCAGTATTCGGATTACACTTCGCATGTACTGAAACATTACAGCAATTCCCTTGTGTGTGGCAGCCACAGGGAGATTGTTTTGCTCCATGTGTCGCAATCAACACCACACAAATAGAAAACACGTAGACTGCTGTTCCTCTAAATTGAACACACAAAGGGATTTGGGGTGTTTGTTTTCGTTTTTTTTCTTCTTTTTCATTGATGTTGTTCTAACTGGAATAACATATATATATATATATATATATATATATATATATATATATATATATATATATATATATATATATATATACAGGTCTCACTGTATATATATATATACAGTGAGACCTCAACTTACAAACACCTTATCTTACAAACTTTTCGTCTTACAAACGTCAAATTTATGAAAATTCAACCTTATAATAAGCACTATTTTCATAATACACACCCACCACAGCTGGCGGAGTGATCTTCGGCGGAAGCACACGACCGAACAGCACCAGAGGTTAAGTTACCAACAGTCCTTATGGAAGGTGACTCTCCTTCCATAAGCCATCAACGGCCATCAAAAAGGTAAATAAAACTTTATTTTACAGCACAGTTTATTTCTTTAATTACAGTGCTCATGTAATGCGCCTCTCTTTCCAAACAGCAATTCCCTTTGACCTACGACCTCCAACGCCATTCCATCAAACCATAAATGACCATCACAAATGTAAATAAAGTGACGTTATGATACAATGCAATGTATTTCTTTCATTACAATCCAATAGCATATTTATTATACATAGAATAAGGTATGTGTGTGTAGATTTAAGGCTTATTTAGTTGAAAAGTATATTTTATGGAAACCCGGGAACGGATTATTCCCATTTTAATGGTTTCCTATGGATTTTTTTTTAGATACACACTTTTCGCCTTACACACTCTGTCTGGGAACCAATTAAGTTCGTAAGTTGAGGTCTCACTGTACGTTACATTTATGAAAATTGACGAACAATTTTTCAGGATACACACGGAGCTGCCACAATGAGTGTTGTGTCGTTCACGAACGAGCCCGTTCTCCTCTCAAGAAAATGGTGGCCACCGTGTTTGTCCTCTATTTCCCCGCCTCCAGTCTTCGGTTAAAGCCACGTTATTGGTCAAGAACGCAGCAGTGTGTGTGTGGGGGGGGTTAAACATTAAAGAGACAGGCAGACAGGGAGAGAGTGTGAAAACACACACACACACACGAAAGGGAGATGACAGAGCTTGAAACAAAAAAAAACAAGTGTGAGGGTGTGAGGATAGTGAGAATCCCATAGATCCCATCTATTTTCTATCCATTTTCTCACTATTCTCACACATTTGTTCAGGCCCCACAAATAACCCGCACAAGTCATCAGTACACTTGATGCATAAAGCGATCAACCCATGACAGCTAAACAGATCACAATTGATGAAAACTAGATACAATTATCACAGAAAAAGGACCTACAAGGGATCATTCCTCAAGATGGTGAAAGAAGTCTATGTTCCTCATCAAGTGTTTAATGCTGAGGAAACCGGACACTCCATTCCATCAAGCCATTAACGACCATTACAAAGGTAAATAAAATGACTTTATTGTACAATACAGTTTATTTCTTTAATTATAATACCATAGCACATTTATTATACATACAATAATGTATATTTTGTGTAGTTTTAAGGCTTAGAAAAATAGAAAGTAGAAAATTATGTTTTATGGGGACCTGGGAATGCATTATTCTCATTTTAATGGTTTCCTATGGGAAATTAATTGTCAGGATACACACTTTTCGCCGTACACACTCTGTCACACCTGGGAACCAATTAAGTTCGCAAGCCAAGATCCAACTGTGTGTATATATATATATATATATATATATATATATATATATATATATATATATATATATATATATATATATATATATATATACTATTAAGCACCAAATGATCATTGACATGAAATGATAAAAGAGTGACAAACCTCCCTCTGTGCATTCCCATTAATTTATTTTCCAAAGACCTTGGCGTCTCTACAGGAAGTGTGAGGAAGGTTTGCCATCAAACACATCGTCAGAACCCAAGATCGCATGATCCTCCAGTGGGGCGCTTGTAAGAGACTATAAATAGCTCAAAGTCGAGCCGCCTTGAGACGACACAATTACAAAAGTTGGTGGGGGGGGGAGCAATGTCAAGCGGTTTTGTTGCATGAAAGCAAAAGTTGTCATAAAGTTTGTGGAGGCAATGCATTTTTTTTTTTCAATCTTGGGCGCTAAAGATGGGTCGCCCTAAGGGCATGGCTCCATACTTAAGGCTTACAACAGTCTCATTATCTCACGTCACATCCTTGCAACAGTTTGTCACAGCCAGGCGGCCTCCTCTAACGCCACAAGGCATGGCAACAATCTCACTGCAAAAACTATACTGTATGCCGCTGCCATATGGACACCATTTTGAGACGGAGTAGAGACAAAAAAAAGCCCTGCAGGCTGATTCCCCTGATAACAAAATGAATATTTTATCTCATCTCCATCTGATTTGCACCACATTATTATATACAGCTCCCTGTTTTTTTAATTAATTGATAGAACAGATCACTTTGATTTTATGGAGGACCCACGCCCACCTCCACCTCCAACCATTTTAATCTCACCATAAGAAAACTATCATATAACACGTGCTGCAAATTAATAACATACTTGAAATGCTTGTCGCGGTTTTGCGTGAGCCCTTTCAGTGTAAAGTTCTTTTACCTGACACCCTGCTGATTAATTAATTTCACACTGTTTAATTAAATCCACAGTCTGGGCAGCACCATGGGGGAGCCTTCAGATTACCAAAGGGGGTCTGAGACGGCTGCGTCCTCCCCGTCGTGGTGGTGCTGCCGTCACTACGGCATCATAGCGGCACTGTTATGTGGAACTTATCTTCCTGCATTTACATTAGCGGATGCCATGTTTGACATCTCTTGACAGTATTTAGCATATGACAGGAGGCCTGCTGCTATGTTGTGTCAATAATATTTTTGGTAGCAATAATATGCTGGCTGCACTGTCAATGTTTACTGCCAACTATTGGTTGACTGGTTGATGTGGTGAGATGTGAATTCCCGCAACTAAGTGCTACTGCTAGCTTCAGAATTATCAGCTAAAGTGTCGTGAATATTTTGGCTCGCATTGGCTGATATTAACCAGGGGGAAAATATTTAACTGCCATTGGATGCGCTGTCTATTTCTAAATCCATGATTGACAGGTAAACTTGTAAAACAATCCATTATTGTTCAGTGGAACAGACTGACAACAGGGTAAACGAGACCATTGAAGTTGCTATTGTGCCCACCATTGCCGTTGAGTCAAAGGCTCAAAGTCACACTGATGTCGCACGTCAAGCAGCAACATTTGTGCCTTTTTGTGGCGCAGCGGGAAAGCCGTGTGCGCGGGCCTCAAAGTGCGACGCACTTGCTCTATTCTCTTGAAACATATTTTTGGAACATACTTTTTAATCTTTAATAACAAACAACAACAGTAGATGCTTTCATTTGGCACCCACAGGGAAAGTTTTGAACATGCAATTTCAAATTTATATGCTTGCACATTCATTCTCATTTCTAAATTCATTATGTTCATGATAATCAAGCTGATTTGGTCATACATCTATTTAAGATCCTTATAAAAGTTATTAATTTAATGACTTTTTTCAAAAAAAGTCATCAAAGTATTTGTTCCCTTATAGTATTACCAGCTTATGGTGATAATTTAACTTTTGATACCCCTAATGTGCGTATTTGTCTAAAAATGTTGTATTTTTTCAAAAGTGTTCCATTAATACTGTAGTTGGTGACACAAATGAGCACTAATGCAGAATCGAAGTCAGAATCAAAGTCCATATTTGTCCAAAGATGCAATTCAATAGTAGCTAAGTCTATTCTCTGTCTTTTCTGTAATACCGTACAATAGCTATCTGGCTCTGATAGCTGGCTAGCTATTAGCTATTTATTGGCTTGCTAGAAAGCTTTCTATCTATTTGTGTTACTATTCTACTTGAGTTACTTCCAGGTTGAGTGAACGCTAGCGCGTGTGGCTGCCGCTGCTCACCCAAAGAAAAACTTGAGACTGTAGAGTGACCTTGAGAGTTTTGAAAGCCGCTTATAAATGAAATGTATTATTAGTATTAAATGACAATCAGTATGGAGCCTTTTAGTGTCATTTGACAATGCATTCTTATTCCACTCATTCCACTGTCACTACGCAAATTACAGTAGTTCCTCTCCTCTTTCGTCTAGCACTGCTTCATGTCATCACAAAGAGGGTACAGCAAGTCCTGAAGAATGAATGACTCTCTGTGTCTTTGTGTTGTCATATTATTTTTTTGTTCCCAAGATGGTGGCGCGTGAATACGCAGCGGCTCCCCTCTCCCGGCAAACTGCCGTTTTTGTGTTTATTATATTTGTTAAAGTCATTATAAGTGCCTTGCACGCTGAGTCTGAGATGACAATAATTTCATCCGTGCTGTATGTCATGCATATTGGCATATTTGACAATAAAGCTGACTTTGACTCTGACTTTTGACATAATTGTGCATCATTTGTAACTTCAGCATCTCAAATGTACCTCATGCAAAGGACCTGCAAAACATTTATTCCTGGTGAAGAGGCGCCATCAGTCAGAGATAAACATTTACTGTATGAGGCAAACAGGGAGGTCTATTTGCAATTAAATTAGCAGTGCGCCATTACAAGAAAACTCATATTATCTGACCTGATTGAAGCGCAAAAATTACCCTCAGGGACAAATTCAAATTGTGTATTGGATTGTTGCCTGTGAAATGGTAAAATCAGTCATTCCTCCAACTGTCCTTGTAGCTATTAGCTAATATGTATTAGGCACAGCAGCGAGGCAAACTTGAAACATTCTCAGCCCCAATGCACAATAATGTCAAACAGACTGTCTTGATTGCGAGGCACATGCGCTGTACCTGAAGACGGTGAGGATGCTGATTGCCCTGGGCGAAGCCCTTGACTCACTCCCATGATATCAGATACAAGCAAGGGTCAATAGCATGTCATGTGTCACCGCTATCTAATCACAACGTGAACATTGCACCTATCACTTATGATCTCATCATGCCTTCCTCCACCTATGTGAATGTTGTCTCTGTGTTATGGAGGGGTCATCAGGGACATCATTTGGGAGTACCTTTCACACCAACACCAGTAAAATACACTCTCACAACTGAATCCATCCATCCATCCATCCATCCACCCATCCATCCATGCATTTTCTGATCCGCTTATCCTTCTCACAAGGGTTCCGCGGGGTGGGGCTGGAGCCTCTCCCAGCCTCTTCAGGCTGTAGGCGGGTTGGCAGTCATTCGCAGGGCAAACACAGACAAACAACGATCCATCCATGCTCACTCTGGGCAATTAGGAGTGTTAAATCAGCCTGCCATGTATGTCTTCAGAATGCAGGATGAAACCAGAGTACCTACAGGAAACATACAAACTCAACACAGAATCAGAATCTTCTTTATTGGCCAACTACGTATGTAGAACATAATTTGTCTCCGGAGAAATACGCTGCACTCAGATCATCATAAAAAAGATGTGACAAATAAGTATGGAAGACACTATCCATCCATCCATTCACACATTTTCTGTACCGCTTATTCCACAATAGGGTTGCGAAGGGTGCTGGAGCCTATCCCAGCCGTCTTCGGGCACAAGGCGGGGGACACCTTGAATTGGTTGCCAACCAATTAAATCCACTGCGAGACTAATAAAGGCAAATCCAATCCAATCGAATCTAATCCAATCGCAGTGCACACAGAGACAAACAACCATTCACTCGCACACTCACACCTAGGGTCAATTTGGTGTGTTCAATTCGCCATACCATGCATGTTTTTGGAATGTGGGAGGAAACCGGAGGACCTGGAGAAACCTGACGCGGGCCCGGGGAGAACATGAAAACTTCACTCAGAGAGGCTGGATCGGGTCTTGAACTCACGACCGCTGCACTGTGAAGCCGGCGTGCTAACCGCTTGACTACTGGGCCTACACTTAGTGAAGGACACTAATAAAGGTTCAAGTGAGTACAGAGCTGGAGCTACAATGATTATAACCGGATGCTGTTCCACAGGGTTGTGAAATATTGCAGAGGCGCTATACAGTTCTATTTGGGCCCCTGTTTAGAGTGTTAATGGCTAAGGGGAAGAAGCCATTTAAATGTCTGCTGGATTTGGTGCTCAAGGATCGGTAGCGCCATCCTGAGGGGAGTAGCTAGAAAAGGTGGTGGGCAGGGTGCACAGGGTACAGTCGGATTTTCCGTGTACAGGGAGGCCACACCTGGCATTGAACTTCGTCCCTCAGTACTCGACGCGCTAACCACTGGAGCACCAAGCCACCCAATTCTCACCCATAGAGAGGTGACGAACACCCGGGCACGTGACTGAAGCGTTTTCACATGCACTCCTAAATTTTTCTCACTCAAATGTATTACTGAAATGCTCTCTCACACATACTAATTAAATGTTTGTGCACACACTACTGAGATTCCTTCCCTCCTATATATCACAGTACAACAAAAACCTTACACGCACACAAGCTTAAAAGGCAGACTAGTATGTGTGCGTGCGTGCACACAGGCAGATACAATATTGAATTTGTTTTCTCGGTCTCACACACACAAATAGAACGCTCTCGTAGTACTATTACTGAGACACTCGGATGCAACTGAAACGCTCTTACACGCGACTAAATCGCTCACTCGCAATTGAAACAGACATACACTCACTCCCAAAACACTTTCACTATCACTCGTAAAATATTTATGCTTCTTACGATAACACTTTCTCACACACAGACAAACAAAAACACGTCACTATTACTGAAATCCTTTCACACGTCATACCAAAACATGCACAGACAATTCAGTGGTGGATGAGTACATTTTAGGCATGTATGTGAAAGAAAAATGAAGTGGTAGTGTGACAGTATGTCAGCAGTGTGCATGTGAGCCTTTCAATACTGTGTGAAGAAAGGTAATCCTGAATTATGTCCCTGACGGCCCCTTATATGTTGTTGTGCGGCACAAGTCGACGGCATCTCCGCCCGCCACGCAATGACTGATTGATCACGTCCTATTTTTAATGCATTGTTAAATGTGTAATGCTGGGAGACACTTTATGAAAGACCTGCAAGTGGAAAAGGGGAAGGAAGCACGCAGATGACAGAATGAGGTCAGGAGCAGAGATGGATGTGTGCGGGTGGAGGGGATTTGAAGACGGGGTGATGGGGGCAGGGGGGCTTCATGTAGGGGGGCAAGACGCCACTACCTGATAGGTCTCGCTGTCACAGGACGAGGCGAGTGCAAATAAGAGCGTTAATGCTGTGTCAGTCAGTCGCCATGCCAATTAAAAGTTGAGCCAGTTGAAAAGATTCTCGGAGTCTGCCAGGCGTCGACTAAAGGGAAAGAGAATTACATTGCTGTGGAACATACTTTTTAATCTTTAATAACAAACAACAACAGTAGATGCTTTCATTTGGCACCCACAGGGAAAGTTTTGAACATGCAATTTCAAATTTATATGCTTGCACATTCATTCTCATTTCTAAATTCATTATGTTCATGATAATCAAGCTGATTTGGTCATACATCTATTTAAGATCCTTATAAAAGTTATTAATTTAATGACTTTTTTCAAAAAAAGTCATCAAAGTATTTGTTCCCTTATAGTATTACCAGCTTATGGTGATAATTTAACTTTTGATACCCCTAATGTGCGTATTTGTCTAAAAATGTTGTATTTTTTCAAAAGTGTTCCATTAATACTGTAGTTGGTGACACAAATGAGCACTAATGCAGAATCGAAGTCAGAATCAAAGTCCATATTTGTCCAAAGATGCAATTCAATAGTAGCTAAGTCTATTCTCTGTCTTTTCTGTAATACCGTACAATAGCTATCTGGCTCTGATAGCTGGCTAGCTATTAGCTATTTATTGGCTTGCTAGAAAGCTTTCTATCTATTTGTGTTACTATTCTACTTGAGTTACTTCCAGGTTGAGTGAACGCTAGCGCGTGTGGCTGCCGCTGCTCACCCAAAGAAAAACTTGAGACTGTAGAGTGACCTTGAGAGTTTTGAAAGCCGCTTATAAATGAAATGTATTATTAGTATTAAATGACAATCAGTATGGAGCCTTTTAGTGCCATTTGAAAATGCATTCTTATTCCACTCATTCCACTGTCACTACGCAAATTACAGTAGTTCCTCTCCTCTTTCGTCTAGCACTGCTTCATGTCATCACAAAGAGGGTACAGCAAGTCCTGAAGAATGAATGACTCTCTGTGTCTTTGTGTTGTCATATTATTTTTTTTGTTCCCAAGATGGCGGCGCGTGAATACGCAGCGGCTCCCCTCTCCCGGCAAATTGCCGTTTTTGTGTTTATTATGTGCGTTAAAGTCATTATAAGTGCCTTGCACGCTGAGTCTGAGATGACAGTAATTTCATCCGTGCTGTATGTCATGCATATTGGCATATTTGACAATAAAGCTGACTTTGACTTTGACTTTTGACATCATTGTGCATCATTTGTAACTTCAACATCTCAAATGTACCTCATGCAAAGGACCTGCAAAACATTTATTCCTGGTGAAGAGGCGCCATCAGTCAGAGATAAACATTTACTGTATGAGGCAAACAGGGAGGTCTATTTGCAATTAAATTAGCAGTGCGCCATTACAAGAAAACTCATATTATCTGACCTGATTGAAGCGCAAAAATTACCCTCAGGGACAAATTCAAATTGTGTATTGGATTGTTGCCTGTGAAATGGTAAAATCAGTCATTCCTCCAACTGTCCTTGTAGCTATTAGCTAATATGTATTAGGCACAGCAGCGAGGCAAACATGAAACATTCTCAGCCCCAATGCACAATAATGTCAAACAGACTGTCTTGATTGCGAGGCACATGCGTTGTACCTGAAGACGGTGAGGATGCTGATTGCCCTGGGCGAAGCCCTTGACTCACTCCCATGATATCAGATACAAGCAAGGGTCAATAGCATGTCATGTGTCACCGCTATCTAATCACAACGTGAACATTGCACCTATCACTTATGATCTCATCATGCCTTCCTCCACCTATGTGAATGTTGTCTCTGTGTTATGGAGGGGTCATCAGGGACATCATTTGGGAGTACCTTTCACACCAACACCAGTAAAATACACTCTCACAACTGAATCCATCAATCCATCCATCCACCCATCCATCCATGCATTTTCTGATCCGCTTATCCTTCTCACAAGGGTTCCGCGGGGTGGGGCTGGAGCCTCTCCCAGCCTCTTCAGGCTGTAGGCGGGTTGGCAGTCATTCGCAGGGCAAACACAGACAAACAACGATCTATCCATGCTCACTCTGGGCAATTAGGAGTGTTAAATCAGCCTGCCATGTATGTCTTCAGAATGCAGGATGAAACCAGAGTACCTACAGGAAACATACAAACTCAACACAGAATCAGAATCAGAATCTTCTTTATTGGCCAACTACGTATGTAGAACAGAATTTGTCTCAGGAGAAACATGCTGCACTCGGATCATCATAAAAAAGACGTGACAAATAAGTATGGAAGACACTATCCATCCATCCATTCACACATTTTCTGTACCGCTTATTCCACAATAGGGTTGCGAGGGGTGCTGGAGCCCAGCCGTCTTCGGGCACAAGGCGGGGGACACCTTGAATTGGTTGCCAACCAATTAAATCCACTGCGAGACTAATAAAGGCAAATCCAATCGAATCTAATCCAATCGCAGTGCACACAGAGACAAACAACCATTCACTCTCACACTCACACCTAGGGTCAATTTGGTGTGTTCAATTCGCCATACCATGCATGTTTTTGGAATGTGGGAGGAAACCGGAGGACCTGGAGAAACCTGACGCGGGCCCGGGGAGAACATGAAAACTTCACTCAGAGAGGCTGGATCGGGTCTTGAACTCACGACCGCTGCACTGTGAAGCCGGCGTGCTAACCGCTTGACTACTGGGCCTACACTTAGTGAAGGACACTAATAAAGGTTCAAGTGAGTACAGAGCTGGAGCTACAATGATTATAACCGGATGCTGTTCCACAGGGTTGTGAAATATTGCAGAGGCGCTATACAGTTCTATTTGGGCCCCTGTTTAGAGTGTTAATGGCTAAGGGGAAGAAGCCATTTAAATGTCTGCTGGATTTGGTGCTCAAGGATCGGTAGCGCCATCCTGAGGGGAGTAGCTAGAAAAGGTGGTGGGCAGGGTGCACAGGGTACAGTCGGATTTTCCGTGTACAGGGAGGCCACACCTGGCATTGAACTTCGTCCCTCAGTACTCGACGCGCTAACCACTGGAGCACCAAGCCACCCAATTCTCACCCATAGAGAGGTGACGAACACCCGGGCACGTGACTGAAGCGTTTTCACATGCACTCCTAAATTTTTCTCACTCAAATGTATTACTGAAATGCTCTCTCACACATACTAATTAAATGTTTGTGCACACACTACTGAGATTCCTTCCCTCCTATATATCACAGTACAACAAAAACCTTACACGCACACAAGCTTAAAAGGCAGACTAGTATGTGTGTGTGCGTGCACACAGGCAGATACAATATTGAATTTGTTTTCTCGGTCTCACACACACAAATAGAACGCTCTCGTAGTACTATTACTGAGACACTCGGATGCAACTGAAACGCTCTTACACGCGACTAAATCGCTCACTCGCAATTGAAACAGACATACACTCACTCCCAAAACACTTTCACTATCACTTGTAAAATATTTATGCTTCTTACGATAACACTTTCTCACACACAGACAAACAAAAACACGTCACTATTACTGAAATCCTTTCACACGTCATACCAAAACATGCACAGACAATTCAGTGGTGGATGAGTACATTTTAGGCATGTATGTGAATGAAAAATGAAGTGGTAGTGTGACAGTATTCTAATCGTGTTGTGTTTTTTTTTTTTTTTTTGCCCTTTATTGTATCAACACAGCAAAATACTCTCATTTATCCTCCTTGGCACAACTGAGACGTTTCCTGAAAACATGTTTTTTTTTTGTATTCAGAGGCACATTGGCAAACTCCCATATGAGAAAGCAAGTTAACAATTTACTTTGGATGGTGTTTCAAAGAAGGAAACCCAGGAAATTGATATCAAATGTTTAATTTCCATGACGTTTTTAACTCATTGATTGCAATTCACGAATTCATACAGGACTTGAATATATGACAGAGCGCCATTCCCAAATTTGCTCGGGTTTTATTTTGTTCTTATTTGGGTGCTGATAAAGTACTGATCGTGGCCTCTGGCATTGTATTTTCCCTTTCAGCAAAGGAGGCAGCATTTATGTTAGTGCTTTGTTCCAGCTTAAGATGTTAAAGCGCTATATAAACCAACA
Source organism: Hippocampus bargibanti (assembly GCF_051943395.1). Classification (NCBI taxonomy): domain Eukaryota; kingdom Metazoa; phylum Chordata; class Actinopteri; order Syngnathiformes; family Syngnathidae; genus Hippocampus; species Hippocampus bargibanti. The sequence continues at coordinate 22,495,185 of NC_142741.1, forward strand.
TGTCTGTATTGCATTGTATTTTGGACAGCCACCATCATTTCAAGCTCATATAACTCCAGACCCATATAATTTATAAAGTAACTCTTTTTTTTCTGATGAAAGAACAAAGTCTAAGGTTTCAAACACTGTATTGAATGTTTATGTAGTCCTAAAACTCAATATTCTGTTGGTCCTGGAATTCGAGTGACAATGACAAAAACCCTGGCACTGTAGTGGACACATTTTTGTACGTCTCGCAGTGAATGAGTTAAATATAATCCTGTCCCAATATCACATTTGTTCAATATCCTACAAGCATTTTTTGAATCACAATAATGCGGTATTGAACAAGAGTATGTAGACTACCGTATTTTGTGAACTATAAGGTGTACCGCATTATAAGGGGCATCTTAAATGAATGAGTTTAAAACTTTTTTCCATACAGAAGATTTCACAGCAGCAAAGTTATGAAAGGTAGAGGAAATGAAAGAAAGAAGTAGAAAAACAAAATACAGGAGCTGTTGGAAAGGCAGCCACTCTCGTGCCATCTTGAAATAAATACATACATACATACATACATACATACATGCATCAAGGCGTCTCACATGGCGTCGATAGACGGTCCAGGCTTCTGCGCCATATAGCAGCGTGGACACACACACTGCTTGGTAGACTGCGACTTTTGTTGGAGTTCTTAAGTGGTTGTTTTCGAACACACGAGTACGCAATCTGCCAAAAGCTTTGGAGGCTTGATGGATGCGGGCCTGGACGTCATCATCAATTAGACAGGAGGGTGTTAGAATGCTGCCGAGGTAGCTGAATTGTTGGACAACCTTGAGGGGTGTGCCACTGAGGGTGAACGCTGGGGTTGGAGAACTCTCTTTTGCCATGACCTCCGTTTTGGTTACATTGATCACGAGACCGAGTGATCGGTAGACGGAGGACATGGTATCAAGGGCATTTTGCATGGCAGCTGGGCTGTGGGCCAGCAGAGCACAATCATCTGCATACTGTAGCTCGTGGATGCCGCTGATCAGGGTCTTGGTCTTGGCCTGTAGGCGTCTGATGTTAAACAGGTTACCATCCAGGCGGAATTGGATTTGTACGCCGCCACCTTCCTGGATGGACTTATGGAAGAGGAGCGTAGCTGCCATCAGGAACAGGTTGAATATAGCAGGGGCCAGTACACAGCCCTGCTTCACCCCGACTTCCACAGGGAACGGGGAAGATTGCTGGCCACCAACAAGTACAGTTGCTTGCATGCCGCTGTGGAACTGTTTTAGGATGCCAAGAAATTTGGAGGGGACGCCAAATTTCTGCAGTATGGTCCAGAGAATGTCACGGTTAACTGTGTCAAATGCCTTTGTAAGGTCAATGAAGGTGATATAGAGGTCCTTATTTTGTTCCTTGCATTTCTCCTGAACTTGGCGCGCAGCGAAGATCATGTCCAGAGTGCTTCGATCCTTCCTGAAGCCGCATTGTGTCTCTGGGAGGATGTCTTCGGTAATGTGCGATGTAAGACGGAACAGCATTACTTTTGCAAGAATCTTGCCAGCAACAGAAAGTAGGGAGATGCCACGGCTGTTGCACATACATACATACATACATACATAATATGGCAACACAAAGCCACAGAGTCAATGACATATTTGAATACTTTTTCGACGGTACACTGAATTAAAAAGATAGATTCACTGAATTACAACTCGCTTGGTAAGCTCTTTAAAAAAAATCTAAAACTTTTAGGTGCGCCTTATAGTGTGGAAATTACAGTATTTTTTCCCTTTAAACAATTCAAGTAACACCAACTATTCTATTCTTTTTCGTTGAACCCATTTTTTTTTAATGTCATATTAACATTTTATATTATCAAAGCTTTGTCCTAAAAATGTCCTTTATTCTTCTGACATTCTTTTTGTGACATTAAAACCATTGATAGGCGGCCCGGTAGTCGAGTGGTTAGCACGCTGGCTTCACAGTGCAGTGGTCGCGAGTTAAAGCCCCACTCCCGTGTAGAGTTTGCATGTACGCCACCGCGTGGGTTTTCTCCGGGTCCTCCGGTTTCCTCCCGCATTCCAGAAAAAATGCAGGCTGATTGAACACTCCAAATTGTACTGAGGTGTGTGTGTGTATGTGAGTGTGGATGGTTGTTTGTCTTTGTGTGCCCTGTGATTGGCTGGCAACCATTTCAGCGTGTCCCCCGCCGAATCCCCGAAGACGGCTGGGATAGGCTCCAGCACCCCCCGCCACCCTAATGAGGGTCTCATGGGGAATTTTTATTTAATTATTTTTTTAATTGTTTTTTTTTTTAATATAATACATTTTTCCCACAGCATTACAAAGTTATTGTCGAAAGAAAAAAAACCATCCTTTTTTTCTTTGTGAAAATCTTACTGGGAGTTCTTGGCACAACCGGGCGCAGTTTCAGTGCTTGCAGGTTTGATCAGACAGTCTGTTCTGCAGGTCATCAGGAAGAATGTTGTCTAGAAGCAGACGCCTACTGCAAAGGTATGCCTGGAGAACCACACACACGTCATCAACGAATGCTTTTAACGCTTCCGTGTGTACAACTGACACGACAGTGAAGCTTCGATTGCAACGCATCATTTCCCCAGTGTGTCACTAAGTTGTCACCAGGGCCTGCTTTTAAAGATCTCACCAGGAGGCATACTAACCAGATGCCTGAGCCACTTCATTCATGTTGACCAAGCTTCTCCCCCTATCACGAACGAGTTAAATTAAAAGATTTACCTTTTGGCTCAGCTCCTTCGCCAGGGAAAGTGAACGAAGCTTTTGCTTCTTGCAGCCTGAGATCAGAAGTCCTGATTGTCTTCCCAAACGGCTTCACGCCAAGTCTCGAGCTGCTCATCTGCAAAGAAGAGAGATTTAATCCACATCTGTCCCGAGGGCTATCATCGGCAAATGATTGAGGGGGCGCCTTCTTGTAAAAGACGGCTGGGGCAGTGGAGCAGTGGAGCAGTGACCCATTTGTTTTGACTTTGGTTTCCTGAAGCGGTTTTCAATGTTTTTCTGATTCCTCTTCTAAATGATCACACTGGCATAATGTGTTAGTTGTTGCCAGAAGAAGTCCAGTCTGTGTCTTCCAGGGCTAGGTTTTGAACATATCACAACCAGATAAGGAGACAACAATTCTCCAAACTGTACAGTCATTCCTTTCAATTTGTGGACAAAAAGCTTCAGCCAACATTGCAAGACGCCATTGAACTTCATGTTTTTTTATTATGACAAACCACCAAATGTTTGAGTGCCACTTTGAGGGCAGTGACACAAGAATGCCAAATAAGATTTTGATGTATGGGGGCAGACATAACAAGTAACATTTGTCCAGGAACATTTTGTTTTCCTTCAACAATCATAGTGTGCTTTTGAACTGCTATTCAGTCATGGTAATTTCAACATAGATGTAAGAAATTGGGAAATGATTAAATATTGTCAGCTATATTTGTATTAATGTCGATGCTGTTGTTATTGACTATGGTTTTTCTGCTTTTTGGAGCACATATGTGATGGAGTTACCATGAAGTGGGAAGTCGTGAGATTAATATACAATGAAAAGGTTTGGTTCAGTCCCCCACTGATACAAGTTTTGTTGAATGTACTTAATTTAAATTTGCTATGGCGTGATACGAAATGCGATTATCTGGATGCCGATATTTATTTTATTTTATTTTATCTGGATTGTGATAGATTTTTCATTCTTTTGGATGGGGCCTGGGTTCTCAGATACTCTTGTTAGATCCCGAATGATTATTATTGCCTCCCTGACATGAAGCACATACACCACATGGGAGTAATGCCTTCATAAATAAAAATAATTCAATCAATCATCACACAACAGTGAAAAAAAATGGAAAGACTACTCTTAAAAACCATTTAAACCCCTTTTAAAAAACCCTAACGTGGGCACACAAAAAAAACTCTTTATTTTGCAAAAGCTAATTTGCCCCATGTTAATGCTCTATTGAAATTCAAAATCATCTGCACAAAAAAGGAAGAAAAACAAAACAAAAAAAAAGTCCGCTTTTGAATAGTAACCTATACTCAGAAATATAGCGCATTGTAAATAGGAATCAAAATAAATTCAAGCTACGGCTTGACATATCCAATAAGAAAGCCAGTGCACCAGCTCCAGAGTCCAACTCCACAAGTTTTCATCCGCATCACATTAAATGTCCTCTCTTTTGATGCACCTTGGAAAGAATCTTCATGTCTGTCTTATCCTTCCCTGACAGGCCCCCGGCATCTATTGCCACACAACCTCCATTCATTGCCTCCAGAAGGGACATTTCCCTGGAAGGCGTGTGATTAAACACCTTCTATCTGCGTGCCGGTAACTCTTCAATGGATTTGCGGATAGAAGGAAATGTCTGTGGGAAATGCAATGTCATAACAGGTCTGCACTGGATCATTCACGAGGTGGTGGAAGGCAAAAGTGTCCGAAATGATGACATAAGATGCCATGCCAAGTCTCAGATGAGCCCCTCTTTCAGAAAACCTTTATTCGTCCCACAATGGGGAAATTTGCAGTCCACAGCAGCAATTTGAAAGGGGATGGGGTGGGGGTAAAACGATAGAAAACAAGATATTCTCAGCATAACAAAATAAAAATGTCAACTGTATACTGTGCAAATGTAAATGTGCAAAACCGTTTCATTAAAAAAACTGTACATAGTGCAAGTATCAAGAAAGGCATATTGATATATTGCATCAACCCATATTTACAAGTGTCCAGTTTTGTTTTGTTTTTCACATGTGATCATTGAGAATTGCAAAGCCTGACAGCAGTCGGCGGTACCTCTCCTTCTTGCACCGCGCGTGTAAGAGTCTCTGGCTGAAGGAGCTACCCAGTGATGTCAGGGTGGGCAGGAGTGAGTGGGAGGGGCTGTCCATCATAATTTTTAGTTTAACTAGCGTCCGTCCGTTGCCCACCCTCCAGAGAGTCCAGCGAGCAGCCCAGGACAAAACTGCCCCTCTTGACAAGGCGCTCCAGTCTTTTCCTGTCCCGGGTGGTGATGCTGCCTGACCAGCAGACAATTGCATAGTGCATGGCTGAAGCCACCACAGAGTCATAGAAAGTCTTTAGGAGTGACCCCTGAACTCCAAAAGACCTCAGTTTCCTGAGTAGGAAGAGGCGACTCTGTCCCTTTTTGATTAGGGCATCCGTGTTTGTAGTCCAGTCCAGTTTATTATTCAGAGTAACACCCAGGTACTTGTAGGAGGTCACCCTCTCAATGTCCGAACCCTGGATGTTCAATGGTACAGGTGAGGATTGTTTCCTGCAGAAATCCACTACCAGCTCCTTGGTTTTCCCGGTGTTGATCTGGAGGTGATTCTGCTGGCAGTGGAATCAGCCTGTGCACCTGTGTATTCAGCAAGGTGTTCCGCGTTGAAAGGCCCAATAGTCTGGATGTAGCAGAGGAGCTCATTGTTGGAGACGGCAGCACACATGCTGATATTGGCAGCCCCCTCTGTTGTCAGCATATGGTTGATTACGTTGCCAACAATATGGGTGCAAATTTCATCAGAAATATCTGGTGCCTTTTGTTCCACTGTGCATTCTCAGTACTATTCTGCTCAAAAGTTGTCTGTCTTCCATGATTGCCAAATCGAATGAGGCACAGATTGCCCCCTCTGTTTTGTTGTTTAATTAAAAAACAGTGATCCTGGATATGTGCCATCTAAATTGTGGAATATACTGTATGCAATTACCATATATTCTGCAGTATTAGGCAGTTGAGAGTATCACCCGTTCAATGAATGGCCTAATTTTATTGTTTTTTCATATACAAGGCACATTGAATAGTCGCAACAGTAGCTGAGTTGTGTTATGCATCCACACGCTCAATGGAATACAATACAATACAGCTTAATTCATAGTGAGCTTTCACAACCGATTTTACAGGACATTTTAAACACTATATTCAAATACTATGTCCAAGTTATCAGAATATTGAGCCATATGTAAGATGTCTCGGATTATACGGTGCATTGTTGGCTTTTGATGACATTGAATGCCTTTGAGGTATGCTTTATGTGCGCAAGATACATATCATACAATACAATATACAGTAAAGTCTCGTTATATCGATATCGGTTATATCGATAGTACTGCTTATTACGATACTATTTCTATGAACACAAGGAGAAAATTTACATGCCGCAGGATCGGATATATCGATAGTCCGGTTATATCAATATTTTTTCAGACTCCTGAGAATATCGATATAACGAGATTTTACTATATATTGATTTATATGGCGCTTTAACAATAGCTGAAGCTGGAACAAAGCGATTAACATGGACAACTATCATATACAGGAAATAAAGCAGTCACAAAGATAGTAGAAAGCACCGCGGAATAAAGCCAAGATCAAGTCAGAAGCATGCTGAGTCGAATGTCAAAGAGTACAAGTGCGTTTTGAGACTGGTTTCAAAGATGGGCAGCAAGGGACATAATAAGGTACTTAAAATTATGTATATCCTTGTTATAGGCATTAAATACGAGTGAGGACCATGTCTTGAAAGTGCAAATCTATTTTATAGTTTGTAATTTGCACTACTTCCTATAAATACTGTGTTTATAATGTCGACCGAATGTAGAGTGTTTATCAGACTTCATAAGGCATTGTACAGAAATAGTAGATGGCAAATGGTCACAAGCAAGAGGAGAGCATCTTGCACAGTAAAGAGTATCATAACACGTGAATTTCTTTTTTTAAGTGATATAAAATAAAAGCTTTGAAAATATGTCCTTGAAAATTGCTGTGAGGCTATCTGCTGATGTGTTTTTTTTTCCTTCTTCTTTCCACCTTCCCTCTCACAATGGTTTTCCAGACCATTTTCACTTATTGCACCCCTGGGTGCTTGCTTACTGCAGTCTGCAGTCCATTTTATGGACATGATTCAATGTGTGCGGGCTGAGAGGAAGAATGCATACTCACTGGCCACTTGTTCATTCATGTCGCGGATGTCTAATGAGAACCAGCACAACATTGAGGAAGTATGAAACTCATGTGCAGGTGTATAGGCTGCACTACAGATGTGTTTGTCTGATGTTTCTGACCTTATTTAGGGTGACATTTTAGATTTGGCTCTCAGTGTGATGCAGTGCAGTCCAACATAATTGAACAAGCTTAATAGTAAACATCCATAAATCAAATTTCAAATAAAGGCAAAAGGCGACGACATCTTACTTTGGATTTATGATCCAAAGTGTTGCATTTCACATTTTCAATGCACAGTTAATGCTCGTCGAACTTTGTGCCAAAAAAGCAGCGTAAATCACAAGTTGCATTACATTAAAGCGGCATCTAGCAAATAAAAGACCTTGTAAATCCAACCTGACGAAAGATACAAACAATAAAGCACCCAAACCAACAGAAGCATGGCTAACACTGAACGGCAGCCCACAAAAACAGAATTTATGTTCCACAGCACCAAATGTTATTCTTTCGTGAAACTGTAAAACACATGATGCAGTTCCTCAAAAATGTTCAAATGTACCTTGGTTCGATTAGAACAATTTATTTAGTGCAACAAGGGTTGTGTTCAGCACCCCCCATTTTTTTTCTTCAAAATTTCAGTAGTTTCAAAAATATAAAAAGGAAAAAAATATGTTGGGAAAATTATGAAACCAAAGTGAGAATTTTACCAGGAAAAAACTGTCAGTATATTGGTATTGCATGAGGAAGTCTGGAGTGACAGAAAAGTATGTCAGAGCGGTGCAAGACATGTATCACGACTGCAAGACAGTTTTGAGGTGTGCTGTTGGTGTGACGGAGGAATTCAAGGTGGAGGTGGGACTCTACCAGGGGTCAGATCTTAGCCCCTTCTTATCCGTGATGGTGATGGACAGGCTGACAGACGATGTTAGGCAAGAATCTCCTTGGCCCATGACGTTTTCAGATGACATTGTGATCTGTAGCAAGAGCAGGGAACAGGTGGGGGAGAAACTAGAGATGTGGAGGTATACCCTGTAAAGGAGAGGAATGAAGATCAGTCACAGCAAGACGGAATATATGTGTGTGAATGAGAGGGATCCATGTACAAGACTGATGTTACAGGGAGAAGAGATAAAGAAGATGGATTATTTTAAGTATTTGGGGTCAACTGTCCAGAGCAATGGGGAGTGTGGAAAAGAGGTGAAGAAGCGTGTCCATGCAGTCTGCAACGGCTGGAGAAAAATGTCAGGTGTGATGTGTGATAGAAGGGTTTCAGCTAGGATGAAAGGAATGGTGTATAAAACGGTGGTGAGACCAGCCATGATGTTGGGACTGGAGACCGTGCCACTGAAGAAAAGACAGGAAGCAGAGCTGGAGATAGCAGAGATGAAGATTTAGGGTTAGTGTTAGGGTTACGGTTTAGGGTTAGGATGAGGGTTAGGGTTAGGGTTTGGGAGGGACAACTCATATTAGAGGCTTTGGAGTCAAACAGCCCAGACTGAGACGGTTTGGACATGTCCAGAGAAGAGAGAGTGACTATATTGGAAGAAGGATGTTGAGTCGTGAACTGCCAGACAGGAGACCGAGAGGAAGACCAAAGAGGAGGTTTATGGATGTTGTCAAAGATGACATGAAGGTAGCTGGTGTGAGAGAAGAGTATGCACAAAACCGGGGTAGATGGAGGACACTGATTCGTTGTGGCGACCCCTGAAGGGAAGAGCTGAAAGGAAAACAAGATATTAAAAATAAAACTGGCATGTTACATGAATAAGGGCCCAAGGTTTCGAATACATTAATAAATCACAATTTGATAAAGTGAAGAACCTGTTCACGAAAACAAGCATGAATGAGGTTTAATATGATAAAGTAACAATTAAGTCACTTTAGAAACAATTTAGTCAACATATATTTTAGAAAGATGAAGATGCAACATGCACATTTTTGTTTGGAGGAGGATGGGTTTTGGGGTCATAATTCACTGTTCTTGAGATGAATCAATACAAATAACGAAACTAGAGATTGCATTAAATCAGAAGTGCTGTACAACAACGGCCCCCAACCTTTTTGGTTTCACAAACTAGTTGACAAGTACATGCTGTTTGCAAACTGCAGAACATTTGTTTCCATAGCTTTTAAATTGCCACTTTTAAAGCATTGGTACTGACAACAAAGACAACAATAGAGGGAATAAACAATCCATCAACAGATTTTTTTCACTCATTTCAAACAATGTAGAATGAAATAAACAAACTCAGTGAACTACGAAAAAAATGTACCAATTAGGAATAATAAATGCCCTTCATCATATAAACATGATAATATTGAAGTCACAATCCTCCATACGGTGGTAGAATCATTGCTACTTGCAAATGTCCCTGATTAAAAGACCACACCATTGATTACTGCTTTCATCACGTGACTGCGGGTGAGCAACTAGCGTCCAAACTGCTCATGTTTATGTGGTCGAGCATATGCCAAGTCGTCGGACAGTTAAAAGAAGAAGAATGGAAACAGAGAAAAACAAACAAAAAAATCACCAGTTAAAACAAATAGTGAACCTGGTTATCACTAGCATTTATGCTAAAGCTACTGTCGACCAAAGCCAATAATAAAATACATTTAATAAACGTCTGTGTAACCCCTGAGGTCCAAAAGGTTTCTTCAGCCGTCATCTGTACTTCTTCAAAGAAGTACAGATGACGGCTGAAGAAACCTTTTTATCGATACATTTAATAAAGCAAAAAACTGTAGTGTGATCGCAATAGTGACCATCAAAGATATGATTAAAATATTGGTAATACTTGAATCGAACAATTAAGGATTGCTCATGTTTGTGTATTTGTGCTCTCTACTGCGAAGAGTTGTGCACACTGGCTGAATAAAGTATATACATACGAAAAGCGGGTGCTTCCTTCCATGTGACTTGAACGTAAAAAAAATGGACTTGTATGTCTAATTTTTGCTATGTGTCACTATTTGCAAAATTCCTGCTCTGAAAGCCGTCATTAAAAGAACAAAGCCAGTGGTTCTGCATAGTACTGTATGACATCAATGGATTTGAAAGTAACATCAAAGACAGGTTGTTACTGGCCGGTTGCATCAGGTCACCTGCATAAACGGTGTGGTCTGCACCGGATGGAGCAGACAAATCCTCAGATGTCGCTCTTTGTAGTCCTAATTTATCACACTGAACCCAACATGCTCAGGTATGGCCAGTGTAATGGAGATGAGGCACATGACATACATCCAAGCAAACATTCAGGTTCCTTTGAGGTGTTGCCGAGATATGATGGGAGATACATGTACCTACAACTGTTTATTTTCATTTATGTGTTTGGTATTTTTTTGGGGGGGGAGTATTTTACTCTGTCGTTGATGCTCATTAGGTTTGCAGGTGAATTGGAGCCTATCCCAGATTATTTTGTGTGAGAGGTGAGTTTACACGCCAGGCTGGTTGCCAGTCAATCATAGGACACATCTGGTGTCTTCAGTGAAATATGACGATGAGAAGAATTCGGAAGAGCCACAGAGGAAGGCCTGACCCAAATTTCGAACTCAAAATCTCATTAAGTGAGGGAGACGTGATCATCACGACTAGAGCACGTTGGTCAGGTTGGGGACGTTGCCCATATGACAATGTGCATGTGTAAAATGTAAGTTTTCGCCAAGATTTAGATGCTCAAAAACACCATTATGTTTCTTTGCAAATAACATTCAAAAATGTTCATTTAACTCATTCGGGAATTGAAAATATGACGTACAGCGCCATACACGAATTTGTTCGGGTTTTATTGTGTCATGCTTGGGTGCCGATAAAGCGCTGGCCATGTTTTTTCTTTTCCACAAGGGGGCAAAAATTCCCCTTTTCCCATGTTAGCACTTTGTTCCAGGTTCAGCTGTTGTTAAAGCGCTATATATACCAATATGCAATTACGGCATTGTATTTTGGACATCCACCCTGATTTCAAGCTCATATCACTCCAGATCCACACAATTTAGAAATTAACTCTGTTTTTTTTTTATGAAAAAAAGAGAGTCTAAGGTTTCCAACAATGTATTGAATGTTTATGCAGTCCTAAAAAAGTTTTTTTTTTGTTCTTTTGACTTCAAGATGGCGCCGCGAGAGTGGCTGCCTTTCCAGCAGCTCCTGTATTTTGTTTTTCTACTTTCATTCCTTACACACATTTTTGCATGTCTCGCAGTGAATGAGTGAAACATGTTTATATAAAGAAATCCAAACCTTAAAGGCAAACATATAAATGGTCTAGGAGGACTTTGTTAAACTCTATTAAAGGCCAAAAAAATGTGCACAATTAGATATCATCAAAATAGCGTTTACCACATAGCATATTTTTCTGTTGGTCTTGGGCTAAGTTTTTTAGATCAACGTGAAATAACAACTGAGAAGGAATATGATTATTGCTTTGGTACGACTGAGTGGGCCTTGATCCAAAGCAGAGATCTTGGACCGAGGGGAGAAGTTTAATTTATTCAGGCCATAGGCATGTATTAAAGAAAAAAAGAAGTGGTTTGCTGCTATGTTGTGGCATATACAGTTTAGGCAATTAAAAAGCTTTGTAAGTGGCCATCAATTATTCACAGTTTTTTTTGTATTTGTAGCTGGGCTCAGTTGCAAATTCTGATCAATAAAAACTGGTCTTCAACGTATTGAGATTTACTATGAAAAATAAAACAATTTAAATACCAAATCTACGTATAAGTTTCTTTTCCACATAATCATGCTTCCACAAAAAAAGAAGAAAAAACACACTCCAACCCCCCCAAAAAATATGTTCTTAACCTTTTACCTCAGCTACAAGAAATTCTTTTTCAGTGCTTTTTAAAGCTAGATTGGTGAGTCGGTCCTGTGACATTGAACAATAAATAAAAATAATATACGGTATGAGCTATAATATATGAGCCACTATGATAAGGAATATCAGTGTCTGAAATAACGTCTGCAACATGACTTTTTGTCATGAGTTTCAGACACTGGGAATATATATATATATATATATATATATATATATATATATATATATATATATATATATATATATATATATATATATATATATATTCGGAACATTTGTACTCAATACTGAAAGGGGTGCTAGGAAAAATATTGTTGCTGATTGTAATTGGCGCAATGAATCAATTCTCAAAATAGTTGAAAGGGATAGCCTTGAGCTGTTGTTGTGTTTCTGAAGAAAATACCAGAAGGTCCACCAGGCACGTTCGCGGCTTGATTAAACATAGCAAAATTGGGTTAGACCACCCGCGTAATAGTTTCACCCGTTGGAATGTTATTCACTGACTTGATTCATGAAGTAAAAGAACTATATTAGATGGGGGAAACAGCTGTTTTATGACATTGATTGTTTTGCTTTTATATCATTGACATATTGAACTGACTGTTTGCATATGATGTGTGTGTGGGGGCATAGAGGGTCACCATTTTCTGGACAAAATGGGCAAACCACTGCCTTTGTTGTATGGGACCTCCCAATGTGAATTAGATCATGTACACTGAAATTTTGAAATCAGTACTCGATATTTTTACTTGATTACTGTATATAAATATCCAGGGATGCATCTGGGAAATTAAAAGCAGGGGTCAAGTTGGCCCCTTTATGTCTGAAAAGGGGGCCAAATTCTAAAATGTATGCGGCCCAATTTAACTAGATTGCCTGTTTGAAATAAGCCATAATACATTGATTGGAGCAAGATATTTCTAAATGCAAATTAAAAAAAAACATTATTTAAGTAAAATCTATTTTTCTAATATATCAACAAACAATTTTAGTTCAAGTCAAAGAATTTATTAATACATAACATAAATAAGCATTTTTCATTTTCTTAAATTCCTACACAATCAATCCTGTGCACTTTTGAAAATTTACTAGTGTGCTGTATGAAAAGGTACAACAGAGAAGATAAGGAAAACAAACTTAGAACAATATTTGTTACGAGTGCATCCCTGTATATATTTGCCCACCCCACATTTTGATGTCATGATATCATGTGGAACAACTTGATAAGAAGGTCACGCACAAACACATTTGGTGACAATAAAATTGATCATCTATTTTTTGAGTCGGATTTTTACTCCACCTGACCACAGCAAATGTTCATCCACTTACCTATCAACACCCAGAGCGCACAGGCTCATCACAATAACTCCAACTGAGGGTTTTCTGGATGAAGGGCAGAAGCTTGCACAGCACTGAGCCAAAAGGCCAATCTTTCACCATGAGCTACATATGAGAGAAACACACACACACACACACACACACACACATACACACACACACACACACACACACACACACACACACACACACACACACACACACACACACACACACACACACACACACACACACACACACACACACACACACACACACACACACACACACACACAGAGAAAATGTGGTCCCTGTAATAACAATCAATTTCAGATAAGGCTGAAATGAATAGAACGTGGGTGAAGACAGCCGATAAGGCGTCGCATTACCTTGGCCTTGTAATTACGTGTCGCGGGGCAAATAACTCACCCTGTAGGTGTTGACTGGGATGTCTACCATAATATGGACCAGGTCTCCCAAAGCCAGACTTGCAATCAGAATGTCAACACTGCTCCTGTGAATGATTCTCAGCGGTAATAAATTTCCTACAATTCCCAACACAAAAAAAAAAAACACCCACAATGAAGACGTCTGTGTCGGCTCTCAGTCGTACAGGAGTGGTCCATCAGTGAAAAGGTTTCTTCAGCCGTCATCTGTGTTTCTTTGAAGGTGTTTCACTCCTCATCCAAAGAGCTTGGCCAGCAAACTAAAGTTGTGCTGGTAACTCATCTGATTATAATAATAATACTTATTTGAATAATTTTTAATAATTACTTGTTATGTTCTGTCTGATTACCTCTCACGTTCTAACTGTTCTATTCTGGAGCTATCAGAACAGAGTTCTGGCACCGCCACCTTTCTCCATTAGGGAGATATATAGGGCCAGAGTTACCAGCACACCTCCTGTTCATTTACGAAGGTCTTCGGATGAGGAGCGAAACGTCCGACATCTTCAAAGAAGTACAGATGACGGCTGAAGAAAACTTTCCACACGATGAAGATGGCTGGAGAAAGACATTTGAACGTATCCGCGAGTAGGGCCACAAAATTGTGAGTCTCACAGAGATACTGGATGTGTAGTTGTGCGTCTCTGAGAGGTGTGCACCGGCGGCTGGCTGGGAATGCTGAATGCCTGACTCGCCGCTAATGAGAACATTTCCCAGACAAAGAAGCAAAGCGACAGCCCACATTGACTGGGGCTTCTTTAAAAAAGGGCTCTCGGATGTGCTTGCCAGCGCTTGGTTAGGAACGAGAGTAATTAGCATCAGAGCTGCTGGGAGTTTGGCAGCAAAGTAACTTGATACAGTGATCAAAAGGCAATTATACAATGAATTGTCCCAGTTTAACTTTTGATCGGAAATGCCGCACAGCTCGGCCGCTCGCAACGTTGCTTTGTGCGCCCTTGCGGTAAATACAGAAGCTCTCTCTGGCCGTTGGAAAGTTTTATAGGCAAAGATGCCGTTGTAGTCATTATTCATCAGTCTGTCAGTGGTGACTCTCATTACTGCCTGTAATGCATCACCTTCAATAAAAAAATGACACAGTTGAAGTGTCCTGTTGTTGAGAGTGAGATCACCTGGTGGCTTTTTTGCAGATGTGCTGTGCCAAGCTTGTAACATGACAAAATCATAAACAAAAAACTAAAGATTGTCTCCTGGGGCAACAACAATGTGGCTTCTTACGGAAACTGTCATCTGGTAAGAGTGGATACCTTCAATCACATCTGATGCAGACATCTGGAAACACAAAATGAGGTAAAGGAGGGTGAGTTCACACTTGACAGGCTCATTTCCTTTGTTTTGTTCCAAGTGTTAACATCCTTTTTGAGGGGGGGGGGGGGGGGAGAATTGTTCACAATCTGCCAAAACGCTGTTTGTTGTGAACAGACCAGTATCTACTGCCACCATATATTTCTTGTACTGCAAATAATTTCGTCACAAGACAAGTCACAACCTAAAAAGAGAGAAAAATAAAAGTTTGAAAAAAGAATTCACCACACTTGTAATAATACATTTCATAAGCGCTTTTCAAAACTCTCAAGGACACTTTACAGTCACAGGATAGTCGATTAAAAGGTTTCTTCAGCCATCATTTGAACTTCTTTGAAGGTGTCGGACGTTTCGCTTCTTATCCAAGAAACTTCGTCAGCAAACTGAAGTCTTACTGGTAATTTAGGCCCTATACATATATATCCCGAGTGTCCAGACATGGCGGTGCCGGACTCTGCTATGATAGGTCCCTGCTCTCAGGTTGGGGGGAGCAGAGGACTACTCCCTGCAGCTCCACTGATTGTTCCTATTGTCTGACAAACGACTGGCCTAATTGCCGACTTCCACCGGCATCACCTGATCAGTATTATTAATCCGATGTTGCCTAAGCAGGCTATTGTATGAACGATCCAAATTGAACCTCACCCCACCAAAGCGGTTTAATGAAGGATTTAGTTGTTTTATGAAAATCGCTTCTTTTACTCCCCTTTCAAACCGTCGTCAAATGAGTGGTTGCTCGCTTTTAGTTTGCTGATGAAGTTTCTTGGAGAACAAGCGAAGCTTACACAGACGTAAGTCACATGATAAGTCTTTCTGTGGGTGAGCAGCGGCAGCCACACACACCAGTGTTCACTCAACCCGGAAGTAACTTGGATAGAATGTCCACTTTATGGCATGATTAAATCATTTTCCAGCTGAGATCTCATTAACTCATTCACTGCCAGACGTGCAAAAATGTGTCCACTCCATTTCAAGCTCAGATATATCCAGACTCATATTACTTGGGAATTAACTCTTTTGTTTTCTAACAAAAGAAGAGAGTCTAAGGTTTCTTATGCTGCATTGAATGTTTATGTATTCCTAAAACTTAATATTCTGTGGGTCCTGAAATTTGAGTGACAATGACAAAAACCCTGGCACTGAACTGGACACATATTTGCACATCATCTGGCAGTGAATGAGTTAACAGCCATCAGCAAAAACTCTTGTGGTTTTGAACAATAATATATCTCATGGGACCCAAGTAGACTTTTAGACTCATCAGGTTCTTCCGCCGGGCTTCTGGTTTGTTAGCATGTTAGCTTCCATACATGTTATTGTGATTTAACCGCCCAAAGTCGAGAATGTTTTTGGTTTTGTCTTTATGTGCCCTGTGATTGGTTTATAACTAGTCCAAGGTGTGCCCTACCTCTGGTCCAATTGTCAGCCCGGATAGGCCTCTACACACCCAAAACCCGAATGAAAAAATAGGCAGTATACAAAATAGAAAACTTCCTGTTTTGTGGTAAATAATGGGTCTTATATATTATGCAAATCTTGATGCAATTCTTCCAGGTTTGGTACAGGTGCATCTTAGCTAATTCACTGCCAGACGATGTGCAAAAATGTGTCTATTCCAGTGCCAGTGTTTTTGTCATTTTCACTCAAATTCCAGGATCCACAAAATATTGTGTTTTAGGACTACATAAACATTCAACATTAGAAACCTTAAACTATCTTCTTTCATCAGAAAAAAACTTCATTTCTTTTTATTTGGTTCTGGGGTATCATGAGGTGCCAGTGGGGGCGGCTTTACAAAAGGCAAATGCTGACCCCTCACGGAAGGGAAAAACAAATCGCCAGAGGTCTAACCAGCGCTTTATCGGCAACTCCCCGCAATAAAAAAAAAATCAAAACCCGAATACATTCAGGAATGGCAACGCCATATTTTCAATTCCCGAAAAAAATCAGGGATGGCAGTGAAGGAGTTAAAAGCTTTTGAAATGCTCCTCTTTGGAAGCGTACGGGAAAAAAATAAGCTGTGCAAGATCGAATCTAACTTTTTCTTTTGGAAGCAGTAATTCAAATGTCAATTAGGACTCTTTAAAGGTGGAGACAATGATACATGGAAGACACCATGCCAAAATCAATGTGTTTCACTCTTAAATGGGCTTCTTTTACCGCTTCTTTCGTCCACATGAGGTAATCAACAAGAAATTAGTCGCAAGTGATTCTTCGGCCTCGTTTCCAAGGTGTTTTTTGTGTAAAGCAACAATTCTACACATGAGTCTTAGGACTGTGAAGGTTTGCCAGATTTTAAATGTTTATCCTTTTATTTTAATATTTCAAGTCGCTAACTGCAGCTAGCTTGAGTTTTGAGGATCAATCATCCACTCCACTGCATTGTGCACTGTGTATATTCACTTCAAATGTTACATAGGATAATTGAAAGATACGATCAAAAGAATAAATATGATTTAATGTTTATATAATTCATAAAAAAACATTTGCAAAGCTGCTCCATATATTGTGGCCAAGCTAAATATGCTCTAACAATACTTTTACACTGTGGTTATCTACCCTCATAATTGTTTTTATTTTTTGTTTCCTGCAAGGTTGTTTTTCAGACAGCTCTTTTATTGTAAGGCTTTCCAGGTTCGCTACAGATGCACTCAACGTGAAATGGCTGCAGCTGCTGGACATTGCGTCTGGGCTGTTATGCCCCATCCGAGAACTACCTCCTCTCCCACATTGAAAGTATTGAGTCGTGATGTTTGTGTCTTGGATTCATGTGGCTGTCACAAGAGCCCTCCACCATCACCTCACCAAAACACCCAAACCCATACTGTGCTATAACATTCGTTTTGTCTTCTTATTAGTTTGAAATAGGTTGAAGGTTTCTTCTTTTCCACACAATGGTCTTTTTTTCTGGAAAAATACCATTGTGTAGAAAAATGAAACCTTAAATCTATTTATGCTCCTCTCTATAGGACCAAAGCATGCAATTGTTCCCCCTTCAATCTCCCTTATGTCTTTCTCACCTAAGAAAAACGCGGGCCACCATAAAATGCGACTCATTCCAGCTCCCCATTACAGCTCCCTCGGTAGGTCATTGTCCGTTTATTGTTATTATTTCTATTTTTTTAATGTCTCTTGGACAGCTTGCATTGTTAAGTGACTTTTCTTTTTGCTCTCAATTTATACAAGTGCAATGATGATCCAGTATATGTCATTCATCCATTAGATTATGCGGGTCGTGTTTATGTTTTGGCCATTCCTTATACAGAATCTATATGCCACAGGTGTCAAAGTCAAAGCCCAGGGGCCAAATCTGGCCGGCTACATTTTTTTTCAGGCCACAAAAGCAAATGAAACTGGTGCGATTCCATGACGCTTGCTATAAAGTACGACCCAAAATTTTAAATTGGCCCATGTAAACCACAATAACAGTCGTTATTTGGATTGGGTATGATTAGCCTTTATTAGTCTCGCAATGTAGAAATGTAAATTTCACAACAGAAAATTATGAAAAGAAGAGGAAAGGAAAGAAAGAAGTAGAAAGACAAAATACAGAAGCTGGTGTAAAGGCAGCCACTCTCGCATCGTCATCTTGAAGTCAAAAGAACAAAAAAACTAAATACAAAAAATATGACAACACAAAGACACAGACAGTCATTCAGTCTTTAACACTATCTGCACCCTCTTTGTTGCATGAAGCAGTTCTAGATGAAAGAGGAGAGGATCAAAGCGATCTTTTCATCAGTGGATCAGGGAAGTCGTGGTGGAATGTGCATGTCTACTACAAGCTGAATGTTGAAAGCAAACACGAAGCTGTAGCAACCATTGACGAAAAGAGACTGTCTCACATCTCCTGTCCCATGTAAATTCCCTTCAATTCCAAGCCACGACAGTTCCACATACACATCGGCGCTCTCATGGCGGGCGCCTCATGCCATGCATCCATGCAACCGCAGACTGTACAACAGCACCGACCTTTCCGCTGAACAAAGCGGGGCTGTGAAAATGCTGCCCATTACAGGTGCAAAACAGCAGAATTGCCCCAAAGCTGTCCAGCCATGACAGTGGCATGGCACGGATATTCCTCCTAATCAAAAACAGTGCTGCCGAAAAGGCACAACCGCTCAGCACACTCTCCTCCTTGATGACTGTCGTGGCCAAAAACGCTGAAAAACAATCCATATCCCTTCCAAATGATGCACAACAACACAAAGTGACAAAAGACACAAAAACAAGACAAGAACAACAAAAACAAAAAAAAGCAAGGCTTGTGAGACCACTTGCTGACGGCTGCCTACCCGTGTGCCATCTCACACTACTTGAACCATTTTAGACTACAAACTAGACATTCATTAAATTGTTGTGTGCTCTATATGTAATACATGTATGTAGCGGATATTAAACATTGTAATGGCTTCTCTTAATTAGTAATAACCCCTGAGAGGAAATTGTAACTACAATGTGGCCTGTGGCGAAAAATGAGTTGGACACCCATTGATCCCCAATGGCCGGTCTACGGATACAAGCCAAATTATACCTTCTCAAAACACACACACACACACACAAAAATTCATGAACACAATCTTCGTCAAGTGTTTGGTAATCCAATTGTTGATTTCCCAAAATGTCTGCACGTAACAGGGCCACCAGATCTACATGTTTTTATATGTTGTTTTGTCACTTTACCTTTTAAACTGAGCCCTTATACTGGATGGCATTTGATTGTGCATGTTTTCTTAATGATGTGGTGGGCAAGTAGAGGGAAGGTTGCTGGCTGTACCACATCAGGTAGAAAAAAAAAAAAAAAAACACAGAGCAAAAAGAAACAAAGCTGCAAGGAACACTTTCCGGCCCGTAAGAGTAATAAAGAAGAATAAAGCAATCCCCTGTGATTCCACATTAAGCCTTTAAAGTGTTTTTATCATTGACCTGAATTGTTCCACTTAAATCTCTCTTGTTTGTGTTTTAAGTACATTTATGATGTCGGTTGCACGAGGGCCCTAAAGAGCCATCCTCCAGTATTTCTCTTTCTCCCTCACAATTAGCTTGTTTCCCATTTGAAATGAGGTGAAGGGACCCCATTGACTCTCATGCTGTGGCCAGCTCAAGCCGTCACACTCCGACGATTCCAAAACTCTGTTTTCCGGGTCAAGAATGCGGCACATGATTTGTGGGTGCTGTTCAACGTGTTATAATGAGACACCAACACGCTGTATATTTCCATCCATACATGACAGCATTACGGTAAGAATTTATTAGAGGCATTAACCGTGACTGATTCTGTTTGAAAATGATACCAGTTACATTTAAACAAGGTAAAATTGGGCGCATGTGTCTATCAAAATAGGATGCGTGAAAAAAGACTCAAGGACCCATGCCTAAAAATTGAACAGAAAGAGAGATATACGTAAAAACAAAAATATCCTTGACACAAATGTGCATTTTTTTTTTGCCTCTCACATCTAACATGGGTGTAGAGCGGATCAAAAAAGGACTAACAATAAAGTTGGGCCAACGGGGAACACAAAAATAAGACAAACAATGCCAACAGTAGTTCGACATTATAATTTTTTGCAGACAAAATCTATCACTTGTAGAAATGACCAAAACATGATAAAAACTGTGACAAAAGCATTTTCATCCTAAACAATAAAATGAAAATGGCTGCCCCAAAGAAATAAAATACTGAAAAATAAAACCAAGAATCCCTCAAACAAGTAACATTTTGGTCAGACACATTCCATCACAAAGTCAAGCTACTAACGTAGCAGCCATAACTAACGTTGGCTTGTTTTCGGTGTTAAAGCTAGCAGCTAGCTTGCGTTGTTTTGAAAATGGATATGTACAGTAGTCTTTGTGACGTTATCATGACTGCGCACATTCATAAATGGCATGACATTAAGGATTGCGCTCATGTGACCAGATCAACTGCGAGAGTTCTGAAGCCAAACATCAATTTTAAACTAAGCTAAAGGGAGAGGGAAAACCTACACCGTTAATAATTTGCGACTGGCTGAAATGTGGTCCGTAGAGGGGTTTAGTGATGTCAAACTCGACCCTTCTGTCAGTTCCAGTTCCAGTCCCACAACCCTAATACATGTTTAAATACCACAACACCCCCCAACACCCCCAGAATATCACATTCATACGCATAAATTAATGTTCCGCCATCACCACATTCCCCCTCCACAATGTTTATGGCAGATGCAAACACCAACAAGCGACATAAGCAGCTGGCAGTCATTCATTTTCAATGAAAGCCTCGGCAAGCGTCCCGCGGCAGCCACAGCAGAAGATGTGGGAAGATATCTTCCGTGTACACAACAGTGTTGCTTTCCGTGCTGACAGTGCAAGGGATAGCGATCACGGAGCTCCTTGCCTTCTCCCTGATCCTTACAACTTATGCCGTGTTTGTTCAGTGACATAAACCAAAATAACTCGGTAGGAGAGTGTCAAAATCAGAAGGGATGGCTGGAAAAAGATTGGACATGCACCTGCGCCACTCGACCATTTGAACAACAAAACGTACAAGAATGACCTGAATAAAAAATGCCCTCCTTCAAAAGTATTGAAACAGTGAGGGTATTTCTCTTTATTCCTGTGAACTGAATGGATGTCGAAGACATCAAAAGATGAATAGCAAACCATTCAGCCTGTTTTATTTGCAGCTATTTACATCTGGACTGCATACTCAGCTCACAAGAAAGAACAATTTGTAATGAGATGTTTTTATGCCAGCAAAAGCAATGAAACAGATTTATTGTTTTTAATCTTCGATACAGATTTAAAATAGATGAAAATGAATAAGATTTCTTATTTTGGTGCAAATCCCTCGGTTGCGATAACTGAACCGGGGCTGGCGAATCTGCCGACTTTGCATTCATTTTTTTTTGGGCATGTCTTGACAGATTTTTTTTATGATTGCCTTTTTTCATCATTTTGTCATTCCATTGCAGCCACTCGTGAGTCATTAAAATGCATGTTCTATGGGGTTTAATTCTGGAGATGAACTCTAAACACCACTGACGTGAAATGTCATCAAGGGGAATCATAACGAGGAGCGCTGCCAAAGTCAATTGCTATCAATTATCTTTTTTATTTTATTTAATGGGAATGGTTGGGAAAAAAAGTCTTGGTCAACTCTTATTTGATCTTTAAGCCGTGAAAGTAAGAAAAAAAAACTAAAATGCATACTTCTATAGTTGAAATCTGGGTATCGACTTGAGCAGTCCAAAAGCTTCATTTGTGTAGTGGGTGTTTTTCTTGCTGCATACTGATTGATTTTGCGTTTGGTTGGGGTCCATCTTTCTATCACTTTCCAGACGAGGTTTCAGGAAACTTTGAGAGTTCATTTTGCTGCTTCTGTCATGTGTTACATCGATGAAGATTAGTCAGCCAGCCTGACGAGGAGCTGTCCAAGTCCACAATATCCCCACTAAGGTTCACAGATGAGCTTCTAAGTTCGGAATGATGCACAAATCCGCTTTTTCCTCAACAGACTTCGGACTTTCCAACTCTTATGTCAAGTTTGGTCTCAAAAGTACATCAAACTTTTGAGAAGAATTGCTTTAGGCTGGTTTCCTTTCTTTTGAACAAACTTGAGTCTGACCATCCTATTCACAAATAAATGATTTGCATTTGTGCTTCAGTTCATGGCTGTCCCACCAAACAGAAGTTGTTGCTGATGTCAGACATGTTTTCTTAACCTCTCAAAGTATTATCTTGTTATGCTTAGTTCATGTTTGAATCTTTCATGTGTCTTTTTATTCATCTGGTTGACAATTGTTCTCTCAATGATACAATTGCTTGCTTTTTGCTTGTAAACATCACCTAATCAAAGACAGGCTGTTGACATTTGGTGCAGTTTGGACCTGTGTGTCAAGCTGCCAGCCACATGCTACAATATTCTCAATGGGTGCATTCAAAATCATCAAATCCAAATGTTTCAGTCAAAATGAGGGAAAAAGCTCTGGCGATATTCTTCACTGACAAAAAGAATGAGGGCAGTGTTTATTAGACTGCAGATGAAAAATGTATTCCGGATAATGACCCCGTATGCAGGGAATTAAAAAGCTTGCAACAAAAAGGATAGTTTTCAAAATTATAAGTTGCGGTAGAGGCATCTACCGTGCATGAAAATTAATTTTGGGTGGTAGCTGTCGAGATTTTTGTAACTCATTCACTGCCATTCCCGAATTTATTCAGGAAAGCATGACATGGAGCGCCATTCCTGAATTTGTTCCTGTTTTGATTTCACTTGGGGGGATTGCCGATCATGCGCTGGTCAGACCTCTGGCAATCTTTTTCATTCTTACAAGGGGGTAGAATTTGCCTTTTGTACAGCCGCCCCCATTATAAACTCAGATTACTCCAGACCTACATAACATAGCAATTAACTTTTTTTCTGATAAAAGGAGAGAGTATAAGGTTTCTTACGTTGCATTGAATGTTTATGTAGTCCTAAAACTCGATATTCTGTGGGTCTTGTAATTTGAGTGAAAATGACAAAAACCCTGGCACTGGAGTGGACACATCGTCTGGTAGTGAATAAGTTAAAAACATGTTGGAGCAAAGTTGTTTTGGATTCCTCTAACTATTGTCAGATATCGTTCATGTTCGGACAATTGTCAATATTTTTGGAGTTTATCATTGACTCCAAATAAAAATAATAAACAACAGTTGGTAACTTTTTCCTGAAGTCGATGAGAAGGTTTCTTCAGCCGTCATCTGTACAAATTTGAAGGTTTCGGACGTTTCGCCTCCTATCCAAGAGGCTTCGTCAGCGAACTAAAGTCTGACTGGTCGTATCGGCCCTATTTATATATCCCTAATGCCCAGACATGGCGGCGCCGGACACAGCTATGATAGGCGTAGTGTAAATGCAGCCTAGGAATCCAAAATGTGTGCTTTTGAGTATTTATTTATCTGAAGAAAATGGCTGCAATGCTTTGAGAGGTCAAAGCAGAGCAGAGGAAATCCACTCTGTGGGTTTGCTCCTGTCAATTAAAGACCTGCGGCTATTTTGACACAAGACTCCCGAGTTGAGAACCATATATCGACTCTTTAAATTTGTGAGCACTCCCAATAAAATAACCTTGCAACAGTACGCCCATCTTCTCCACAAGCCACCGATACGTAGACGTGAAGCGTGCAAGGCGCAGATATCCCTGCTCACATTTGATTGTGGTCTCGGACTATTTAATGGACACGCTGCATGAGGGATTTATTACCCCTCTGATTGCTCCCACCCAGACAGATTGGGAATGGCCCCCTATCTCAGCTCTCGCACTTTGCTGTGTCATCATTTTTCAGTGCGCAGGGGCTACTCTCGCCTGGCCTTCTTTTGCCTCTTAGTATGAACACATCTGCCACCTGCTTAATTATTTCTCTCCGTGGCCTAAAAAAGACACAGAAGATCAAAAGGGAAATGACGCACGCGGCCACCATTCCCTGATTGCGTCTTCAGTGTCACGTCTCATTTATACAGCTCAAAGTGCCTGTGAAGTCTGGAAATGGCAGCAAAAGCCTTTCTCATCTCGCTCACTGTAAAACCCAGAGGGTGTGTGTGTACGTGTGTGTGTGTGTGTGTGTGTGTGTGTGTGTGTGTGTGTGTGTGTGTGTGTGTGTGTGTGTGTGTGTGTGTGTGTGTGTGTGTGTGTGTGTGTGTGTGAGTGTGTCTATGTGTACATGTGTGGGCTGCAGCAGTGATTGGTACTCTCATTTCTCCGAGTTGCAACCCAAATAAGAATCTCGCCTGCAGCTCTCTGTCAGCCGCCTCAAAGACAGCAATCCATCAGGAAATAACAGCCAACTCAAATGTAAAAATCAATTCAGGAGAAAATAAGGAGACCTGTGGTTGAGGGAAAGTTCATGGGCACGCGTGATCATGTTTCCTTGCATTCTGCTGCTCGGGCGGTTGAGTGAGACAGACAAATGATAGGGTTTATTCTGGTGGGAGAAGAGGGGAGCTGGATAGAAAAGCTGATATGAAGGTTTGTGGATCTGAAACACGCACCGGAGACACAAGGATGTCGGCTGCACTTGAGATGAAAGCAAAGTATATTCCATTTACAGAAAAGAAAAGAAAGCAACTCATGAATTGGTCTATCTGGCAGAGAAGTTTACACTTGTCATCTAATATGCGCAGACCGTGACAGCATACATGGAACAATCGGACCATAATCGCCCTTTCCCTTTCACAGTTGACTATTCATACATTTACCCAGGGATGCATCAGGGAAATTAAAAAAGCGAGTCTGAAATGGGGGCCAAATTCTAAAATTGATAGGGCCCGATTTAACTAGATTGCGGAAGCATACAAAACTATTCCAGAAAAGACAAACAGAACAGACTATTATTATAACAATATTTCTTACTAGTGTCTACACATTTCTTTGCTTCAAAGATGTCCAATGTGCGGCAACAGCTCTGAAATCATTCCCGTTCGTCACTAAATTCGAATCATGAACAGCAGTTTGCTGCAACGAATTGTCACTACCCTCCGCAGACTTATTCGATTGTTTCTGAAAAAAAAGTGAATATGTTTGTTTGCTGTCTGTTTTTCATGTCTTCTCGAGTTTTACTCATGTTCTAACGCCCCATATAGCAACCGTCCGCCATGTTCGATGTAAATAATGAAATGCACCCTGGGTAAGTCAAGTCACTCATAGGCCTTCAATCGTGCTATGTCTGAATCAATCAAATGCGAGTGTATTATGATATCACTACACGTCCACTAGAGGGTGCCGTTGGCCAGGAAATAACTTGTGACAATATATTTGCTTATGCAGCTCGCTTCAGATACAATGTGCGAGCTCTGATCAGTATGCTGTTCACTAGCGGCCAATGATACTATGCTTGGCTAGAGATTTGTCATTCATGTGACAAGCCAATCATTGTTAGCGACAATTCCAGCGCCTTCTCGCAGGCCTTGTGTTGCCAACTTGAACTCTGATTGGTGAAAGCAACAATTTCATCAACATTGATTTTTATGCTCCAGGGCCTGCATAACTGATTGTGAAGGCATCCAGGTAGAATTCTGACTCTGGAAAAAAATGATGGCTGAAATATGATTGGTTTAAAGCTTAAATATGAAAACACACATCTGGAAGCAGCCCAACAAGGGAAAAGCATTGAAAGGAAGCTGAAAGACAATTTGCAATTATTTAATAAAAATTCATGGACAAAATACAATTCACATGAGTCTGTGATTCAGATATTTTTAGGCCAGCAGAGAAGGCCTTGCAGGCCCTGACGGCCCACCACTGGCTATCAGAGTCTAGGTTTTTAAATTATAATTGTGTTACTAGTTATTACACTCGAACAATGTTGGACATTTTTTAGGAACTTAAGTTTCACTTCTGACTACGTCTTGGTGGCCTCCTCAGCTTCAATTTAGCAAATACATGACAGATAATAGTCATGAGTGTAGTGAATTATTAATAATTGCGACACTAATAAGCAAGAAAACCATCTGCACCATCAGTTGGCGAACCTTGACACGGGAAAACTACACAAGGCCAAATTGGTCTCAAAGCATCTGCAATGAATCTATGTTTACCAAGACATGCATCCACCACAGGTGAAGCTTTAAAGTAATGTAAATGTCACCACAGGAAGAGGAGAGGGCAGGAGGAAAAACAAACATTTACTCCATGTTATTTCTCTTTTGGTGCACAGCCTCTCCCAGACAAAACATCAGTAGGACGACATTTTCATCTGTCTGCGCGGGTCAACTTGTGATCAAAATGAACCCCCCACCCTACCCCGCCTCGGGCTACGGTGACAAGGCTCGCTTGTCTCAGATCAATATCAAAAGTATGACTGGAATGTTTCATGAAGAGTCAGACTGGGAAAAGCTGAGGAGCGCTCATGCTTTCATTTTGACTCCAGAACAGTGATTTATCGTTGTATTTACCAGACATTTGATGAAAACACCCCTCATCCCACCACCACCCCCAGTGAGTTAAAATGTTTGACATGAAGGGCGGCCATGTTTTTCCCTCCCAAATTGCGTTCGCAGAGTTTTTTTTTTTTTTAAAGCCCGCAATCAAGTACAAGGTCAAACTGTTTAATGGGGGTAAACGTTTGTTCCTCTTTCAAAGGTTTGTACAATGTTAATGAACCTAATAGATGATGTTATCCCTCCGGGAAAGTGGCCATCATATTATCCCCAGCAAAGGCATCTTACAGGACAAGGACAGAGTGCTTAGCACTAAAGGCGTTCCCACAAATCACCAACACTTCACATGCGACTCGCCATGATGTGCTCATGCTGGATAAATGGTCGCACATCAAATCGGCATGTCCGTCAATTCACTGGACATTTCATGGCTCTAAAGGGGAAAGAAATATTTCCTGGTAGACTTTTGTAGCTTTCGCACATCATCGCTACGTGGGCCTGCGGGTCAAGACACTTTTTTACCTTTGAGGCGTGTTTACACGCGAGAGGTCATGTATAACATGAGCGCACCTGCTTCACGGTCGGAGATGTGCACGTGGACAAATGCATTGGAAGTCAAGTGTGTACAAATGTGGTGTAAATGCACACACAGACACACTGCCAATACAAGCTAATGGGTTCCGATACAAGAGTGCTAATAAAAATGATGACTTTACAAGTTAATGGGGAAAAGCATTCAGTACAGATCGCCAAGGTTTACCGTCAATTTTAGATATTAAAAAAATGTAAAAAGCGCAATCTGGTTGCTTGTCCAATCACACTCCAGCACACTCGCCACTGAATTTTTAGAAAGTGACACAAAGTAAATTAGATTTTTTGTGCCAATTGTAAATTCTCTCTTTTGATTACGTATTGGGTTTTACTTATCACAATAAAGTAATATTTATTAATAAAAGCGATTGGGTTTTCATAGCTATACATAACCGTATTTTGTGGTGTATAAGGCGTACCCAAAAGCCTTGATTTTCTTCAAAAGATGAACCTGCACCTTGAGCGCAGGTGTGCCTCATATATAGAAAAAGTTTGAAAATACACGATTCATTGAGGGTTGCACCTTATACACCAGGGGTGTCAAAGTCACTTTTTGCCGCGGGCCACATTGTAGTTATGGTTTCCTCTCGAGGGCCGTTATGAATTTGGGGAACCCATTAGAATGTTTAAATCCCTTCAAATATTACATATAGAGCACACAGCAAATTAATGAATAACTCGTTTTCAAATCTGAAGTCAAGAATAATGACTTTTATTGTGGTTGACATCCAAAAATATGACATTTTGGCTCAGATTTTAGCAATCATCATGGAATTTAACAAGTTTGACTTGCTTTCGCGGGCCGAAAAAAATGATGTGGCCGGCCTTAACTTTGACACCTCAGGCCATGGGCTAAAACACGTGCTAGAATCTCTTCTTCTTTTCCTTTCGGCTTTTCTCGTCAAGGGGTCGCCACAGCGAATCAGTGATCTCCATCTTCAGAGGTTTGATCCGCATGTTTGTTTTGGACAAGATTTTACGTCGGATGCCCTTCCTGACACAACCCTCTGTATTTATCCGGGCTTGGTACTGGCACAAGAAGACTTATGTCCCTTTGTGGCTACAGAACAAGCAACTCACTCAGTAAAAGGCTCCCAAACACAAAATGGTCATCGGCACAGCAACAATCAACAATCAAAAAAGCAAAACTATACTCACCATTTGATGACAATGCTCATAATCCCCAAAGTGTAGTTTCTTACCAACATTCCAAAAACGTCCATCTTTGTTGGCTTTTGTTGTACCGCAGTGTCTGAAACACATGTGCTAGAATGCAAATTGAAATATTTGTAGGTTAAACTTAAACACAAAAATTAATATAGCTCAAAGAAATGTGTGAGAAAAACAATTTTTTTTTAAACTAATGTTAGCATTTTATGAAGAGGAGGTGGACCTTAAGCTTCATAACATGGTTCAATTGGCCACCTGACTGTTCCGTTTAAAAAGCCATTTCACATTTCGGAATGGTTTTAATGAATTGATTGTTCGCGATGATAGAGTGGACATATTTAATTTGGCAACATCCAATGACACATAATATGATGGGAAATTACAAAATATACCATATCTGCGCTTTAACATTTGGGTCATGCAAGTATTTTAAAGAATTAAAGAAAGCCTGGAAGCTACCAGGTTCGATCGGTTCAGAAGTAAGCTAATTACATTTTTCTGACGCGTGTGAATGGGCTTATACGTGCCAAGTGCTTCGAGTGGTTGGAACATTTGGAAAAGGCCAGTCGGATCTGTCATGTCTCATCAAGGTGATGCTCTATTGACTACGGTACTTTCACAGAAGGGGAGAACCACATCACGGCTCAGAAATGAAGGCTTGAACAAGAAAATGACTGGAATTACAGTCGATGTAGTGACAGTGACAAGTTAAGGGTAATCTCAACATTCATCGAGGGAAAAGTAGAGAATGAAAAGCCAGTTTGTTGAGCTTCTTTTGAAAGACTTCACAGACGGAGGCGAGTATAGTATATGGCCAACGCACAGTATATTATCCTGTAATGAGATATGGATTCTGAGTCTATTAAGGAGAAAAATATAATCACATTTAGTATACCTAACACTTTCTTTTGGTGGGTTCCACACTAATATGGCTACAGAACTCAAATTTCTGTTGGCCTTCGAAAGTTGTCACATGCCACTAATGGCTGTCGTTTGAGGAAAAACAAATAGCGTTAAAGGACAACCGACATCACTTTTTTTGTTTCTTAACTGACATCATAAAAACGTTTGAAAGCATCTAAAATACCCAAAACACGCAGTATCTTTTTAGTCAAATGCAAAACACCAATAAAAATGACTTAAAGTGTCTAAAATCTGCAAAAAAATGAACCCGGAAGTGGCCAGTTTCAGAAGGTCCCGCCCCCTTGTTCATGATGTCACCCCAAGACGTCTTGACTTGCTGGAGGATCAAAACAATGGCTTCAGATTCGGAGAATATGCTTTCTTGTTCCTCACCCAGTTATGAATATGATTCAAATAGTTCTGAAGAAGAAAGAATACATATTTGCAATCGATTAAAGAATTTATTCCGTGTCATTTTGAGGCATCACGGGTGGGAAAGGTCGCACCCAAAAACAAATATGGTAGAGTATTAATGCATTTATCCAGTACTCCATTATTACCTACATAACTCTGTTGATTAGGACATCGGCAATGAAACAGGGGATCAGAACACTCTAAGATTTCCCTTATTAATTAATTTAAAATGAATGGGCCATTTATTTTCCTGCCTTGGTACAAGGACATCTAGTGAAAGGCATATCTTTTAGAAGCGCCATCCAACTGACGCTGGGAGCCACGAAGTTAACTATTGTGTGCACATGTGCGTCTTACTTTCGACATTCTTATCTCATGGCCATGCATTAATGAGCGATGATAAGGAGCTAATCAAGCGTGGGAAAGATGCGTATCTTGAAGCCAAATGAAAGATTTCTTTTTTTTTTTTTAATACGATTGGGTGACTAGAGTATGAGGGCTAAAGCTTAAAAAAAGCCTGATGGAAAACTTAGTAGGTCATCTAATAATAAGTCTTTATTGTAAAAGAAATTTGATGGAGATTGTCATCTGCAAATATATCTATTTTTTTAAAATGACGATGAACACCTTCTAAAATAAATGTGTTAATGAGACAACTGTCACTCGATGATTGTTTACATTTTCACCATGGGCTTATCAGCATGGATTAGCTGCTTTATGGATGATTTTACTCTTATGACTAACACTGTGCTGCTTATTTTTAGACCGCAATTAAACAGACATAAAAGGGGTTATGGAGCCAAGTAGCGCTCTTTGTTACTTCAACCAAAATTGTCCAGTGTAGGCACAATATCTTATGTCCTGTCTTCTTTATCATCCATCCTGGTCAGTGAGGGAGGATGCTCCAACTAAACAAATTATTTTCTTTTTTCAGTGTTTCAAGGCTTAATTTTGAAAGATGATGAACTGGTGGTAGCATCACGCCTTGAATCTCTATCGTGAATTAATTAAATGACCAGCGTTTGGCGACTGCATGCTTGCTAAGTGGTGAGACGTTGTCCTCTTTTATTAGTATTCCCAAAGCGATTCTTTGCTTGAGAGAGAAAATGATTAGAGTGTGTTCCATTCCCTACATCACGACACAGTTTTACTATGTAATACATCATTGGATCCTAATTTTAAACAGCATTATTAATTGAAGGCTTGGCGGCTTTGAAGACATTTTGGAAAAAGGAGCAAATTGACAATGGGCACCTGACAGGAGAAAAACACGTTTTCTGACATAGGCTGTATTTCTTTTGGCTATCTTGCAACAGTGTAATTGTGAGGGAGCCGGAAGGGCTTTGTGCAAGCAAATTAGTTCCAGAATTTGGAAGAAAATCTCCCGGGCAACAATTGCTCCGGCAGTGTTCAAAAATTGGAACCGTTACATAAATTCATCGCCAACATCTTCTCATATGAACGTGATTGACAGAACACACACCGCAGAGTTCTAATAGTGATTGCAATTCCGACAGAAAATGTAGAGAAAAGCCCCCCCACCCTTACCCCAAACAATTTGAATAAATACATCAAAGCACATCAAAGCGATACCTCGATCTGATGTAAATATGGCCCCGGGGTGGCGTTATGCAGTATAGGGCATGGCATCAGAGCGATGTGGAAAATTCAGATTATTTTGCAAAATAACGTCAATGGATTGGGGAAACATTTGTGATATGGTGAAATTGTGTTTACCCCACCGGCCGAACAACTTTTGCATTTGCGCCAGCATTGTTCATGAATGTTGTGGATGTTTATCATTGATAAAATGAGTATTGTCTCTGTATTCCTTGAATAAATCTAACCAAGAAAGGGGGCATGTATATATACACAAACACACACAGACACACACACACACATATATTTATACGCATACATACAGATATGCATACATAAACCACACACACACACACACATATATACACGTATATACATACACATACACAAATATATATACAGATACACAAATATATATACACACACACATACATATATATACAGTAAAGTCTCGTTATATCGATATTCAAGGGAGTCCGAAAAAATATTGATATAACCGGGACTATCGATATATCCGACCCTGTTTGCATGTAATTTTCTCCGTGCGTGCATAGAAATAGTATCGATATAACCGGGACTATCGATATATATATATATAAAAAATCCTCGTCTCACCCACCATGGGTGGTGTCTGTCCCCATTTCAGCTCGGGTCCTCTACCAGAGGCCAGGAAGCTTGAGGGTTCTGCGCAGTATCCGTGCTGTTCCCAGCACTGCGCTTTTCTGGACCGAGATATCCGATGTTGTTCCCGGGATCTGTTGCAACCACTCGTCGAGTTTGGGGGTCACTGCCCCAAGTGCTCCGACCACCACAGGCACGACTGTCACCTTTACCTTCCAGGCTCTCTCCAGCTCCTCTCTGAGCCCTTGGTATTTCTCGATTTTCTCATGTTCCTTCTTTCTGATGTTCCCATCACTCGGGACCGCTACATCCACGACAACGGCTTTCCTTTCCCCTTTATCTATGACCACGATATCTGGTTGGTTGGCCATTACCATCTTGTCAGTCTGTATCTGGAAGTCCCACAGGATTTTTGCTCGGTCATTCTCCACCACCTTGGGAGGTGTTTCCCATTTTGACCTTGGGGTTTCCAGTCCATACTCCGCACAGATGTTTCGGTAGACTATGCCAGCCACCTGGTTATGGCGCTCCATGTAGGCTTTCCCTGCCAGCATCTTACACCCTGCAGTTACGTGTTGGATTGTCTCAGGTGCCTCTTTGCACAACCTACACCTTGGGTCTTGTCTGGTGTGGTATATCCCTGCCTCTATGGCTCTGGTGTTCAGGGCCTGCTCTTGGGCAGCCAGGATGAGTGCCTCTGTGCTGTCCTTTAGGCCAGCCCTCTCTAGCCACTGATAGGACTTCTTGAGATCAGCCACTTCTGCTATGGTTCGGTGGTACATCCCATGTAGGGGCTTTTCCTCCCATGATTGTCCCTCTTCCAGCACCTCATATATATATATATATATATATATATATATATATATATATATATATATGAATTCATGAATATGAATATATGAATGACAGACTCACATTCACACCGAATGACGAAAGTGAGAGTCAATAGCGACCCAAAATTCAATCCTGTTTTTTGCAATGTGTGCAAAAACCTGCACAAATAAGAAGAGGTCATGCAAACACCCGAGAAGAGATTTGAAACCTGTAAGTGAGAGGTGCTAACTACTAACTCGTCACGTTGCGCTGAAGTATTTTTTTGGATACAAAAGGAGAAATAAACCATTGACCATGTTATTTAAGCAAAATCAAATGTGTCACTGCAAAGACCTGACAGGCGTGGGTTGGTGCTCAGCCGCATGCAAAAATCATCGTCCCGCTCCAGAGCACCCAATCCCTTTGCACGGATTCCAGACCGTCAATCCACAGAAGGTCATAGTACAGGTGCAAAGATGTAACAGCGTGTTTGACAGGCAGACTCCCTAAAGGGCAGATTCTTATTAGTGAAATGGCGTTCAACAGAATCAAATTCACAGCAGGTTGGTCAAACTAGATCAAGAAAGTTTTAATCAGAAGGTTCATAAATAGTACAACTGTACACAACATTGCAACTTCATACATTATTTCCCCATTAGTTCATTATTAATTTTGCGGTAGTGCATAAAAGAAAAAGTATAAAAAAAACATAGCATTTGACCTTTTTACATTGTTGCAACAAACGATGTGTCGATAGCTATGATCACAAACCTGAGCATTTGGTTGCACATGCAGAAGAGTTTTATTTATACATTGAAGCACTGTGCTAAAATATGCAAATGAAAGGTTTTGCACCGTTTGTCTTGTTATATTCCCAACGGCCATCGAGGGAATCGGAAGGCGAGTTGCCTTACTGGCCGTTAGCTAAGTGACTGATAAACAACCCTCCAGCTCCCCGATTCACAGACCCAAAGAGTCCTCGTCTGAACACTTCAATATATTCAGCCCGCTGGCCCCACACCATCGCCGTGTGCAAGTACGTTTTATCCTTTCCCATTTGCTGTTAAGTGACATGCGACTCGGTTCTTTTACACCTCCCGTGTTTTAAAAAAAAGGGGGGGGAGGAAAGAGGGATCTTGTGTGGAGCCGCGTGGCTCAGCGCACCGCCGACTAGATCTTTGGCTCTATAGGACGGTATCAGCTCCCAGTGCGGCTCCTGTCGCCCCTTCCTCA
The DNA here is from genome assembly GCF_051943395.1 of Hippocampus bargibanti. Classification (NCBI taxonomy): domain Eukaryota; kingdom Metazoa; phylum Chordata; class Actinopteri; order Syngnathiformes; family Syngnathidae; genus Hippocampus; species Hippocampus bargibanti. The sequence continues at coordinate 22,529,269 of NC_142741.1, forward strand.
CAGTCCCGCGGCTCATTGTGCGACATCACAAGCAGAAGTCTTCTGATCATTACTTATTCACAGACAGCAGCAGGTTAATCTGGGAAAAGAAAGAAAGAAAGGAAGACTTGTTTGTGGAGCCTATTTAAGGCGGCTGCGAGTCAACCTGCTCACAGCACAAAAGAGACTTGCAGCTGCATTATTCAAAACATGTCTGGTGTGGCTTATCTTTGGTTCACCGTGTACCTGCTCCATTGACGGACATGCGATGATTTGGAGGTCCTCCCCGCTGTATTCCTCCTGTAGCAAAGTGTGGAGCCTTTGGAATACCTGCTGGATATTATTCTGGAAAGAAACAAAATAAAAACATCACAAGTGCTGAAAAAGTCATACAGACAAATCTATTAACTCATTCACTGCCATTCCCAAATTTATTTGGGAATTGACAAGCATGATGTGGAGCGCCATTTCCGTGTTTGTTGGGTTTTGTTTTTTCTTGTGTGGGTGCCGATAAAGCGCTGACCAGACCTCTTTCAGTGTTTTTCTCTCTACGAGGGGGCAGCATTTGCCTTTTGTACAGCCACCCCCATTTCAAGCTCAGATAACTCCAGACCCATTTAACTTCTTTTAATTCCTAGGTTTTCGTATGCTGCATTGAATGTTTATGTAGTCCTAAAATTCAATATTCTGTGGGTCCTGCAATTTGAGTGACAATGACAAAAACCTTGGCACTGGAATAGACACATTTTTGCACATCGTCTGGCAGTGAATGAGTTAAGATGCCCGTGTACCAAACCTGGAAGAATTGCATCAAGATTTGCATAATATATAAGACCACAAAACAGGAAGTTTTCTATTTTGTATACTGCCTATTTTTTTATTCGGGTTTTGGGTGTGCAGAGGCCTACCCGTGCTGAAATTTGGACCAGAGGTAGGGCACACCTTGGACTAGTTATAAACCAATAACAGGGCACATAAAGACGAAAACAAAAACATTCACGACTTTGGGCAGTTAAGAGTTCTTAATCACAATAACGTGCATGGAAGCTAACAAACCAGAAGCCCGGCGGAAGAACCTGATGGATCTAATTCAGTCTACTTGGGTCCCGTGAGATATATTATTGTTCAAAACCACAAGAGTTTTTGCTGATGGCTGTAAACTCATTCAGTGCCAGATGATGTGCAAATGTATCCAGTGTCAGTGCCAGGGTTTTTGTCATTGTCACTCAAATTTCAGGACCCACAGAATATTAAGTTTTAGGAATACATAAACATTCAATGCAGCACAAGAAACCTTACTCTCAGAAACCAAAAGAGTTAATTCCTAAGTAACATGGGTCTGGAGATATCTGAGCTTGCAATGCTTGAAATGGGGGCAGCTGTACAAAAGGAAAATGCTGCCCCCTCGTGGGAGGGAGAAACGTTGCCAGAGGTCTGATCAGCACTTTATCCGCACGCTCGGAAAAAAACAACAACAAAAAAAACGAATAAAGTCAGGAATGGCTGTCAATGAGTTAAACAATTACAGAATCAACACCAAACATTTTGAATTGAGGATTGAGTTTTTGATCAACCAACCTCCCGCGATCAAGGCGTTACTGCGCATGCGCACAAATATATGCACGCCATAATGAGAAACAGCCTGACGTGGACGCATGTCCCGCATTTTTACAGCTTGTTAACCTTCAGAGCTCATATGCAAGGTTTTACAGTGCCACCCTCACCACTGTAGATTCCTGTTGTTCGCCTGTGCCCTCGTGAATTGTCCACAAACTCTGAATGAGAAAAATGCTAATGATAAAAGATATAGATATAACAGCTCTGATCACAAGGTGCAGTTGCAGACTGCTGAGCGCTAACGACTTCAGGTGATGGAGGTCACACGCCATCAGATGTTAAAAATATAAATGAGACTGATAAGGGTGCAATGTGCATTAACACAATATATGACTAATCTGCACCACTCTACACCACTCATCGCAGTCGACTTGGGACCACACCACCATTGATCGCGATCAACGTAATAGGGTACCTATTACGTTGATCGTGATATACACCAACCAGCCTCAACATTTAAAATACCGTATTTTCCGGCGTAAAACGCATACCCAAAAGCCTTCATTTTCTTCAAAAGATGACCCTACCCTTTATACGCAGTTGTGCCTTATATGTGAAGTAATATTAAGCCACAATAAGTCTCGCAACGACTATCAACAGCTACAACTCAATTTCCCCCTGTAGAAGAAGTAATGCGTAACCTTGGCCTCTACTGTAGCGCCTTATGATGTGGTGTGCCTTATATTAGGAACACTTTCATATATTTATAGATTGTATTTGGAAAACTTCATTCATTGAAGGTGCACCTTTTACTCAGGTGCGCCTTATGTGGGAAAAGTTTGAAAATACACCATTCATTGGGGGTGTGCCTTATACACTGGATAATACGTTACTTGTATCATGAAATCCTATCCAACATAAGAGCTGGCTGTGAGAAATCACGCAGGGGTTTGGGCATTGTGTGTTTGACAAATGTTTGTTAGCTCCTTTCTATTAATAATCCTCATCATAAGATTGGGTAAACATGAGTGAGAGACGAAAATGCCCATGTCCTGATTTAACTTCAGCCACTTTGGCTACCTTGTAACCAGTAAGGCCCATTGATATTTTATGAATGGGACAGATGGCTGTTACTTTTAAGGATCGGACCGAGAAAAAAATAAAACTACCGGTACATTGACAGTGTGAAAAATACTGTTACTAGAAACATGTACCTATCAAGCTGACCTTTAAACACAGTTACCTAAGATACATTGGGCCATGTATAATTTCACAAGAATATCCTCTCATTAATTATATTATGATTTCACCAGTGAACTCCACACCTTAAGAGCAATGCTCCATCTTTGCCAAACTCATTAGCGGCCCCTTTTCACTACAGTATTTACAGCAGTGGGACTAATGTGATGAAGTGAAATATGCTAATGTTCCAGCAAGGATGAGTTCAAACTGACTCTATATATCTGAATCTAACATTCTTTTAAATGGCTGATGATCAAAGTTACAAAAAAGAAAAAGAAGAGGGAGAGAAGAAGCTCCTGCTGTTTTGAGGCACATACCCGCACAGGCTTGAAAAGGATGAACTCGGTGTCTCTGTTGGCCAAGTACAAGGACATGCTCTGCAGTGTGCTCGGCAGCTTGTTCTTCAACACCCGGTAGGTCGCACTCACTAGATCGTTGATCTTTGCTGAAAGGAGAGGGGAAATAAAATAAGGAAGAGAATACAGACATAGCCTAGAGGATGCTCGGTACACGTTGAGACGAGTCGCAGCGAGATGACAGTGGTCTTTTTATCCCAAGCCCCCAAACTTACCGGGCTGAGCCCACGGCTGCTTCGACAGCGTGTATGCAGGGCCACCCTGGATGGCCATGTTTTTCAGCTCTGCTACCTGTGTTCAAAGTAAACAATAGTTAGTGACAGCCTTGGAAAGAATAAAAAAAAAACAATGGTTTTCACTGAGTCAAATGGATTAACTCCAAAACAGAGATGATTTTGTTGGTTTGACAAATGAACAATTGGTGTTGTTTGCACAAAATAGAGGACAATGGAAAAGGGTTGAGTGGGAGGAATCGGAGGGAGGGGAAGGTGGGCCACAAATGACTTGAAGAGAATTGTCTTGAAAGAAAATACGGCGACATCACAAGTACACAACGGAAGTTGAAGGGAATAAATTTGTCTGCAGCTGAGAGAAAAAGGTGTCAGTCCAAATGGATTGCAATAAAGTTAAAAGCAGGGAGCTGAAGGTCAGGACGCGCCGTCTCCGCCTGAGGGCACGTCTGGCGGTTACCTTGGTGAGAAACTCCTCAAGGTTCCCCGTGAAGATTTGAGTCTGCTGTTGAATGAACTGCTCACAGCTGAACTTCAGGTGTCGGTCCACATCCTTCTTGGAGTCGATGTAGTGCTCTTTTATCTCGGGGGTTCCCTGCGGAGCAGAGAAAATGATGCTTTTAAGAGCGGACTGACTGCCTTGGCAGACAGTGAATGGAATGTTGAAAGAACAAAAGGGTAGAATAAATAAAAACCTCCAACAGGAATTCCAGAATGGCGTTGTGACTGTTCAGCCGGAAGAATTTGGGAACAGCCTTCGGGTTCAGGATTTTGAAGGCAGCATCTTGACAATGAGAACAGAAACCAGAATACAAACAAAAAAAAAAAACATCAGGCTGCAGCATTGGAGTGCCCTCTAGTGGCTCCAATCAAATATGACCTTGGATGAAGGTGGTGGGAGGGGCAAATATGCCTCCTGGGAGGGAGCAGTTAGCGTACATTAAGGTGTTGGATGACACTGTAATTTTGGAATTAATTGTTGCCACCGGTGCATGTGATCGGCACGAGTTGTTTAATGAGCATATGAATGTAATGACGGGCTTTATGGAGCTGAAGACCAACGTTTAATTATCTTACCTCGTGTTTTCTTCAGGTCCAGAGAGATTTCCTTAATGGCAAAATCGGTGTGAAATGGAGCAATCTGTTCACGCATGATCAGCAAGTGCTTGATCAGGAAAAGCTGCCCGTCTATTTGTGTCTGCGGAAGATGAGTGACAGAAACAGAGCACCGCCGCTAAAAAAAACATGCTGCCAAACACAAAAAAAAAGTCATCGTCTGACTTTCCAGGCGGTCGAGAACAAGAAGAGCTCAAACAGGCTCGAATATGATAAGCACAAGCACACTAATTAATAACTTCTGCATAACCAGAGTCGGAAAGGGATACTATTCTGCAGTGGAGGGTGAGAGAGGGCATCTGAAGCCATTTATTGCTCAGCTCATTATTAAAGATTGGAGGAAGAAAAAAAAAGAGGCACGGGGAGGACACTCGTCATCCGAAATTGATGTTGCCGCATTAATTCTAAATGCTAGGTTGAAACGGGCCAGTCAGCGTCGATATTAACAGCAAATTTGAAGGTGAGAGCAGCCCATAAATAAAAGGACGCTTGGCTGAACAGTCTGCGGAGCATAATAACGCCGCCATTACAATAAACTTTAAATGACATCCCAGCTGCTTTCGTTAAGTACCCCATTGCCGCAGGAGGTTCAAACGAAATAGAATTAGGGAGGGTGTGGGAGGGGCATCCAAAAGCCAGGAGCAATTTGCAGCTGTTTTCATAATAATAGAAAAAAATGGGGGGGGGGGGGGGGGGGAGTATAAAACTTCTTCTGAGCGAGTGAGCGTGCCAAACCTTGTTCTTAAGGATGCTATCGGAGGCACTCAGCAGGGACTGGATGCAGGCAGATAAGGCTTCTTGCGATAAACCCTGGAAGACGGCTCTCTGGAAAAGGCAATATAATGGAGATGGGAATTAGGAATAAAAAAACAAAAGATGAGGGGATTTCCTCTCCACAGATGCACATGTTCCCTGAGAGACAGTGGAGGCGGGAAGGGGTATGATGTTCAAGTTTAGAAATTTCTAATAGATCCTTCCCATTTAAAAACAACAAAAACAAGAGAAGGCCTTATCGGTGTGATTTAATTTTCTCGCTCCAGTGAAGATGCATTCTCATCTAAATTGGGGAACTACTAGGGGGGCACAGATCACAATTTAATGTCCGATAACGATTTTTACCCGTCCAGCTTTTTTTCATAACTAACAGCATTTACCTTCAATGTTCCTCTCTTGTTTCATTGTAAAACATTTAGCAGTGTCGAGATAAAAGGTGAATTGTTTTAACACACATGAGGTTGTTCTCTTCATGAAAAAGGAAATATTATTGCAGAAGAAGAGAGCAGCGGTAAACATTTTCAATCCTTTGGAGGGTGGGTTTGTGAGATCGTTGCAAGATTGGTTGTATTATAAGGGATAGACTGACCACCGATTTCCTAACATTTAATGTGACCAATCAGATTTGGTTTATTGGTTATTGGTTCGTTTCAGCCTTAAAGGACAACCGACATCTCTGGACAAATTGTGTCCATAATTTGTAAAATGGCTTCAAATGACTTCTACTGAGCGTATTTTACAAAGATTCCACGACATATAGCTATATTTTACGTTTTAAGACTTGGAAGTCTAGTTTTTGAGTTGGTGACGAGTCCGTACGTGACGTCACTGAAGGAACGCCCCCTGACTACCAAAAAAAAAAAAGACACATTGTAGCAGTCCTTCTGAAAACCTCGTGTTGCACCAGAAAGAGGCAGAAGAGGGCGTCCAAGCTCCATATAAGGAATTTATCAGCCTGTGGAAACGGGCTGATTCATTCCTCACAGGAGGTCGGTGGCCATTTTCTGCCTCTTTTTGGGTGAGACACTTCTCCCCAATGTTGCCTCAAAATGGCACGGAATAATTTCTTTATAAAATAAATAAATAAATAAATAAAATATATGCTTTCCTCTTCAGAACTATTTGAATCATATTAATAACTGGATGTGTAACAAGAAAGCATATTCTCCGAATCTGAAGCCATTGTTTTGATTCCCCAGCAATGCAAGACATATTGGTGTGACGTCATGAACTGGGGGTGGGACTTTCTGAAAATGCCCAATTCGCAGCTCAATTTTTTTGGCAGATTTTGGATACTTTAAGTCATTTTTATTGGTGTTTTGCATTCGAATAAAAATATCATACTGCGTGTTTTGGGTATTTTAGATGCTATAAAACCAAGTAAAGCCAAGGCAAAATGAAAGGTGCAAACCGGAGCTTCTTTGCTCGTGTAAACATTCTTGAAATGCCACAAACAAATATTTGAAATGCACATGTAAATTAACTTTTTTTTGCTTCATATTCATTGAAAGCGCTATTGCATTTGGGATTTTAAGAATTACTGTATTTTCCGGTGTATAAGTCGCCACGGAGTATAAAGCACACCCCCAATGAATGGTGTATTTTCAAACATTTTCCATATATAAGGCTCACCGGACTATAAGGCGCACCTTCAATTAATGAAAAAACGTTTTTTCAAATATAAAATATCAATATATAAAAGTTTTCCAAATATAAGGCACATCACATTATAAGGCGCTACAGTCAAGGCCGGGGTTACACACTACTTTTTCTCCAGGAGGAAATGGAGTCAGTGGCTGCTGACAGTATTTGCGAGATCTGTTGTGGCTCAATATTACTTCGCATATAAGGCACACCTGCGCATAAGGTGCAGGTTCATCTTTTGAAGAAAATCAAGGCTTTTGGGTGTGTCTTATAAACCGGCAAATACGGTATGTCAAAATGAAGGGTCCAAGTACAGTACCACTAAAAGGACCGTCATTAAAATACAGCCGCGTCGTCGGACAAACTGTTGATGAAAATCATCCGATTATCAAACAAGACATGTCTTAGGTGGATCTGGTTTTACCACTATTAATCAAGCAAAAGAGTTCCACTCTGTCACTCTGCAATATATGCTTGTTGCAGCCACTAAAGTTGACAAAGCCATTACGTACTTTGAATTTCATTTTGCGGTTCCCAATAGCCCATAGAGAAAATAATCAGTGCCACCAAAAGTATTAAACCTTCAGTCACCATTTTTCATACAGACGTTACGAATAATGCACACGTGCTTGCTGTTTGAGATCTTTCAATCGCAATATGAGAGGATCAGACACACACAGACCTGTCACATGACAATCTTCTCGAGCTAACAGGCGGCTAATTATGATGTACTTACGTCTATACAT